>NC_092207.1:101914789-101972409 GCF_043381705.1 Parasteatoda tepidariorum
TTGTGGCGTTTATGTCCACTAAGAATTCAAAACAATCATTCAAATCCATATAACAACTTATTTAAAAAAAAAAAATTACATCTTTTTAGTGAATACTAAGTCATTGAAATAAATTTGAATTCAAATAAATGACATGTAATTCGTTAAACCTATTAGAAATGTGCTATAGTATAAAATCTTAAGATAAAATTTCTAAAACTGATGTCTCTTTAAAAAGGTTAAAATTTTAGCTGTAATTAAGTCTATTAAAAATTGAAATAAGTGAATTCCAATGGAAAAACCTGCATAAACAAATAAATTCTAGTAAAACAAATAAATTCGTGATATAAATAAAAAATCGTCAAATAAATTCGTAATATACAAATTCGTGAAAAAAAGCGCTTTCGACAAAATACTAAAATAGAGATCTATCGACAAAGACTACTCACTTCTGCCTAGCTTATGCTCTCTCTGGTTATTTCCGTTTCCGTTTTTAAAAGCGCTATATGTTGAGCCATCTCAGCTAGATTTGGTACGTGACATTTTTAGCGGCAATCATTGATTGATTTTCTAGCGTTGCCATTCGGGGAGTTGTAATGAGGCTTTTTTTTGTCGCCGTGTAAGAGAAATATATATACAGATATGGCTGAATGAATCCACGATCTATTTCCACGTTTTATATTAAGCTCATATTGAGCACTGAATAGACAAGACGACAACAGCATAATATACAGTTTTCAACATTTGGCGGGAGGTTTGTCTCACATTTTTTAAATCTCGGCAGTGCTTTTCCAATCCAGTTGTTCTTAACAACGCGCTCTCCTTGTTGGCATTTTTTAAATAAATAAAAAAAACAAGATTTTTTAATTTTTTCAAATTTAAGTAACAAATTTTTAATGAAATAAGAGATTGCATTATAATTGCGATGAAAAGACTTAGAGGAAACTCTACAAAAAAAAGAGAGCGAGTCGTAAAGACCGTTGGATTGTAAATTATCATCCCGGCAACGTTAATGATTTAAAAAATTTTTATTGATTGATTAATTTAAAGTGTTTTTAACCACCCTGATACAAAAAACATTTTAAAAAATGGAAAGATTTGATATGAATGGGGGGATATTTTCAAGGTGCAGGTAAAAACAAAAATGAAAGCTTAACCTAAATTGTTACTTTGAATATTTTGATCGGCTACAATAATGGGTTGGCAACTATGTCAGTTTTCAATACACTCTTAATAGCTTAGAAACATAGTGAACCATTTTTTCTTCTTCAAATATACTGAAAACTTAATAGGGTGCAAAGTTTAACAATATAGTCATACTTCTTAAATTTGATTAGATGATACTATGGTTCTACTTTGGTAGAAACATAGTTCAATTTAACATCACCTTATTAAGGTTGTACTTAACTCGCACCATATTATGGCGAAAATACCGATATTATGGTTCAATGTTGAACCGATTTTTACAAGTTTATAGAAAGATATAATTTTCAATAAAAAGTAGTTTCTTATTGAAAGTGGTTCTCAAAACAAACAAAAAAAGAAAAATGTTTCTTGAATAGGTTCCAGGTTTTACTTTGCATTCTAAAGCACATTTTCCTAAATTCACTAAAATATGGTCTTCATTAGTAACAAAATAGTGAAATTAACTATGGTTCAGTAATCGATGATAAATGAATGCTTTCTGTCAGGGAACTCGTGTTCTAAAGCCCTGGAAACGTCTGGAATCTAGGTTATGCAAGGCTTTATATCTTGTTCACCAGAAGTTTGTTGACCAATTCATAATAAATTGATGAATAATAGAAAAGTTATAAATGCATTTAGTAAAAAAGTTAGCAAAGAATTATAAAATTTTAGGTCTCAAGAAATGTAAACAGTTTGGTTCAAGTCAAGCATTAAAGAAAATAGGTTCGAAGATGTTCGCAACTGCTTTTCCGGGATGCGAAAAGTTTGTGAGTGATGACGACAAACACTTCAGATGCATTGCAAGATCTATGGTTATAACCCTAAGTCACCAAACAGGAACAGTAAAAATGGGAAATCCACGAGATCCTTCAACAGTGTTAGATCCTCAACTTCGGTAACTCTCAAAAATTTTTGCTACTATAATCAAATATATACTTCATCGATATCAAAAGTTTCGTTTAATGAAATTCTGCGTTTTACGGGATAAATGGTTAGTTTATTGAAGTTATTAGAAAAAAAGTATCTGTTCGTGGAAATGTTATTCCGGTCAAAAAGCTTAAAAACACTCCCTTTGGTTAAATTTGTTCCAAAATTGCATGCAAATATGAAATAAAGAGAAACAATGTAAGTTACCTCACTTTTGGGTGGTAATTGACAATAACTGACAGAAGATAGGATAATCAAACCATTTAATTTGTGAGTAAGTAAGCATGCACCTTATTATTTTTTTTAAATTTTATTTTATAACCAGAGTTTAACAACCGACACAATTCTGAGTTTATGCTTATCAATGTTCAACTCTGTGACCTTGTAACTTTGAGCTCAATCCAGATGACAAGAGACCCTCTGGATCAATAATTGGGACAAACTAGCCGGAGCACTTTTTTGATGAAACTGCTCCTCATTTGCGTTACATGGAGAGGAAAACCTCATATGTTCAGCCAGTAGGCAAGATCCATGATCTTGCCGACTATACTATTGAGGATATTTCATCTCAGCACTATGTTCTGTGCAAGCCGGGAGCAGAATTCGTATTCACCAACCACCTCTCGGATTTGAACCTGTGTTGCCTCATTGAGAGGCAAATGCTCTATCCCCTGAGCCACCGCGTCCCTTTCCTAATGTTTGTAAAACGCAGAATCCGACTGAGTGATGAGGTAGAAACAGTTAAACAAACGTCATCTTTATGCTTAGACATGGAGTTTTCCTCGAGTTCGTAAAGTTTTTTGGAATCAATAGACTTCAGTAATAAAGTATTTTGTGTATGAATTATTTGTGTAGTGAACTATTACTCAATTATTGTATCAATATAATTGAGAAAAAAAAAATGATATAAGATTAACAGTTTATAAGCATATTCTAGTTTTTTTTTGTGCATTATAGCTTAAATTCTTCCTGATTTTCGCCGACTCGTGGGCCGTGGGCTGAAGAAGAACCCTGATTTAATAAGCCTCGTTTAGGCTAGACTAGAAACTTGATCAACAATAAAGTATGAGTTAGATATCTTTTTAAGTTAGAAATGTTGGAATAAGAATTGATATTTGATGCACTAAAGATCGCTGAAAGTGAAAGAAAATTATGAATTTAAATGCTAATTAACCAATTTGTTCAATGTAATTTCTTAAAAAATTATTTTATATTTATCTCTTTTTTTTTTAAATTCTTCATTCATGTATTAAAATTTTTTAAAGTTTTTTTTAATTGTAGTTGATTAGCTCTTAAATCTAGATAATTGTTTATTTTGTTACGATTTAAATATAAAAGAAATATTCTTACATAATAACAAATTTTATAAAACTGTAGCAATTAATAATTTTATTAGCAAACTGATTTTTTTTTTTTTTCGTTTTTTTTTTTTTGGAAAAAAATTAGCATTAAGAAAACAACAACAAAAATGATAAATTAAAATAAATCAGCGTGATATACTACAATCTACAAATTGAAAGAATAATTTTGAATTTAGAGTATTCCTTTGTATTTATGTATTGGAGTTATAAAATATTTTAAATTTTATTTTATTCAAATTTCTTTTCTTATATCGTACGTATGATAATATAATTTTGGTTTGAATCTTTAACTTTAAAAATCTTTTTCTTTCTTAAATTTTAAAGTTTGTTATTAGTTAAATAGTTTAAATAAATATATAATTAAAAAATTGTTTACCTTCAAATAAGTCACCCTTGCCTTTTTTTTTTTTTTAAATTTNAAATTGAGTAAAGAAGTGTCTCTCGTAGTTGCGACATCTTTTTTTTTTTTTTAATTTACATTTGTATTGATCTGTTTTATTTCTTAATTTTATTTATGTATGCATTCATATTTTGTTATTCAGAGTGAAGACGATAAAAAATTTGAGAGTCGTGGATGCTTCAGTGATGCCGTCAGTACCCAGCGGAAATACTAATGTCCCTACAATGATGGTTGCAGAGAAAGCGGCAGACTTAATCAAACAGGGAATTACATGTTCCTCATAATGTACTACAAACCTTAATTACAAAATAAAGACTTATGTAAATGGGTTAAGAGCATTCTTGCTTATTTTTAAAAGAACATTATTAATTCTATTAAAGCCAATACATAAATTCTATCTTTTTACAGTTCTTAAGTTTATTTCCATGGCTTCAGAAAATTAGGTGGGAAGGCACTAGGGTTGCACAAGAGGCTATAGGAGACAGTATGGTATACATCCCTGAGGATGATCCGAAGACATGCCATCCTAATTTTGATCTTCTGCAGAGGGAATAGCTCCTCCGTTTTTGTAGTTCGACGACCTGCGCAATCGCGCACAGTCGGTCTTACGGTGGGTGATCAAAGTGGTCACCCACTCGTTTACTGACTGTCGCCAGTGCCAGAAAATCACATTCATTACTGAATTACTTTCTTCTCTAGCAGGGGGGGGGGAGAAGAAAAAATGTTTCTGTCGGAACAGAATTTGTTTGAGAAAGAAAGGGAAATGATAACAGTCGTACTTTGCCTCCATACAGTAAATTATAACAATTCATATTATAAAATTTTTTACAAAATAATTTAGAATGAATTTTTAATATCATAGTTCTTTGGTTCTTATTGTAATTTTTACATGTAATTAAATACGATGTTTTTTGCCCTGTCTGGAGCACTATTGTGAGCAAACGTGGCAGTTACTAGAGATGAGTTGGGTTCACTTTTTGTAGTCCAAATACGTTAAATCTAAGCCCCCCATACCCTAAATCGATGGTTTTTCTTTCTTTTCTTCTTATTTACTATCGCATACTAGTAGTTTTGACACTCCTTGGCTGTTTGTGACTGGAGAGGTTAAAAAGTAACCCCAATTTTCATATGGATAAAGTGATAATTATCACTCAACTAAGACAGTACGTGAAAATTGCAAGTCGTCTTGAAAAAAAATGAGAGGATTTGATATAAACGAAAATTTATCAACTTTTTTAGTATATCTAGTTTGGTTTAAATTGTGCTGCTGTATTTCTTTCTAAATATGCGACTTATTATTTCCGAATTCTTAATTTCAGTAATTGAAGTGAAACAACAGTTTTAAGTCTTTGATTCTTACACGAACTTGTTAAAACCATATCAACCAAGAGAAAATATAAGAAAATGAAAAGAAAAAAAAATGAAAGTAAAAATGGTAGATCAAAATAGAAGTAGTCAATGTTATAACAAAAATTTATACTTAATCGATAAGGCACGTCAAGTCATTCAAAATAAAAAGCCTAAAAGTGGGCTATTTGGCTATCCTGAAAGAGGCAGAAATAATTTCTCTACGTCATCATTGTAAATTTGAAAGTTTGGAGACAGCGTAATGACATATATGGCTTGATTTTTTAAAGTTTTGCCGTGAATAGTTATTTGCTATCTGACTTTATAGCCAAAACATAAATAAAAGTCTTATTCTTCACTCCATTCATCAAAAGAATACACACATCCGTGTTAGGGACTGAGACTTTTATCCTCACAAAGTAGAACAAACGGGATCCGTTACATAAAATAACGATTAAAACCTCCTTCCTGGCTACGAATATTGAGGCAAATGTTTGCATTGAAAACGGAAGATGCCGTCCTTCGACTTTGAAGAAGAATGAAAGAAAAAAAAATGATAGTAAAAAAATAGATCAAAATAGAGGTAGTCAATGTTATAACAATTATGCTTAATCGATAGGGCACATCATTCAAAATAAAAAGCATGAAAGTGGGCTATAAGGTAAGTTTTCAGGCGATAGCAGTGCTCGAATACGCCAATTTGGGAGAAGATCGGTTCCATGCCTTTGACCCTTTAATATTTTTCGTAATTAGTTGAATACATTTTTTTAAAATTTCCATAACGCTCTCTTTTAAAACTATGTTTAATGTAGTTTTTTCAGTTCCATATAGTTTCCCAGTTAGCTAAAAGATAGGATCTAATATTGGAAAGATGCAATATAATACTGCCGTGCTAGAAAACGCAAAGACTCATAAATCCTATCTTCTAATATGATATAAGATTATATAGTATTCGATCTAACATTCGAACTTTTGAAATAATCATCTATTTCATTACTTTTGGTACAGTGCCACATTTTTGCGAAAGATTATCCCATATTATTAATAAATAAACATTTATTTATGAAAGAAAACAATAAACTAAATATTACTTAAAATATCATTTTTAGCCAATGCAAAGAAAGCAAAAAATAATATTAGTGGTAGTTTGCGAACGATTGAACTCAAAAAACTTTTTCAACTGTTGAGTTGTATGCAACTTCTTCACGTTTTGCTTACGACGCCATATTGCTCGAGCTTGGCAGCTTTCATTTCAATTACACAAGGTATTTATAATTTAGTAATTATTTGGAAACTTTATAAATTTCAATGATAGTTACATGAAACGTTAAAGAAATATTGTAAGTAATGTTTTTTCCTTAGTTAAGAATCATGTATCTAATAAAGTCAGTTAATATTATGAATTGTAATCATTATTGTTCGCACGTAGTAGTTGACTTTTCTGTTAACTTATTGTCTAGCTATAAATTATAAGTTCTGTAATTAGTTCAAAAATATCATTTTTAGCCAATCATACCCGTCTATAACCGAGCTCTCACAAGAAGCGATCCCGTAGCGGTTTTCTGTTATTATACAGGCTCCGCGAGAAGCGATCCTGCGTTGTTGAAGCAGACGTGCAGTTACTGAGAAGATTTTGGAGCCCCAGTGGTAAATATAATCAAGGATCTCATTTTTGAGATGGAGAGGAGAAGTAGCGAGAGTGGTAGCGGAGGAGTGGCCGGCGAGTGCGTCGGAAGCAGCGGTGGCTTGCCGCCGGGCTTCGCGGCGGTACCCGGTCTAGACGTAGCGGTTCACGCATCAGGGGCAAATACGATGAACGGAGAGAGCGTTAGGCAATATTTAGAGGCTATCAAGAACGGCTGGTTACCTCCAATGAGTGAGGGTAACGTGAGTGTAGTTAAAAGTAGCAGTGATGGGGCACTGGCTAGTATGGTAGAAGAGTTGAAAGGGTTGAGAGAAGTAATGGCTGAGTTAAATCGTAAGATTGATAATCTCACGGCAGAGAATGAAAAGTTGAGACAAGAGAATAGACATTTGCAAAAAGCGTTGACTCAGAGAGAGGAGATGCCCACTCCTACTCTAAAAGAGAAAGTGACAGAGCCGATCAAAGAATCGACGGCTAATGTAAAACAAACCTACGCAAACGTTGCCTCTAAAAAGAGGAAAAAGGCTAACAATAGCAGAAAAGTTGGCATGAATGGTGATGATAAGAAAGTAAACACGGTATCGTCTGATAGCGATGACAAAAACAGTAATCAGACAAAGAAACCTAAAGTAGTAGAAAAAGAGGTTGTGGAAGTGGTAGAGAAAGAAATGGAAGGTGAGGAAGAGGCCTCAGAAAGTGATTTGGAAGATATGGAGTTGGAAAGAAATTTCCAACTCCAAAAGAACAAAAAACGGAAAGTCCCTCCGATAATAATTAATGATAGCAGTCAAACCTGGACAACGATAAGTAAGATACTGAGAGAAATCCATATTAATGGATTTACAGGAAAAGTATTCGGGGATACTTTGAAACTAAATTTATCGTGTGAAGATGACTATAGATGTGTTACTCGATATTTCAGAGAGATTAATGTAAANATATATATATTACAACTTTGAAATATGTGAATTGTTAAAGAATTCTCCTACATGGTTTTTTCAACCATAAATTGATGAATTTGAATTCTTATAGTATCTTTTTATATTGATGTACTTATACGATTTTTAAAATCAGCATTTGTTTATTTAATATTTTTCGGCACTCTTTTTGCTGATTTGCCACATAGCGAGTAGTTATTTTCTGGTCTAATAAAAGAAGTTGAAAGGTTTTGCAATTAGATTTTTTTTTTTAAATATATGATAGTTTACTTACGAGTGCTTATGAGTTAAATTCTTTTAGTTGATCTCCTTCCCACTGTGTTATTTTTTGTGTGACACTAACGAAATTTTTTTTTACGCTGGTATCGATACCGGAATTTACCATTTAATTTCGTTGTAAAGGATATTTCAATTTCTGAAAATCATTTTCAAATTAAATAATTAAAGTTTCAAATAAATATTCAATGTTAAATAGTTTTACATTTTTTTTTTCATTTCAAAATCTAATTTCTTTTCTTTTTAAATTTCAGTATAGCTTTTCATCTTCGAGGAAATCTACTATTTTTAAAATAAGCAATGGACGAAAGTAAGCAATTGTTTATCTCACACTTTTTTTGTTGATAGCTTGCCACATAGTGAGTATTTATTTTCAGGTCTAATAAAAGGGGTTAAAGAGTTTTGCAGTTAGAATTTTTTTTTTTTAAAACATATTATAGTTTGCTTGAGAGTGTTTATGAACTAAACTCTTTTGTTAATCTCCCTCCCACTATGTTACTTTTTGCTTTTCGTGTGGCTCTACCAAGATTTTTTGATGCAAGTATTGATACCGCAATTTACTAATTGAATTTCATTGTGAAAGATATTAAAATTTTATAGAAACATTTTCAAATTAAGTATTATAAGTTTAAAATAAATATTCATTGTTTAATTTATTTTAAATTTGATTTTTCCGCTGCAAATTTAATTTTCTTTTACAATTTCAAATATAGCTCTTCATCTTCAAGAAATTTTAACATATATTTAAATTTCATGTTTAAAATATTGTACAACAATGAATTAAAATTTTTTATTTAAATATAGACTGATTTTTATTTGAATATAGACTGATATGTATGTTTTTGATGCATCATATTTATATTAATTTGTAAATGATTAAAAAATAATCAATAATATGGTCGATTCAAAATGGTGATTATGGTGAATGTAGAGATTTGATTACATTATATATTTTAAATAAATTCCTATTAGAAATAATCTAATGCTGCAAAAATTCAGTTAGACTATAAGAAAGAAAATATTTGACAAATGTTGGGTATGCATACTGACTTTTAAAGAACGCTATGTCAAAATATTTGGGGGAGGGGGCGAACTATATTTAATATATATTTACAACTTTGATTATGTGAATTGTTAGAGAATTCTCCTTTTTGCATAATTTTTTCAACCATGAATTGATGATTTTGAATTCTCATAGTATCTTTTTACATTGAAGTTCTTTTACATTAATCGAATTTTAAAATAAGCAAAGAAAGAAAATAAGCAATTGCTTATTTAACACTTTTCGCCACTTTTTTTGTTAGCTTGTCACAAAGAGTTTTGCAATTTGAATTTCTTTTTCATTGCAATGATAAAGATAAAAATAAATTTTTACTAAACAAGTTTGCCATGTTAAAATAATTATTAATTAATCAACTACTTTTTAGTTAAAACCATTGCATTTTAGAATGTTTGAAACTTTATTCACAAGACGAACACTGTTGTTACATTATTTGAATTTCCAGTTTAATATATTGTAAAATGATGAGTTAAATATCTTTATTTTCATTTCATGAATATAGACAGATGTTTTTGATATATGATTAATTATATTAGTTTATAAATGATAGCAAATATTTGAAAAATAAGCAAATATGGTGTTCAAAGTGTGTTTATGTTAAATGAAGAACAGTGCTTTAAAGGTGTTAAAATTTTTATTTATGAAGTTTTTAAAAAAGATGTTACCATTTCCTATTGGCTCTATGAGCTTATACAATGTACAAAAATATTTCAATAGTTAAGTGTTATTGTACTTTATAATCTTTAAAAAAAATTAAAAAGTATTGAATTTGATGTATTTTTGTATCTGTACATATACTTGAATATTCACTTCAATTGAAAAGGGCTTAAGCGTTTTGAACTATAATTTCTTCTTTTTTTTAAAAAAATCATAATAATTAAGAAAGAATAAAATTATTATTTGAAAGCCGTTATAAGTGAAATATTTTTCTATTCTTGCTCGGTGATACTGAGATTTTTTGGTGCACATATTGTTACGGAAATCTACCCATTAAATTGCAAACATTTTCAAATGAAATGATTTAAGTTTTAAAGAAATATTCAATGCTTAATAGCTTTAAATTTACTTTAGCTAATTTAATGTTTTCATTGTAAAGCAATGTAGAGTTTTAAATTTAGCGTTTTCAAAGTAAAATTTAACTTTTTTCTCTCATATTTTTAGCTTCGTCTGCTGGATAAGCAAGCTTATCTACCAGGAAGGAGCAATTCAGTTTTGAGATTGGGTGCTGTACAATGCAAATGGAAATTAACATTCTGGTAGAAAACTGGGAGCCCTATGTTCAATCCTGACAGAATACAAAATGACTGGAGGTTCTCTTTAAATCTGCCGGAGCTGAAAGTTTGAAGAAGGTGCAACCTTGTGAAATTCATTCCTACTGTGTGTTTGTGTGATATGCACAAATGTTGCTGACCATTTTATAAAATCTTTCAATAAAGCAGAGATTTTCAGTTTATTGCTCTGAAATATAGTTCAGTTGCGCAAAAACAAAAAAATGAATTGAAGAAAAACTTTAAACTGTATGAAATGACTGTAAGTTTTGGATTCTTTTTTAAGAATAAAAATAATTAAAATTATAACTCATAGTCCTACTGTTGCTTTTTGAAAAAAAAATTATTTTATTTAATTACAAATACGTGTTCTTAACTTATATTTTAACTAAAGAATATCGATAAGCTTATATTAAACAATGACGGTAAGGATGCATTGCTTTTATAGTTGAGTGAAGTTATATTTATATTGTGTTTTGTTTTAAAATAAAATAATTAAGTAATGAAATAATGTTTGTCATTTTTTGATTTTATTAATTTTTTTATTCTTAACTATTGCATTGTGTAATTAATACAACAACTTGATAAAAAATCTTCGGAATTTTAGAAAATGGGGTTGGCAAGTATGTGTTCATTAAAAAAACTTAAGATACGCTATAAATTTTTTATAGTCATTATAGTTATGTTCAAGTATCATGAAAATTCAAGAAATCTTGAAGATATCGGAAGCAATTTTATTTTAACAACATTGTTAAACATTAACTCTAACTTATGAGCTACTACTTATACTACTAGCATTGTATTTATTACTTCAATTTTGAATTATTCAGCTCAAATTTGAGATAAGAAGTGTATAGATATATATTTATGATGTTTAAAATAATGCAATTGTAAAATAATGATAATAGTAAAAATTTCTTTGGCTTAATATTTAAAATTTAGCAGAACATTTATTTACATTACTGATTTAATATATTTATAATATTTATTATAATATTTACTGACAGTTTTGAAATAAAAATGTTATGTAAATTTTTTGCAAAGATTGTTAGTTTAATAGAACATAACACATTTAAATAATTATCGAATTGATGAAAATTTCTGATGTGCCCATAAAAGTTATTTTAACATTATAAAAAAATATTAGCAATTTTCATGATATTAGTTGCTTTCCTGGTTTCATTCCCTGGAAAAATTTCTACTTTGCGTTTGAGTTTTGTTTTTAGGTGTTTTGCTAAATAAAATTTCAAATACTAAAAGAATAAAGTTACGTAAGTATTTCTCCGTTTAATTTCAGTGGAAGAAAAAATATGTAAATCTATTGAAATAAGTAATTTGAATATATTTAAATTATGTTCTTTATTGTGTCAATTATTGCAAAAAATGACAACTTTAAAATTGAACAATTTTATTTTAGAATTATAAGGGGGAGGGATGTTAAGTTAAAAATTTCCGCTTAGTTCAAATGCAAATACATAACTTTATATTTATATAGTGTGGTTTTTATTATATAATTTCAGAATATGAATAATGAATGATAATTGTGAAATTACAAATGGCTTAAGTTANTTTTCTTTAATATTTACAAAATTTTGACCACTTGAAAGTTGACAAACTGAAAAAATGGGTAGACTCGCCCCGTTTTACGGTATTACGAACTAACAAATTAAATTGAGATTTTGATAAAATAAGCCCAGTTTTTTTTTAAAAAAATTAAGAGTACATTTTAAAATTAAAGACTTGAAGATTATTAATGATATAAAATTTGTCAGAAAACCCATTGTATGAATAAAAGAAAAAAATATCAATAAGAGTTGCAATAAAATATTATTTTCTAATTAAGTTTGAAATAGTCAAAAAAATCAGCTGTACATAGGATATACTTTGGAGTAAGGAGGAGAAAAATGGAAGGTAGCAGAATTCACTAATATAATTTTATTTAGTATTTCAGTATTGCTAAGTAAATAATGCATGGAATGACATAAAACTATTGTTCTATGTTTTATTGCTTCACAACAATACAGAAAATTAAGTAAAATTATATCGCCGAATTAGTCTACTACTATCCATATCTTCCTCTTGCTTACTCCAAAAAAATAAAAAGCAAAGCAAAATAATATGAGAAAATACAAAATCTAATATTAGATAGTATCAAAACTAATGCAAAATAGCATTATGGCGAACGCTAGATAAAATTTAGTTTGCATAGAATCTAATATTATATAAGGCTGAGCAAACAGCGACCTCTTTTATCTTTCTAATATTAGAAGTTGTGCAAGATAACGTTAGATTTTGCAGATTTTCTGATGTTATCTAATATTGGGTGCTACTTGGGATAGGTAGAGAGTTCCGCTTTATGCCACCTATTTCGATCACCAATAATAGTTAACTTCGACACGTCATATTATAAAATAATCACACGTTGCCTGGTGGTTGCCCACCTACACGCCATATCGCGGGTGGGGCGGTATCGGACCTCGCTAAACTGTTCTTCCGTGAAGTGCTCGACTTCACGCGCAGGTTGTCGGACTACCAAAGCAGGGGAGCCATCCCCTCTGTAGAGGATCAAAATTGTTATGGCAAGTCTTCAGATCATCCTCAGGGATGTTTCCCAGATTGTCGCCTATGAGCCTAGTGCGACGTAAATAAAGTGACTACCTACCATTTTAGAAATGATCATGTTGACAATGAGAGCTGTTGTGAAAAGATCATTATTCAGTTATGAGAGATTGATTTTAAAATATATAAGAGACGTGATCAAATTTATACATATTTGCAAGGCTACATACAGACTTCACGATTTCATTGCATGCGCACCTGTGAAATTTAAAATCTGAGCGGTTGGCCATGTAGAAAATACAGAGCTATAAGCGAGTACTTGCTTACGCAAATGACTTGCCGTTCTTTCAGCCCTGTGGTGACCTTCTTGCAACCGGAGGTGTAGATTTTAAAAGTTTAAAGTTAATTAACAAATAACAAAGTCATGGCTATATGTGTTAAAGCTCCTATTTTGGGCTCGAATTTAATTAAATATGCACCACTTGCAGCTAATCTCTTCAGCAGACAAAGGTACTGTTTGGTTATCATAAATTTATTAAAATTACATGAATGTTATAACAATGTGTTACATATTAAAATATATTTGTTTATTTACTTTATTAATTGGTATTTGAATTGAGATATTTGATTTGTTGTTCAGTAAAAGTTGCTTAAAATTTATATTTTTTAAATTTTTTTACTGTATGTAAAAAAAGTCTTTAAAAATGAAATTAGTTAATTAAATTTTTAATTTTATTCAATTAATGATTATAAAGAATGCAAGATTTAAATCAAAATCACTATTTGATTAACAGCAAAAGATATCATGGCATTTTTTCAAAGAAATAAGTTTATTATATAGGGAAATAAATTTAAACTAAATAAAAATGGATTTTGATAGAATTATTATTATATTGTATATAAATTGCTGTTAAGAGTAAATACGAAGTTTCGGTTGAAATAACGTATTAAAGTAAATGAATTTTAAGTATCGAAGCTGTAATAGTATTTTTAGCTGAGCTAGGTAGGTATATCAATCATTTGTCCCTCATTGATGGATTTGGTTTAAATATCGGGAGATTTTCGTATCTTGATCTGCAGCAGAATAATCGCCAAGTCTTCATAACTTCCGGGCCGTGGCCTGCAAAAAACAAAAACAAAAAAAAACATCACAGAAAAGGACGAACTCGAAAGGTATAACTCGTAGCCACCCCTTGCAAACATCTACATAATTTTTTTAAAAAAATTTGCAAGTTTAAAATCTATTTGGCACCTTGGTTATTGTAGTTTGCGCGACAGATCACGATAAGGAAATATACCCTAAATATCTTTGTATTTAATGACTAACTCTTTTGCATGTGTTTTTTTAAGAGTTTTGTTTTCGCACCAACTTGCAATTTTTTAATGACTGCTTAGGTTAAATATGGAATTTTTGTTTTAATATGTGATAAAGAATTGAAGATAATAACGAAATTTTTCATATAGGTTACCATAACTATGTTGACGATAACTCTAAGCTTTTTTTCTACCCTATAGCAATATTGTGATTTGTAGGTACATTTTTGAATGTGCATTGTGAAACTTAAATAGCAAGCAAGAAACAGAAACAATGCAAAGCTGTGTAAAATTTCACATTAAATACGAAAGGAAATGGTATTCAATGCTGCTTCAAATAAAAACTGTCAAATCAACAATAATGTATTAAAAAAAAACATATTTAAGTCTTAGCTAAACAAAATTATGATAATGTGGGTGTATTTTTTTGGGTCCTAAATATGCTAAGTTTAGTGAGGAAAACATTAAAACATAATAGACCAAGGATGCCTGTTCCAATGAAAAACAAGTAAGGGAAGGAGGTAATGTAAAAGGTGTTATGCTAAATGTAAAATAAGCTTTAAAAGAATTTATTATAATAGAGAACTGAAAGATGATGAAGTTAAGTGCTCCCATAAGTTTCTGTGTACTTGCTGTTACCATGTTACAAATCTATTAGTGTATATTTGAAAAAAATAGAGAACTTCTTATCTTTCAGTAAATTTTTCTTCAAAGTGGTTATTTTTACCAGAATTATATTCTATTTAAATCTACTAAGGATTTCTGTTGCACTACGTTGTAAGTAGATTTTCTTATTAATGAGAGTTAATTTGAAGGTCCTAATATTTTTGAAAATAATTGAAAGTAATTTGTGCAAAATATGTACAGTACAGAACCCGTTATCTGGAAATCGGAAAACCAAAAAACCGGAACGAAATTCGATAAATTTTCCCGCAAATTTTTTTAAAATAATTTTTATTTTCCTCTTCAGATTTTAGGATTTTTCTTTCTTTTTTGAAAGATGTTTACCTTACCATCATTTTGGAAATAATTATTAGTGTATTACTTCATAATTTTTTCTTTTTTAAGATTATTTCCAAACATTTATTATTTTTTTTAGTTGGGTTTAACAATAAGAAAACGGCTTTTTGTAGTGATTCAGGAAACCGGAAAAATCAGTTATCCGGAATAGGGATGGTCCCGATCGTTCCGGATAATCGGTTCCCTACTGTAGTTATTTATTAGATATTGCTAATAAATGTCTTTGTGTTAATTTTTTTTTCTTTTTTGATATTTAATTTTAGTTTTATATTTATAGAATTTTGTTTATGAATTTTATTTTTTTTTAGCTCTTTTTGGTCACATGTTGAAATGGGACCACCTGATGCAATTTTGGGTATAACTGAAGCATACAAAAAAGATACTAATCCCAAAAAAGTTAATTTAGGTGTTGGAGCTTATCGTGATGATAGTGGAAAACCATATGTTTTAAAATGTGTTAAAGCTGTGAGTATAACTTGAATTTGTATAAATTATATTTCAAGAATCAGGCAAAATTCTAGTTTAATTTAATATTTAGATAAGAGATGCTAATTTTGTGTTCTACTGAGATGAAGAAATGTTTGAAAAATGTTAACATAATTTAGATATAATTTTCTGCATCAAGTATAGATTAATTTTTATGTTTTGAAATTTGTTTATTTGTTGTACAAACATTTTATAAGTTTTTTCTTGCTTATCAATTAATAATTTTTACAAGAGCAGCACAACCTTGTAAATTTAGACTACTCAGGGGTTCGTTACATCTGGATTTCACTAAATTCTGGATTTGAAGTACATCGTATTTAAATCAACAGAGATGTTGAAGTTAAGGGCTTAAAGTTATAAAAGAAAAAAAAAAACTGTTTGAAGCAATCAAAAATTCATACGACAAGTTTTTTTTTGTCAGTTTATAAAATCATAGTAGTATTTCAAAAAGATATTACAACTCAAGAATTTTAAATCAGGCTAATTTGTACTAATTTTTATATGTCCTTGATACAAGGTAATGTAATTGTCAATTTACATTCATGTCATTTTTTTACAGTTATCTTGAAAATTTTTTAATTAAATTTACTGAGACAAAGGAGGCGAATCTTTAAAAAACTGCTTTTGAGGAAAGTGAGGCATTGTTTTCAATGTATTTTATACTAAATTACGTAGAAACAAAACCAAGTTGATTAGGCTAATAGTTTAGAAGTTTTAAGATTGGATAAAAAGTAAAATTTTTGTCTTTTTACCTGTATCCCTTTTTTACTTGTTTTACATTACTATCTTTTCAGGTAAGGCATTATATTTTACTATTTTTTTAATTTTTTTTTAACAGAGTCAAATTTAAGTAGATATAGGTGATAGTTTTTAAGTTGTCAAGGTTTTGTATTTCAAGAGTATAAATTTTGACATAGACATATTTACACATTAAGCCCTTATAACTTCAAAACTATCAGTGCTATCAACTGAAATTTGGTTTGTTTGATTCAACATGATGAAATATGTATTAAGCAAGACATGGCTTAGATAATAATATCAGGCATGCACAAAACGCATATGAATATGATTTATAAACTATTAGTTCTATTGCCTTGGTTTTATTTGATTTTGTATAAAAACACATATAAATAATGCCTTATTTGTCTTTATAGAAATGTTAGAAGTGTAAATGGGACTAAGGGAAAAAATGTACTTTTACTGCATTATACCTTCTAAAACCTAATTTGTTATTTCTTAACTATTGGCTGTATCAACTTGATTCTTTTCTTATTTGATTTATCTTGAAAAAATGCATTGAAAACAATACTTCACTTGTACAGATAATAATGTTGAAGTTTCTCCTTTTTCTTTGAAAATTCAAGATGCTTGATTCTCACGATTTCTTTAAAAATCGAGCTCATCTCAGGAACTCCAGATATCATTTTTGGCCTAAACTAAAGCTTTTAAAATAAAATAATCTCCAGCTTTCTCCTAATTATTTCTTAACTGAGTTTATTTTATTGACATGAGAACTGGCCTAATATTTTTTTTAGTGACATAAAAACTGGCCTAATGTTTTTTTTTTTTTTTTTTGAAATTTACATTAAAAAAAAATTATGTTAAATTCTTATTATAGTTAATTTTTTAGACTTACATAAGTAGGCAAGTTATGATCTATTATAGCTGTTTCTAGTTGTTTGATGAAAAGGTTGTTTTTTTCCTAAAATATCAATATTTTTGATTTTCAGGCAGAGCAAAAGCTTTTGTCACAGAACTTAGACAAAGAGTATGCAGGTATTGCTGGTATTGCAGATTTCTGTAATGCGTCTGCGAAGCTAGCTTTTGGTGAAAGTAGTGTTGTGATCAAAGAAAACCTGGTAAAGAAATGTTTTGTTATATTATTTATGTGCTTTTGGTGTTACCTTACTTGCAGTAATGGTTTTTGCTAAATCATGGTTTCTTAGATACAATTTTTACAGACCTTTCACCTTTTTAATTTTAGAAGTGTATGGATTATCCATGTATCTTTGCTTAGTTATATTTGTGAATGTTTAAAATAATAATACATAGTTTTCATTAAACAAATCATTTGCTTTAGAGTTAAACCTGGTACATTTTAATTATTTCAAATTATTTTGTTTGCTCTCTGGAAGTCTATGTGAAAAACATTGTGAATAATTCAAGCCGTATTTTGGATAATTCAAGATTTTCGTATGATTTCCTTTAAATTGTTACTATAAAAATTGTATATGAAAATGTCTTTTTTAAGAAAAGCAAAGAAAGCTTCACTCCTTTTTTAATACACTATTAGTCACACACTGCCTGTTACTCCCAAGAAAAAAACTTGGACATGATTAGAATCTATCACTGCAAGCTGAATAATTATTTTAAGTAATAAGCTGAATAAGTAAATAGTTTAGTGGGCTTTCTTCATTTATTTGTTTAGTATTTTATGGCTGAAGTGTATATTCTTAGTTGTAATAAATATTTTTTAAAGCAAGTTTTATAGTTCTGTACTTCCTCCTGAAAAGTTTAAGAAAGACACAAATAGACGTGCACAAATAATGCAAAACCACGTAACAATTTGCAATTGAGACTTAAAATACTAATTCTACGGATTTTGAGCAATTTTTTCAAAGAAAGCACAAGCAACGTGTTGAATTAGCGTATGTGAATGTGTAACTTCAAAAAAGCCATTCTTTTCACAACTTTAATCTTTCTGTTTTGCATTTTGTCTGTAAATTATTTTAAACAGCTTTAAAGTAAGAAGTTTGTGCACAATTTCTACCTTTCCCATTTGCACTTAAAACATAAAGCAATGGAATTTAGAGCAATATCAAAGTTTTCATATAGAGATGCCATTGCTGAATTTCTACTGAGGGAACAAACTGCCTGATAATTCCCTCTTTATCCATAAAACATTTTAAGAGCTACACAGCAGCCAATTTTCGCATGACTTTTATTCCTCAGATTTTTACTAGTTATTTAAGAAGTAACTCAGTTTCAAGTCTCTGAACAATATCAAAACCTCTGATTTGGACTTTAAAGAGTTCACTTGTGAGTAGGGCTGCAGGTCTGTCGCGGCGCAAGTTTCCGCAATGATTTTTGCAAAATTGCCCACTTTTTTTTTCCTTTCTAAAATCCGCACATTTCTCTATTGGTTTTAATTTATGCAAACTATGAATTTTTTTCATTTTTTAATTTATTATTTTTATTTAACAGAATTTTTTACTTTCCTGAAGCCTCAGATTGAACATGTAAAATTAATTAGACATTTAAGGGAGTGAATCAATAGCAAAATGACAAGAAAATAGACAAGAAATGACAAGATATAAGAGATAATCCCAATCTTGTCACATAAGGTGGTCTTTCTACATTTGGGGAGGGCAATAGACTGATTAGGATTACCTTCCTGAAGTCAGTTAGAATACTAAAGAAATTGGAATCATAAAAGAAGGAAAATGTTATAAATCAAATCTTTGACATAAAAATTGTTACACAGGCTATTGCGCTGGACAATGGAATTTCTACTGCCTTAGTACATATCTAGACAATTTTTCATGTGATTTTTTAAATAGGGGTCAGTTTCTTTGATGAGAAGTTGAAGGCTTTTGTAACTAGTAGTTTGATTTTAGAATGTTTGAGTTTTCCAAGCACATTGATATTTTGTAAATTAGGCCTGTGTGTTTAGAAACATGTGACTTTGTCACAAAACGAATATTTCCTGCTTTTCTCATTCATTTGTGTGACAGCAAGAAAGTTAGAAAGAACGCTTTCTAGGATAAGTTTAGTTTATATTTTTAAAGTAAGTCAGATTTTTTTTGAAACCCTGCTGATTAGTTAAATATATGAGTAAAGCAGCTGCTTTTGGGTGCTATCAGCAGTTCAATAAAGGAACTTTTGAACTTAGAAAAAACCTTTTATTTTGTAGCACACGCAATGTTCCTGTTGCTTTCTCTAGAAAAATAGCTGCGATAAACACTCACTTGAAAAGTAGGATTCACTCGAGGAAGACTCTAGAACAGGAAGATAGGTGAACCGAGAGTAATCTGAGCAAGTATTACTTCCTTGTTTGAAAAAAAAACTTTTCATTAGCAACATTGCGCCGTGGAGATTTCTAAGTTGGTTGGTGTTTTTGCAGCAACAAACATTCCGTAGCATAAACTTGTTAATATGGTATTGAAAAGTTATTTTGAAAATTTACTCAAACACATAGGTGTCATACCAAGCTCCAGTCACCTGCGAAGCTACTATCTACCAAAGATGCACGAATATCACAAAATTTTAGTTGTAGATGTTCTAACTTCTGCCGCTGGTGTTAGCATTGTCACATATGAAACAACAGACCCTGAAGAGATGTATTAGCTGTTCCACCAGTAGAATTACAAAACAACGATTCGAACCTTTCTTTGCCTTCATTTTTTCTTAAAAGTATTGCGCTTGAAAGTGTGAATTTTAAATCTGTTAGTGAAGCAATTATTCAGTGTTGCCAAAGTTGGAAATTTCGCTTTAATGCTATTACATCTTTTGTAACTGTCAACGCATTTATATAAACAAAGCCTGGAGAAAAAGCTTAAAAGCTATTTTTTTTTAAAGTTCTGTTCATGTTACTTGCAATGCTCGTCTTTTAAATCTCTTGGGAGAAATATAGCAAACTGAATTTAAAAATGCAAATTGCTTTACAGTTCATATCCAGCGCGCATACACTGCGTGTCCTTCACGCACGGTCGCTTTTTTGATGGAAATTGGGCAAAAAAGCTGTTTTGCCATGGCTTTCTGTGCAAACTTGATGGAATAGCTGGTTTGAAGCTAGTTTATTCTGTGTAAATTATTTGGATATGTATGCTGACTTTTTTGATATGGAGAAAGAAAATAGTAGCAGCCCAGTTATGAGCACAATTTGTGAAGAATGTCATGATTTAGATTTGAATACAGATTTGAAAGAAATTGAAAAATATGCAACATCAATTTTGAATTAATTGACCTTATTCGAAAAACAAAGAATTAGTTCACATGTTGTTTTTAACCGAATGTCTGATTTTTGAAATGTATTGGAAAGCAAACTAAAACTCTATGAGCTCTTAAAATCCAAAAATGCTCTAAGACTGTGTCAAGAAAAAATTCAAAATTATTTTTTTCAAAACAGCAGTGATAAACAGAGATTTCGCCAGCCAGCCTCAAGCTTTTTTAAAGCATGCTGAGTTTTTAATCCCAATCAATATCGATATTAAGTTTAATAAAAATTTAATGAAAAGGACAATTCTTCAGTTTTTGAGAATATCCAGATAATTTAGGAAAACAAAGAATTGATAAGTGAATTTAATTCTTGCAAAGCAACGGTCAAGGAATCGCACGTTGATGTTAAATTGTTCCAGTTTTGGAAATCAAAGACCAAACGCTATCCAAAATTGGCCAGAGTGGTAATTCGATGTTTATCGGTGCCTACAAGCAGCGTGGACACAGAAAGATCATTTACGAAGTATAAAAATGTATTAAGTGATGAATAACGAAGCATAAATCAGAATAATCTGACAATGTACAATACTTTGTACCAAAATTCTGTTCATTTGAACAAAAATATTAATGTTACCTGAAATTAAAAGAAATACTTTTGTTGAGTATTGTGTGCACTTTTGTTTTATTATTTGCGCAATTTTTGTCTTTTACGTAATTTATATAGTAATTTTTTGTGTGTTTAGAATTTGCATAATTTTCAAAATTTCCCTCGAATTTCATGTCTTTTTTCCCTGACAAACTTGCAACAATGCTACCAAAAGCAGTAAAGGCCAACATAAAAAATGAGTTTTTGCAGATGGATGTGAATGTTAAAACTGTCTTAGATTCAGAATGATTCATACTTAAAGTACTAATGCTGTGGATTGAAAACTATACTTTGAAGTAGTTAATATTTAATTGCAAGGTAATGAGTTTGTTGCACTGCAAAACAGGGAGTTTGTGTGGGCTGGTGGTTTTTAGTCACATATTAATGTGTAGCTAATGAATAGGTTACTGTGCTTTAAGGGTTAGCAAGAATCTAATTAGAATTTTATGTGCCTTCTTATTAATAAATATATTATTTAAGACATTAGGTTACTTAATTATTGCTTGGTGTTTTTTAATCTATTGATTATGATAGGAAAAAGGTAGTAGTAAATCTTACCTTGTAAAGGCGATGAGTACGATGAATGGCTGAAAATAAATTCTTCGAAATTGATTAATTTGTGGATGAGTTAAGCTAGCATCATTGAAGAATCATCTTTTTAAGCAATATAGAAATTTAATGATGCATTTTGACAAAACATTTTTACAAGCAGTGAGGAAGGAAAAAGCTTCTCCCTCAGTTGACGATACACAAAGAGAAAGTGAAATTTGAAAAACGATGAGTAATAAAACATTAAATATAACATTAGTATTCAATTAATATTCAGACCTTGAAAAGATGCATGCGATGAGAGTCACATGACATGAAAGTTTCAGTTCTCAAAAACTACACTTCCTGGTTGTAAAATATAGCTTCAGAGATCATTTTATCTAACAGATTATATAATGTGTAAAATTTGCTTTTTTATCCTTAGTTATAATTGTCTCCTTTGTGTTTAATTTTAGAATGCTACTGTACAAGGAATTTCAGGTACTGGGTCATTATATGTGGGGGCAGTATTTATTGTAAGTAAATATCATTTATTCTAATTGAATATTGTTTTGTATGTTTATTCTTTTCTGGAATGTCTGTCTTTTCTGTTTATTATTTTTTTTGTAAATTTTTTTAACTTTTGTATTGGGATTTAAAATTTGCACACCGCAATTCATATTCACAGGATTTAAAATTCATACATTGTTATTTTTCTTCTCACAATTTTAAAATCCCATAGCACAATTCATATTCATTGTTTAAAAAGTCACACATTGCGATTTGTATTCACGATATTTCACATCCCATCGCAATTCAATTTAAAAATCACATATCATGGAAAAAAAGAGCTTATTCTATGATGAATTCCCAAATTTAACAAAAATATTAACCTTAAGCGTGCCCACATCTGTATATAGTTTGAATAATAGTACTCATATGTATTCCGTCAAAAGTCTGTTTTTCATAATGAATTAGGTATGTTTAAAATAGAGGATTAAATTTTCATTTAATGGTCCTGAAAAGTAGATGAAATTATCACAACATTTAACAATTCTGCATGATAACCATTTAGAAATTTTTTTAATCCATTTTCTATTATGGCCTGAGAAATAATTGGTATATTATTAAATTTTTTAGTTGAAAATAGATGTTATTACGAATAAAAATTTGAATTAATTGTTGATGTATGTCTTAAATGCAAATAGTAAGTGTCATGTTTAATAAGTATTTGTCATAAAGAGTTTCAACCAAATATCGTATAGTTTTTATTGTTAAAGAATATAGTTCTTTTAAAATTAATGTTTTTTTAATTTTATTTATTTTTCAAACTTTTGAAGATTTATTCACTGAAAATTATAAGCTGAAATTTTTCACAGAAGGAAAATATTGTTCAAATTTTTCACAAAAATGGGTATTAAGATGAAAATCTTGGATTAGCCTCCGTATTACTAAGTAAATATTAATTTCAATTTCTATATGCATGGTTATTTCATATGACATTTCATTTTATAACATTAAAATTGCAGAAATAGACTTTGCAAAATGTGTTTGAAATATTGAAATTGCGCTAAGGGATAATTAGAGAAGAGCAAAATATCAATATCTCATAAATTAAAAAACAACTTTATTAGAAAACGATACTTTTAAAAATATTCTGAGACTGGGAAACTATTGCAAATGATGTATAGAATTAATTTGCATAACTTTTTTTAATAACATTTCCAATTGGCTAAATAAATTTGGTTTTGAAATTTATGTATTTTTTTAATACTTCTATCAGACAGACTTAAAACTGTTCAAATGTGATAGATTAAAATTGTTGTTGAGTTATAATATGAACGTTGCAACATTCATTTGAGTAATATTTTTTTACATACTAATTGTAAACAATTTTCATAAGGTCAAAAACTTTTAACCAATGATAGTCAGATTTTTCCAACTGCTGCAAAATTTTCCTTTTTGAAACACCACAGCTTCGCTATGAAGTATTACTCTACGAATTTTTACAAAATCTTAAATGTTTAATTTTTCCAGAACAAATTTTTAAAAATATACAATTCTACTAAAAGTACTTATAAAAAATTCTTTTGAAAAATCATGTAATAAATTAAAACCAATGAGAAACTAAATATCTGATGTAAACTATTGAAATCTAATTTTGGTCACATAATCATTTAATATGCATTAAATATTTACAAAAACTTTTTTATTATTAAATCTCTCAAAATTTGGTATTTTTTTAGATATTGTTTCTTAAATTTAATATTTTAGTTTCATTTAATTGTGGGTAATACTTTTTTTTTAGAAATTTTTTTTTGTTGTTGAATTTAATAGTAATTGCTTTGTTTCAAAATTACAACTTGATATTTTTAATACAGAATTTTTCACAACCCACAACTTAGAACTCGGCAACAATTTATTATTGCATTATTTGTGTTGTGCAATTTGTCATTATATGCATTATCTTAGTTGTTGGTGAGTGCAAATATTCTTTTGGAAATTCAAAATTTTATTTGATAAATTACTTTCCAATTTTAATGGTTTTTATAGTCTCTATATTCTGTTTGATATATTATTAATGAAGTCTGTAACAACTTTGTAGCTGGTTACTGATAGTATAATATTTTCTTCCAGGGAGAATTTTTGAAAGGTAACAAAGAAATCTATATGCCAACTCCTACTTGGGGGAACCATATACCTCTTTTTAGGTAAAGTCATTTTGTTACTTGCCAAATTGTTTGAAATACATTTTTCCCCCCACTTCTTATATGTTCTTTCTTTCAATTATTTTTCGTGTTATTACTGTGTAAATTGAAAATTTAGTATCAATTCAAAAGGTTTCTCTTTGTGTGTTTTTATTATAAAGATGTATCAAAATTAAATTCTTTTTATAATTTACTTGGAATATTTAAAAGTTGAAGTGATTGTTCTATTATCTTTCCATTCTCAACAAGGGGAAAAAAAATTGAAAGTACAGGATGCTTGTGTATAAGAAGTAATGGAAATTAAAGGAATTTAGTCATTTTCCTCCGAGCATTTCCTTAGAGGAATTCCTTAGAGGAATTTACTCCGAAGGACTAGAAACTGAAAGATATTTTTAATTTATCAATAGTCCTACACATTATCACTAGTCCATTTGCTTGGTTTGATTAGATTTTATTTTTTTGAAAAAGTTATTAAAGTGAGTTTAAATGAAAAATGAGAGAATATGTAAAGTTCATAATTATAGTGAATTATGCTGTTTTGTGATAAAACCACAGGCCAAAATAAAGAATCTAAAATTGAAAGAACATATCTTTCCCTTATATTAGTTGCTGGTCTAATAGATGATTGGTGGTTCTAGTGAAATTTTAGTGGTTCCAGACTAACAGACCATTGTTAATTTTGAGTCCCAATAAATATAGCATCTTAACAGTGATATCTCATCTGATAAGTAGCTCTATCAATGGAAAAATTCTGATGTTTTTAAGTTTTCTTTCCCTTTATATCATTTACAGTGACTGGACCTTGAAACTCCTTAAAGGTATTTCTCTTATTAGAAAGAAGCTGGAACTAACGGAAGACTTTTAAAATATTATTTATTTATGATTGAGGAAGTTAGTGAAAGATTTAGGCTCAATTTATTTTTCAAATTCTCCTAGAGTTTAAACACACTTAAAGTTCTTCTTTTGAATGTATTGTTCTGCATTGCAGAGATGATTGTGCTCCGGAAATTTCCGGAAACCTAAGGTTCAGAAGTTTCAAGAAATCATCAATCACATTTATGTGTAAAAATTCTTTTATATTTTATTTAAAAATATTAGAACTAGAATTTATACTTGGCATCATTCATTTGTAAATATTTTTTCTGGTAGAATAATAAATGTGATTAGAGATAAAAGTCAACTTATACATAATTATTAATTTAAGTTATGCTGCATATAATTTATTTAGAATTTTGTGTTGTGAAAATATCAATGATTTAAAATTATAAGGACATTAATTTTTTGAAATGCGTCATTAATGATTTTACTCCATAAATTTTCAGGATTTATGAGTTGGGCTCACAATCACTCCTGGCATTGTAGTTAAATAAAAGTTTTTTAAGTAATAGACTCATTAAAAAAAATTTTTTTTTGTGAGTAAGGTGAAAATTTGTGTACTAAATGGGGAATATAAGCGTTCGGACCACAATTTGTCTGCTCTGTATAAAAATCATAAAGATGAGGTATTGACGTAAAGATTGATAATTTCCGATAAAAATAAATTTTAAAAACATGAAGTCAACAATTGCTCCTAAATGATCTCTATCAAGAGCCAAATTAATCCAAAAATTTACTTTATAGGAGATGTGGTTTAGCTGTTAAACAATATCGATATTATGATCCTAAAACATGCGGCTTTGATTTTAATGGAGCTCTTCAAGACATAGCGGTAAATATGACTTTATTCTATTAACATTTTAGAACTCATGATTATCCTGATGAAACAAAATTTGTGTTATTTGGTACTAAGTTGTTTTTTTAACATAGTTTTCTATTTTTATAAATATGTGAAAACTGCAACTTGAAAATTTCAGTTAAATTATTTACTTATATGTTACATGGAAACTAGTAACAAAATTTTGCAAAACCTGTTTTAAAACTTTCAACAAAATTTCTCATTACGCAAGACTCATTCAAAATAAAAATTTATAATATCTGAAAAATTTGTTATGAATGAAAAAGATTTTTTTAGAGGTTTGTAGGTATTAAAGATAGTCTTTTGTATGATATTTATTAAAATTCTTGGAATTAACAGCACTCTAAAGTTTAATCCTTAGGTGTATTAATGTATTGGTATATCATATAACCAGATAACATCTAGAAATGATAATTTTGTATTCATAAAATGATGCTGGTAACTTTAAATTTCTCTTAAAATTTTTCTGGTCTTTTTTCTTAACTAATATTCTCATGTTTTCATGCCTGATATATTGTGTTACTGAGGGTATCATTCTTTATAATTGTTCTTTGATGAATCCTGAAACACACTTTATAAAAATTTTAAAGATAATTAAAAACTTGATTTAATCTATTTTACAGAAAATTCCTGAAAATTCAGTTATACTCCTTCATGCCTGTGCACACAATCCAACTGGTGTGGATCCTAAGGTATCCTAATGCTTTTCATTCTCCATTACAGATTCTTTGGGGAAATTTATTAATTATTTTTTCTTCTTCTTTCAGCCAGAGCAATGGAAAGAAATGTCTAAAGTAATTAAGGTAAGTTTTATTTTGTTATCTGAATAATAGTTTTTAGAAAATATATACTGCAAATGTTATCCTTCATGAAAAAATATTTTTTTTCCTTCTGCTATATTCAAGTAATTTATTTCACTTCTTTTATGGTTATTATTTAATGACATACCTATAAGTGAAATAAATTAATTCTCGTAATTAGTTAATACTTAATATAATCATTAAATGTAAGTAATTATAAAATGTAACTGCTAAATAATACGTATAACAAGTTATAAGAATGAAATGCATGCTGCTTAGATTAAAAGTGAAACTGTCCATATTTATGTTTCATTGAAATCTGCTGAAACATTTAAGTTGTTTATGTAATCCAATTTAACTTTGAAAGAAGGTTGGTTACTTCCTTTGCAACAATTTTATATTGGCCTCAGTTTGGTTCAAAATTGGCTAATTATGGCTCCCATAAGAACATGCGCCAATATTGGGATGTCTAGATTTTTCAATATTCGTCCTAGAATGACTTTCAATATTGGAACAAGATTCATTTCTATTGAGGACTAATATTGAAAATGCTACAATGTGGGCAAATGCGGGTTAGTTCCATCAAAAAGTCCTCTACAAAAGCAAATTGCTTCCAACACTGTATCCAAGGGTCAGGATAGCCTGGTAGGTAGGGCACTGGGTCCATATCCAAGAAGTCGTNATCAAAATTGAAAACAAGGAGAAAAAAATCAACAGAAGATAGGTTATACAAAGCGCACTTACTTGTTAGGGATAATTGTCAAATTAACGTCCGCCATTGATTGATTTCTCATGTGCTTCTCTCTCCAAACTCTCCTTCCAAAACTAAGGATGATATTGCGCATGCGCTGCATTGTGCCCCTGGAGACAAACTTCTCCGTCGTACACGAATCGCTGGCATTGTGCCAAATTTTGTTACGACTTTCGCGAGTTTCCCATCTTTACACTTATACAATCTTTGGTTTAACGATGGTTATTAAATAAAACATTTATCTTGGTCAAAATGACAAGTTCTGATAGTAGAGAATAGAGTTACCAAGAGTACGGCATGTTTTGTTTTTATTGTAAAAGTAGCATTAGAGTTATATTGATGGCCCATGAGATTTGAAAACAACTAAGTATGATTATAGAGAAAAACGTTGATTATTTGACCTTTTAGGTTTTGTTTAATGGCTAAAAAGTATCGGGTTAATCGGCCAATTTTAAATAGGGTCTGAATTGGATGAAATTAATTAAAATATTGGGTGCATCAAACAATTCTATATATGGCCCATATTGAGTAACGGTTATGAAATATAGGGTAAATCGCACCATTTTAAGTAGGGTTTATACTTGTTAAATAACGGCTATAAAACATCGGTTGAGTCGGACACTTCTACATCGAACCAACATAGACTGAACGATGGCTATAATATATCGGGTGAACTTAACAAATCTGTATAGGGCCGATATTTGTGAAATAAGTGCTGTAAAATATCGGATCAATTGGACAATTCTGTATTGGGTAAACTTTGGCTGAATAGTGGCTATAAAATATTGGTTGAATTGATCATTTCTATATCGGTCCAATATTGGCAAAGTTATGGCCCTTTAAAACCTTGTTGAGCCAAGATTGATAAATTTTGGCCCAACGAGTTAAGTTATTTTGCTGCTATGGTTATTTTTCACTCTGATTCATAAATTGTTTTAACCGCTTCTCTGTCCGTTTTTTCCCCTTCAACAGGGTTGCCACAGGCGACTAAAATGCAACTATTTTCAGCATGAGGCGACTATGGCAACTTATTTTACCTGAAAAGGTTAAAAAAGCAACTATTTTCAGGAAAAGGAGACTATTAGGAGACTTTTCTGTACTCCTAGCATTGTTTTTTAGAATAAATTGGGTTGAAAATCTGTGACCCGCGGAATCTTCTGAACAAACTGAATTTCTTTTCTTAAAAAATGTAAAATAAAAATAATAAAATTTTAAAAAATTAAAAAAATAATTAAGAAATAAAAAATTTTAGATTTCAAATTTAAGTCATCTCTTTAATGCGTTCAATATGAACAGATTCTATTGTAAGTCTATTTCGCTTCTCGATCACCTTTTCAACGGTTATTGCTACGAAATTCTGCATGATTTTAAAAAATCCAATTTTTAAAAATTATCATATTTGCCACCAACTTGACTTAATGGATCATAGTATATGACAATTAAGTCATTTAATAAAATTTTAGTCTTATTTTTGCTGAATTTTTGTTCTTATTTTGGCTACTATTTTATAGTTTATGGCAACTATTTTCATGTTTTAGACTACTAAAAACAAATATTTTGTTCGTTTTTTTCAGTGGCTACCCTGCTTCAAATTTCAGACCCAAAAAAAAGCATTTTTTTATTGCTGAAAATCAATGTATGTTCTATCTTAAATTAGAGAATGAAATATAATATTCTCAGCAAGCAGTTTTTTATTTGACCTATTGGTGGGGAAATATGTGATGTCCCATCCACTGATCTCCAGTTCTCCCTGCAATGCACCAGTTTATCTTAAAAGAATACATTGTGATAACATATTTATTTATTAACCCTATTGCTTTAAGATCTGAAATTATATAAAAAATATTTTGGGAAATAATTTTCCAACCTTATTGTTAAAACAGCTTTACAATCAGTAGGGGCATCTGAGCGTAAAAATTACATTTATCACAAAACTATCATAACTATTTTAACATGCAACGATAACACTAAGGAAAGCAGAATTGCAGAAAATACAAAATGATTTTAATTTCAAATCAAGGAGGAAAATCTCACAGCGAAAAATTGTGAAGAAATTGGGGCCTAGGTGTGCCATCTCTTAGCAATATTGAGAATGACAAAAATAATTGTGAGATTTAAAGAGATGTGTAAGTAGCGATGAATTCATTATCAATAATGCGAATTGTTAATATAGATTACATTTTTTGGTCATAATATAGATTACATTTTATGGTCATCATAATTTTAATCATAATTTTAATCTTCCATTCACACAACTCCATTAAATTTTATATGAGAATATTTAGAATCAAAAACTATAACATGGGAATTGTAGTTCTTTATATGCTATCTAATAATGCAGATATTAAATAAAATTTTTAATATGAATTTTTCTATGTCCATTAAATTTTTAAGTGTCTATCTTGGAAATATTTTTGGTATTTAAAAAATAAAATACTAATTAATACTAAATAATAAAAATATAATTAAATACTATCAGTACTAAAAAAGTTGCTGATATTGACTAAATTGCTCATATTAATATTTTTTTATGTTCCTTTTTCCTAGAGTCGCAATCTTATGGTTTTCTTTGACATGGCTTATCAAGGATTTGCATCTGGTAACTGTGACCGTGATGCTCAAGCTGTTAGAATGTTTATTGAAGATGGACACCGTATTGCCTTAGCTCAGTCATTTGCAAAGAATATGGGTCTATATGGTAAGTTATTAAAACCAAATAATAAATGATATTGTAAGTTTGTAAAAAGTAAATAACAAAAAAAACATCTTAAGATTTTGCACTTAAAGTAATTCTTCGTATAAATCATGATATAAACACTATCTGCCATGCTGTTCAGGCGAGTTGGGAAAAAAAATGGATGTGCAAAATACTCTTGTTCTACAGATTGAGGTTAAGTGTTGGAAATTTGAACTTTTCAATTAGGGGCTCAATTAATAATTAATTTTAGTAAAACTTAATTTTAAGTTTAGTTGGGGTTTTGTTTTCTACCTCATATATACCCCTTTTTTGAAGAACTAAACAATGTGACAGATGATGTGTTACTATGGGAAGGGTTTAAGGGGTGACCTTCAAAAGAGAACATTATTTCGGGTATGCCACTTGATCTTGGCAGGTTGCTATTGGTCAAACAATAAAATTGGGAGGGGGGATAGTGGAACTGCCACATCTAAGTGTTTAAAAGACGCATGCAGAAGAAGATCAGCATAAATTTTCACTTTACCATAGTTCATACGGTTCGTAACCTGATTTGTTTTTTATAATGGAAAGGAAGCGGAGAGTACTGTGAAAGTTTAAATCGTTACGATAAATTGCCGAAAATGAGCCAAAGGAATACTGCTGTTCAATTAAAAGTTTCGCAGCCGCTTTTGTGAAAAATTTTAAAAAATCGTGAAGATATCGAAAAAAAGTGCACTTTGAAAGAAAATCTGAATTGTAAAAGAAATCGAGATGGAAAAGACAAAGAGGTTGAATCTGCATTAAAACTCGGGTTTACAAACATTCGTGAAAGGGACGCTCGTGTTAATGGTCCAATTTTGCGCCAAAAAGCTGAAGATTTAGCTGCAAAATTGGGTAAAGGAAACTTCGCAGCCACAGAAGGATGGTTCCACCGCTGGAAAAAGAGGCAGAACATACTCTTCCGAAGGACACACGGTGAACAAAAAGATGCTGATAATGTAGCCACAGATCAGTGGATTAAAGAAGAATGGCCTAAACTTATTGCCACATATTCACTTGAGGATGTATATAACGCTGATGAAACTGGCCTATATTTTCGTGCGTTGCCTGAACACACCTACGCAAGGGTACGTACGCAAAGGTGTAAAACCTCCAAGGAACGCTTAACTGTGCTATGTTGCGCTAGTATGACCGGCACTAAAGAAAAACTTTTAGTGATTGAAAAAAGTAATAAGCCCCGCTGTTTCAAAGGTGTGAAAAATCTGCCCGTCGATTCTTTTGCCAACAAAACGGCTTGGATGACTACCACCATGTTTAACAAATGGCTGTTGAAATGGGACAAGCGACTAAAACGGAACATACTGCTCATAGACAACTGCACTGCGCATGATGTAACTGTTTCATTAAAGAAGATAAATATCGTGTTCTTACCACCAAACACCACTTCTTTAATTCAACCGTGTGACCAGGGCACCTTGAAGGCATATTACAGAAAGGAAATGCGTTCAAGGATCTTAGAAAATATGGAAGACCAAGATGCTGAAGATCTTAATGCGAACACTAGCCAAAAAAACAAATGTTTTGGATGCCATACATTTGTTAACAATGTCATGGAATAATGTCTCGGAAAAAACAATTCGAAATTTTTTTAGTCATGGCGGATTTTGTCAACCAGAGGACAACAATGCTGCTGCGATGAAAGAAATGGAAGACGTTTTCAATCCCCCGCCCGATATGAATGCTGAGGATTTTGAAGCATGGATGGAGATCGACGAGAAGGTTGAGACTTCTACTTCGTTAACTGATGAGGACATTTGCGAAGCCGTATGTGTCAAAGATCAAGCTTCTTCACAAGATTCCGATGCCGATGATGAACCCGAAAGTGCTATCGAGGACAAAATTCCGACGCCTGCTCAGATAAGGGAGGCACTTCGAATCTTACGTCTAGGTGTGCAAAACAAAGCCGATGCGGAACACTTTCATAAACATTATGATTATGAGCGATTCGTAAATACCTTGCTTCGAAAGAATGCTAAACAATCGACGATTTCTTTTTTATTTAATAATTAACCTTTTGTATTGTTTTCTGCAGTTCATCATTAAATATGTAAGTATACTAACTAATTCTTTTTCTTTAGTGTACATTATTTTCTATTAAATACTATAGAGTTTTACAGCAACAACTCCTAATATTTATTTTAATACGTATGTAAAAAAATATTTTTTTTATCTTACATTTTTTTTCATTTACTGTATTGTAATCAATCGGTTATTGTGTTATCAAATCACGTCTGTCCCGATGTGATTACATTAAGCGGCGTCTACTGTAATTGACATTGTGGTTATTTTTTTATTACAACAATACCACAAAAATTTTCCATGCATTGATTTGAAACTATTATGAGTTGTTCAGTATTGAAAAAATTATATTGGAAACTGTTAAAACTTTCTGTTCTAAACAAAGTAATTACTGAAATTAAAAAATTTTTTTTCTTCTATTGCATTAAAATTTTCTTTTATGACACGTAGTTCAAATTATAATTGTTCTTAGTTGGCTGCATACCTTTTTTAAAAGTAGTCTGAAATATGCATACTGTTCAAAAAATGTTGTCCTGGCTTTTTTTTCTTTTGCCTACTACAAAGCCTTATTTAAAGTAGAACATAGGTTATTTATAATTATCTTGGTTGTGTGCAACTTATCGAAAATTGCAATTTATATCGTATTTCCCTGAAAACTGAGTCAACAATAAACTGATTGTTGGAGATAGCAATACATGTTTTGTAAATTATGACAATACTAAAAAATTAAGTTGCAGAAATTTGTATTGATGTAGCATCAAAAACACAATCCACTTTAAGCAATAGTTTTAAAAACTCTTTTACCTGTTTCATTATAGTTCATCAGTAAGGTTATGCATTACACTTTGTGCGGCTGTTATATTCAGTAATGTACAAATTTAGGCATTTAGAGACCTTTCTAAAGAATTCTTTCCTTTTTAAATGCCTTCTTTAAACTCTGCTGTTGTTAGCATTACAAGGGTTACAGTGATAGTTGTACAACTATTTGCATTGCAGGTGAAAGAGTTGGTGCATTCACCATGGTTTGCGATTCCAAAGAAGAAGCTCAAAGAGTGATGTCACAATTAAAAATTCTTATCAGGCCTACTTATTCAAATCCACCCGTTCATGGTGCAAGAATAGCTGGCTTAGTGTTAACTGATCCAGAATTAAACAAACATTGGTAAGTCACATAAATCATTCTTAACTTCACTTTCTTTCCCCCTTAATTTTAATGTATTCTGCTAACTAAAATTTTCAGTTACATGAAATGGATCACACTATCATAAGAAGTAGTAAAAAGGAATTTGATTTCTTTTCTTTTTTTTTTTAGATCCCATAAATTTGTTTAATGAAATCAAAAAGATACATTTAATACTTTCCATTACAAAATTTAAGATAGGGCAACTAATGAATTAAAAAAAAACCTAACCCCAACTTGATTAAGGTAAAACTGTATAATTAGCGTAATTTTTCTGAGACAAATTTAATACATATACATACTTAGTACTATTAAAATTTTAAATCATAAAATGTACATATTTTTTAAATTCAAAATGCGTAGCGTTTTTAAAAAGTGCTTAATTTTCCGTTTTTTAAAATGAGATTTTTCCTTTACAGTGTTAATTTTTGCTACGAATTATGCAAAAAGACACAGTTCACATTGTTCTATTCAACGTTTTCACAATTAATCCGACCCCAATCTATTTCGGCGTATTGTCAGTCTGTAGCGTATGAAAACGCCATTTGTTTTACATGATTCAAAATTTCATACTTTTTGACAATTGTCAAAAACAATGCCAAAAGTTTTTTTTTTGACATGACTGTTAAAAAAAGATAAAACCTCCAATTGTCAAAAACTTTCCAACCCTGCCTAATTATGATATTTTTTTAAATTGCTTAAAAATATTTTTTGAGTGCTTATTTTTTGTTGAATAATTTGGCTACGTACTCTAAAATTGCATTTTATTTATGCTCCATTTATTAAATCAAATATTATCTTTTAACTGTGTAAACAGAGTCTGCTTCTAAAGATCAATGATTATATCTTTTTGAACCTGTGAAAAAATTTAAATACCTAGGAATATTTGTTTCCAGCTGTAGCATTATTAAACATAAAATCTAAAGTGTGCTGGAGGTCAGGAGTTCAATCCTGACAGCTGACATTTGTATGCATCAAAGTGCATGTTAAATCTCTTGTCTCTGAAAGTTTTCTCGCTGTTTTTGGTATGGAAGTTAGGAGCAAGGGGTACCATGTCTTTTGACCAGGGTCAAAATTACATGTCATTCCTACCATGGCTGTTAAATGATAGTGGGGGTCTGTCCAGGCCAAATTTACTACCGTTTAGCGGTACCTTCACAAATTCCACTTAAGGAAAAACGGTAGTTTCACAAAATACTTTTTCTTAAAATTTTATTTTTGTATCCCTTAAGAAACGATAAATCCATATTTTTGTGTTGATTTTTTTAATATAATTTTTACTTTTTCACAAATTATGTCCAAATATTCACAAAATAGGTACCTCTCCGAAAAACCTAGACAGACCCCTGGATAGGCTCGAAAAACCGGTAAAGTGCTTGGCTGATGCATTTGGATCCTAATAGATGTTATTATGGACTTGAAATCTACTAATAAATTGTTTAATAATACCAAGAAACTTATCTTACATTGCTAAAAGTTGAAAAAACAAACAAATTAGGCTTTAAATCATTTGTTTTTGTACGAATGATAAAAATGTTTTCTTGACTTGCACATTTCCACTTTAATTTTTGGGATTTGGCAGATACAAAGTACTACTGCTCAAAACATGTTCTTTTTTTATATTTAATATTTTAAAAATGTTAAAAACAAGCATTTTAAAATTAACAACTTTCTCAGAATTATTTGTTTGCAACGACTTTTTTTTATGTAAAGGAAAAATACAAATTTAGAAAGACCATGAATTTCCTTTAGGTTAGGAGAAGTAAAAGGAATGGCTGATCGTATCATAGGAATGAGAACACGATTGCGTGAAGGTTTAAAGAAGGAAGGGTCCACTAGAAATTGGCAACATATTACAGATCAAATAGGAATGTTCTGCTATACTGGAATGACTCAGGACCAGGTATGACTCTTTCTTTTTTCAAATGGTTTCTTATGAATTGGGTAAATAATAATAATGTTTTTGGTTTCAGGTTGAAAAGCTTACTAAGGAATATAGTATTTATTTAACTAAAGATGGACGCATATCTGTTGCTGGTGTCTGTTCTGGAAATGTTGATTACTTAGCCCATGCTATGCACCAAGTTACTAAATAGAAATGCCCTGTAAAACAAAGTCTAGAAACCCTGTGAATAATGGAGTGAGAAAATTATTTTTTGCTTCCTTAGCAAGACTTTTAGAATGTAGCTTCTATAACTATGTCACATACAATTGTGCAATCATAGACAAAATTACAATCACAACCTTCTAAATCATTTGTAAATAAAAATTTATGAATTTTCATAATTCATTGTCACTTATTTTTTAATATTCCTTTGTTTACGCAGACAATTATTATATGCCCCATCTCATTGCATTTACAGAAAGTGTAAAATAGTGTTCTAAAAATTTTACAAGAAACATTGTTTGGGAAAAAATAGCATTTAGTACTAGTCTATTTTTGATATATTTCAAAACTGGTGAACTTACTACTTGATAGATCATGAACCAGGGTTCCCACTCAATTTCAGAAAAACATTCCCTGACTTTTCCAGGTAAATTTCAATGAAAATCCATACCATATTTTATCTATACTACGAAATTTTTCACTAGAAAATTTGGATTCTTTTATTTGCTGTGCCAAGTATTAGATTTTTTGTGTAAAATAAATATCATTATATGAGGAAGGAAGCATTTCAGTAGGTCTAAAATGTAAATTTTTTTCAACAAATAACTGTAATACATGTTAGAATTATTTAACTCTAATCTCAATAACTGAGTATTGTTACTAACAATTTTTTTCCAGGTATAATGAAGGAATTTTCCAGGTTTTTGTAAGAAAATTGCAACTTTCCCTGACTTTTGGAGTTAAAATAAAATTCCCTGACCCGTGGGAACCCTGAATGAACATGGGTGCCACTGTTCAGTCCTGGGGACTGAAATCAGTTTGCTAAATTCCATCAATATCTCTCACCCGATTGTTTTTTAAATTAAATTTTCTTTTATTTCCTTAAAAATGCGAGAAATATTTTTGTTAAAAATAAATAATTTTTTATAGTTATTGCTAAAGAATCAGGTAATAATGTCACTCTGCAATGAAAGAATAGAATTGATTGAACTTCAATATTTTGTTTGTGAATACAAAATTTGTACTATTGTTGAATATAATTTCTGATCACTTTCTCCCGAGCTTTTGTAATGCTAGCGAAAGTTAAATTGCAATTAATATTTTTTAAAACAAAAAAATTTACTTAGCCAGGATAAAAGATAATGGTAAAATGAAAAGTAAATTGCTTCTACTCGGTGACTAGTGAAAAATAGATATACAAAGTTAGCTTTTTTGTTCGTAAAAAAAATTATTGATTTAATATATGGGCCATTATCAGGGAAAGGTACATTTTCGTGTCAGTTATAAATTTCTGAAGAGTCTGGTAAATAACTCTAGACTGCGTTAAATAGTCAAAATATAAGTTCAGTCATGAAATTCTTATAGACTGGCATCCATGATCATGAATTGTTTTGTTGTAAATAATTTGTTCCATTAAAGTACTTGCTATGTTTTTTCTTTTTGGAGAGGCGGTATTTTAAAGTAGCTTAACAAAAAAAACATTTCCCGCCCTTCAAATAAATGATTCTCTATGCGCAGTTTAGAAACTTTTTGTATCAATAAAATACAGCAAGACTCATCAACACACAATACCAAAAAAAAAACTGGCTTTTTTGCTAAGTTAAATGTTTAATGCAATAACAAAATATGCACTTAATTTAATAACAGACAGATTTTAGGAGTCAAGAAAATTAAATCATTTATCACCATTCTAAAATGATCTAGTTTGACTTTTTATTTTAAACGTTGTAGAAAGAGAAATAAAAGTGTAATAAAAATATTTTTACTCCTGCATTTTACATAAAATAAAATCCTTTATAATAAAAAATTGATTCTGACAGTTTTTTCATCCAGCTAAATTTTTTAAAAAAATGAACTCACAGAGTGGGTCAAGCTAGACCAGTCAAATAAAATCTTAAACTAATTTAATTATGAATGACAAATAATTACAAACTATTCAAAATAAAAATTAACTGAACACATATTTTTGATAAATACAATGATTCCTATGATTTTGAAGCTTCTTCATCTTCAAATGTTACGGATGGATCAGAAAAATTATGAAGCTGTTCGTCATATAAGTTTTCAGTTACTGGTTCTGTCATATCTTCAGGAAAAAATGTAGGAAAATGAGGGGGATCATCCTCAGTGTGACATTTCTTCTCAATATAACAGTCGTAAATTATACAATAATTGTTTATAATTCCAGGCACAGCAGGTCCATGAACATATAGCACGTTATATTTTGTATTAATACGCCATATCTGTAAATAAATATTTTAAACATTTCTGTAATTTCGAAATTTATCCAAATTCATTATAAAAGTCAGCCAGATTTAGATACTTGATATTTTTTACTTCAGTGAAAAATTTTTTTAAGGTTTTGAGGGCATTTAAAGTAGGTAAATGCAAAAAAGTATATAATTGTATTTTTTATACATAAATCAATCTTATTGTATTTTTTAACTGTTAGTAAACAAGCGTTCATGTCATTTTCTTTATTAAATACACAGGAACACATAAATATGAACTAGTCAAATTTCCCCTATTTCTATATAAAACTTAAATAACTTCTTAATTATTAGTTATGTCAACTAGGGTGAGATTTCATTTGATTCAGTGTAAAGAATTGCATCGGAAATATATTGCTTGCCTCGGTGCTGTACATGTGTTTTGCCACATCCCCCTAAAACAATTTACAGTTTTCCCATAATTTCTGTAATTAATTTCTCAGGTACAAGCTGCATAGTTTAAGGCTATATTATATAAAGGGTGAAGCAGTAACCATAGATCTGTGCATTGATTTTATTTCTACTATACTTAAGACTTATTTTGCATACTTGTGTAGTATTGCTTTAGGCTATTAATAACCTTGAAAGTTGAGCAAAAAAATTATTTTCAGATTCTTGCTACTTTAAGGTCATGCCAAATGTGAATATTTCAACAAAATCAAAAATGTCAAGTATCCAACCTTCCCCAATTTTTAAAAAAACTCTTTCCTCAAAGCGTAAATGGTCTATGCAACATCAAAATGTAACTATAAATTGGTATTGAAAAAATTTAAATATTTCAAAATTAAGAGTTTATTAATTGATAACTAGTTGTAATTAATTGTAAGAAAAGAACTGATAAAATTTTCTTGAGGTAGAAGCTTTTTTTCTTTTACAATAAACACTAAAAAAAGAGCTTCAAAGGAATAAAAATTTAGCAAATTTGGTTAAAATTAAATCTATCTAGTATTTTTAATATATTGCACACATGAAGATTCTAAATCACACATTTGAAACTTCACTTAATCAGCGCTCACAACTTACGTTGATTCCATCATTAATATATGTAGTGTGTTGATCATTCTTTTCAATAAATATTGCTATAAGTTTTTTTTTTTTTAACATCATAGTTATTATTGATATTTTCGTATTTTTCTAAAAAAAATTTTAAAAACTTTTTTTATAATAATATTAAGGCATGGGAAGTTCAAATGGTAGATCTTAAAATTCACTCTTTAACACACTCGGTTTATGCCGATATCAATCGTTTATTCATGCGGTGTTTAAATTGTTCACAATATTGTAGTCAATATTTTAAATGTTTGATAATTATTGCTAAAACATTTTCGGCAGCTATTGCTAGTAAAGCCTAGAATACCAGCTAATTCAGGCTTTAACTGCTAGCTGCTAGTGCTACCAATTTCCTCAAGGTTTTTAAAATTACATTTATCAGTTAATATTATTTCTACATGTACAATTTGAATCGTCTATTTAAATATTTACTTTTTGACAAGCTCAACTTAACAGTATTGTAAATCAACATAGTGTTTTGATTGTGTTTTCGGCAGTTATTGATTTTCACATGGTTTTTAAATATCCCAATATATTTCAGACAATATGAGAAATTCGAATCGCACATTTGAGTATTTACTTTCTAACGCAATGATTATATTGATTTTTTTAGCAATTATAGCTATTGATTTCCACATAGTTTTTAAAATCTGATATTTTAAATATAATATTATTTATTATAACAACCAAATCTCGAAATGAAATACGGATTTCAGTAATCTTGTCGTGTAATTTTATTTCGGTAATTACTGCTACGGATTTTTTCCATTAATGTGATGACGATTCATAAAATGCGAAAAGAAAATAATTAGTTTGTTTTTCTCTCAATAAAATGCAACAATATCGCTCATATTAAAATAAAATAAAAATTACACATTCAGTTAAAAATTATCTACAGTTTTTTTCTTTTTTTAAACGCAGAACTTCTGTTACTTTAAATAAGTAACATTTATATTTGTTGTATTTTGCAGAAAGACATTAGTGCTAGAGAGTTTTGTCGCAAAAAGCCCTAAAAAATTCTGCCACAGGGGGGAGGTTTTAATGGTCTCTCCTAACGATTTTCTTCAACACAAAGTCTACGGAAAAAAATTCTATGCTTCCCAAAAATGATAGCAAATAAAGGTGAACTTTCTTGGAGGTTTCACTGTATATTATTCAGTATGTGAATGTAAGTCATTTTTATTTAGAGTATAAAAATATTTCATACAACGAACTTCCAATTTTTTATTTGAAATATTTTTACTAGTTAAAATTTAACAATAATGTAAACATTTTTTTATAATTATGATCTGATAATAAAAAACTACGGATTGTCTCTCCTGTGATTGTAGGAAGGAGTTGTCTTGTTTAATCCTCATTTTCTAGGAAAAAGCACACAATTTTGAAACAAATTGTGGTCAGTTTTGTAGTAAGTTAAGTTACAAGTGTAAATAAAATCAGTTATCAAACTTTAATTACATTGCAGACACTATGTATTAACTGAGGTAGCAATTAACAAGCTGGGTAGATGAACAGTAATTGACATTTTCGAAAAATTTAAATTTCTTGGAGAAAGTTCTTATTTAACTGTTCAACATTTGTTTATTTTGAAAAGCTTTTTAATACCAAAATGGATGAGAGGTGTAAGTGACAGTTTCTGAATGTTTTGGGAGTGGAAGAAGGATACAAGAACATTTGGCAACAAATAGTCAATGAAGAATTTTAGAGAACCTCTCACATGGCATTATTTATGTGAAGAAGGAGAGTGCCAATGCACTAGTTTGAATGAGTGTTACAAGATTTGAAATTTGTAAAGTGACAATCTAAATTATGGAGTACTCTGTGAGCAATAAGTGTGAATCAAAGAGAAGTGAAATTTTTTTCCCTCTTTGTATAAATTTGCTAATTTATACGTTAAAAAAACTAATATATTTAATATTTTACAACAGTGTTATATTATTTATTTTATTTAAAACCAATAAAAAATATATTTATTCAGTCTTAGTTCAACCTTTATTTCTAACTTTGTTTTTCAAACCAACGTTATTTAAAAAAAAAAAACAATTTTAAAATTAATTACGGAATTTTCACTTAAGTGATAAATACCAGCAAAGCGCTACTACTAAACAGCCATTAAATCCTTGAACCATTTTAAAACAGTTTTCAGATAAACCAAGCCAAAAAAATATGGCTATACTGTTCCAAATTAAGGTTAATAAAATTATAGTTTTAAACTATAAGCTCAAATAAATATTTTTTGAAAAAAATTAACTATATAAAAGAGAAATAACAAAATTGAGAAATTTTGAAATGTCATGTATACTTTTCATTTACTGAGTTTGTTAAAATAATTCAAACAAATTAAATAAATATTTCTCACCTTCAATCCTCTTTGTAATCTAGCATATCCACCCATGAGTCCAGGTAATTTTTTACCTTTCCAGACACCACGCTTTCTCTACAAATAAATATATGTACGAAATTTAATTTTTGAATCTGATTTAAAAATATTTAGAGATGAAAAGTATCTTACGCCACCACCAATACAGCCAGGCCTGCGATGACTCTTTGTGCAGCCATGAGTTGCTGGACCTCCTTTAAAACCCCATCTCTTCATCACACCTTGAAAACCATGATATCGCCTGTAAGATTATATTTCTAACCTTAATATAAATAAAAGACAAAATACTTTGTTTAAAATAAATTAAAAAAATTTATAATTTCTTTAGAGTTTTTAAGCATATCCTCTTATTTGTCAATAGGGTGGCTTAGTTTTATAAAATGACAATTATTCTTATTATTAAAATAACAAATTAATTGTATGTTTCTGCAAACCCAGCATTAAGTCATAAAATATGTTTGTTTTTTTTACAATTAAATGTAAAATTTTCAATATAAAACTACTTCATAAAATGGAGTAAATATAACTACTTGATTAAACAAATAGAAAACTTACCATATAAATGCTATTTATGCTAATGTTTATTGCATCGTCATCATGATGCAAAATAGCAAATGAAAGTGGTAAGAATTTGTTAAATTAAACGTTAAATGTGCTCTTATATTTTTACCTGACTTAATTTCATGCCCACTGCCATATATGGCCCATTCTTGATAATATTCCATTAAGTTAACATCACTTTGGAAAAATAACATTGATATATGAACAATTAGAATAATAATAATAAAAAAACACTACAACCAAGATAATATGGATTTAATAGCCTAATTTAAAATATATTTAAAACAAAGTTTTTGATTAATATTTTATTGGAAGTTTAATGGTGAACAAAAAATTTTAAGAGTTCAAGAAATTACTGAATTCAGTATAAACACTGAAAAATCACAGGTTTCGATATACAAACTATCCTAATCTTTCTGCTACACAAGCTCTTTAATATATTATAAAAGATCTTCATTATACAGTAGGGAACCGATTATCCAGAATGGTCGGGACCATCGCTATTCCGGATAACTGATTTTTCCGGTTTTTTGAATCGCTACAAAAGCCGTTTTTTATTGTTAAACCCAACTAAAAAAAAATTGGAAATAATTTTAAAAATAAGAAAAAACAATGAAGTAATGCACTAATGATTATTTCCAAAATGATGGTAAGGTAAACATCTTTAAAAAAAAGAAAGCAAAATCGTAAAATCTTAAGAGGAAAAAAACTTTTTTTTAAAAAAAAATGGTCAGGGTGCGAAGCCAAATCTTTGAATCAAAAATAAGCATTTTTTAAAAACTTTTCAAGCACTTTACAAAAATTTTCAAGCACTCAAATTTTTTTTATTAAATCAATGATGTTATTGAAAAACAAAAACTTTTTATAAACAGTTTTAGCGTTAAAAAAAACCCAAAAAGAAACGGGCGTAAATCGAAACAATCAGTACTTTCCCACATCACCGAGTGAATTCAACTTGACCCTGAACTCAGAACAAAAGTACCCTTACCCCCTACGTCAAAAAAAGTGTTAGAAGTAAAATAAAATAAACAAGAACAAAATTAAAATAAATTAAAAAGAAAAACATTTCATAAGGATCTGATATTCTCTATCCGAATTGGAGCACTCGGGTTTCGGTTTCAAGTGTGCGCGCATGCGCAAGTCATAACGTGGGTACGACATGAAGTCCGCGTGAATGATTACGTAGCAAACTCCCCATTTTTCGTGAAATGCATGGGATCCACCAGATATCACTGAAGAGGGAAAAAAATTATTCAAAAAAAAAAGCACTTTTTAAAAACTCCAGCTGAAAAAAGCACCTTTAAAAGCTTTTAAAAACGAAATCCCCCAAAAGCACCTTTAAGTACTTTTTACAAACGCTACGCACCCTGATGGTGAGAAAATTTATCAAATTTCGTTCCGGTTTTCTGATTTCCGGATAACGGGTTCTGTACTGTATAACAATTATTGGGCTGGGAGAAACTAGAAATGCAAAAAGTAAATAAGTCTTTAGCGTGGAGATAAAGATAAACAATTGACAATGTTAGGGTCCTTTATTTTTTTAATTGATTTCATATACCTAATTGTTATATTACCATAGTTAAACATTTATAATTATAAGATACCTTTTTATGAAAATTTAAACAAAAGCAACAACAGTTGTCCAAAATATGATATCAAAAATATTTCGGGGGATCTAAATACTAAAGTAGGTAGAGAAAGGGAATTTAGATTTTTAACTGGAGGATTCGGTTTACCTGATACAACTAATGATAATGGACGAAAATTAATTGTTTTTGCCACTTCACATAATATGATTATAAGAAGCACGTCCTTTCCATATAAAAATATTCACAAAGCTACCAACCATGTGGCACTCATGCTAACCTAATTGATGCAAGACATTACTCAGATTTGAAGGATGTGAGGGCTTATCATACGGTTAATGTGGATTCAGATCACTTCTTGATAATAACTAAAGTCAGATTAAAATTATCAAACGCAAAGAAGTTCAAGGGAAAAACGTTGAGAGAACATGACTGTGATAAACTTAAAAGACTTGCGAAAAACTAAAGGAATAGTTGAATTTAATGAATTGTGACGATAGCACGGAAAATAAATTGATATGTATAAAAGACAGTATTTGTCGCTGCCAATACCGTGATTGGTAAAGTAACTAAGAAAAAGGTTAAGGATTGGTATGATGTTAATTGTGTCATTGCTAATGATAAAAGGAATGTTGCGTGTAAACATATGATACAAGCACACACAAGAAATAGTGTATTGATGCAGAAAAGATCTGAATAAACTCTTTAGGGCAAAAGAAAAGTCTTTGATAAAGAATTGTTTAAGGATGCTGAACATCTGAAATCCATTAATAAATGCAGAGCATTCTATCGGAAAATTAACTGCAGTCGACTGAACTTTAAACAGACCTCTAGTCTATGCAAAAACAAAATTGGTGAAATTATTACTGATAAACAGGACACTTTAAAACGACGGTGCGAACATTTTAATGAACTTCTTAATGAATATTGTGAGGATGTTGAAATAATTGCACCCAAATCCAGCAATGACATAGAAGTTGAGGCTCCAACTATTGAGGAGATCAGGGCTGCATTTACAAACTTAAAGATTAAGAAGGCTTCGGGACATGATCTTATTTCAGCAGAACTACTAAAAAATTGTGAACCTGTTTTATTGAGGAATTTATCTGAACTTATTACTGACACCTGAAACTCTGAGATTATGCCAATGGATTGGAATATTACCATTTTGTCTCCTACTCACAAGAAAGGAGATCCTATGACCTGTACCAACTATCGTGGCATTAGTTTGTTTTGCCTAACTTATAAAATTCGATCTAGAATTTTATTTCTCAGGCTGTTACTATTCGTTGACTCACAAATAGGAAAATATCAATGTAGATTCCATGCTGGGAAATCAAATAAAGATAGAATATTTTGTCTCCGTAAGATTTTAGAGAAGTCAATGGAATTTAACATTGAAACACAATCTTTTTATTGATTTCAAAGCTGCTTTTGATAGTATCAATAGAAATTATTGCTTTCATATACCTTATATTATTATATTACCATAGTTAAATATTTATTATTTTTACATGCTTAATTTTTAACAATTATTATATTGCTATAACTTTTGTGCAATGATAAAGATCTTAAAATTTTTTACTGTAAACAATGTAGCATTAAATAGAGGTTAAAATAGTGCTGAATAAAAAAATTTCTTAAATAATACAGAAATAATAGGTAATGTATTGGAGTTTTAGAAATTCTTTCAGAAGTGAAAAGCATTTTTTACTAATATTTTTCTAATTTCAAAAAATAAGTTCAAAGCCACAATTTTGAAGTGGAATATAACAGGGAAAAAAAAAATTATTTTTGCAATATTAAAAACAAAAATGAAAGATGCACTATTTCCCAAAAACATGAGGAAATTTTAGGTGATGGTAGAATTTGATTCCAGTGAAACAACTGTCCCTCAAGTTTTCATTTTATGAATAATAGAAATAAAATTTTCTATTTGTTAGTTCACTAGAAATAACTTTAGTTCACTAGAACTAGAAATAGCTAAGCTTGAAAATCATATATTTTTTTTTATTTCAGTGTGTCACCTTTTGTTGTTGTTGCAAAGAGTGATCAATAATAAATTTTATGTGTAGCAACCAGGAAAACTGTATTGTCATTAAACAGAAGCTCTTATTCAAATTTGAGCACTCTAGCCAGTTGGAAAGTGGTAATATCTGCCTCCCACAAACAAACATGCAAGCTATTTGCGAAAAAAATTGATAAAAGCTTCACATTTCTAAATTTTTTCAAATAAATCACTATTGCATTATTAACGAGAAACATCACAATTTTAGATGTAATGCTACAAAAGGTGTGATTCTAAAAGTCAGAAAATTGAAAGAAGGAAACACTTAACTGCAGTCAGGGAATCTCTTATAAAAATTTGGTCCAGTTAGCATCAAAGTTAATATAATTGTTTTGAGCATTCAATTATTTCTATTTAGCTTATCGTAAAAATGTAACATATCATATTTAAAGTAGTAATACCACTCTGTGAAATTATGGAAGTGATAAAAACAATACAAGTCTTAAAATTTTACGCTTATTTAATATTACGTTAGTGATATACACATTTTAAATCTATAAGAAAAATAGTATATGACAATTCATACATTTCCAAATAGTATATAAGGACAAAATAGCACAAGGCATATGATTATTTTTTCATTTCAATTTAATTGACATTTATTGAATTTAAAAATTTTTAAATTTAACTTACGTAATGCCTCGGACATTAACATAATCACCAACCTCAAAGTGATTGGCGAACAAAGGAGTACCTGCAAGACGATGAAAGTTAAATAATAATAAAAGAAAAATACTATATTAATACATGCATATGGAAATGAGATTAAATAAGAAATTATACTAAAATGCTAAACATCTAAAGTGAAAACAGATAAAACCTGTATGAAAATATTTCTGTAAGTAACATAAAAGAAAAGACTTTATGTGTTAGATTCATTTTATCCTTTGTGTAGGTTTGTAAAAATCCTTTTGGGAGAAGTTCAAAAAATTTTCATCATTGCAAGAACTCAGCTTAAATTGTTTTTATTCCAAATTCCATTAAAGAAATAAACATGTTTAGTGTATTACAGTCTGCACAATTATCAAAATATCCGAATCATTTATCATGATTTTTAAAAATATAATAAAATGCTAAATTTTGCAATTTAAACCTTTCTTGCTCTATTGCAGAAGAAAATAAATACCATCCACAGAGTTTGCACATTGAAATTCCATGAAAGTTTTGAAAACCAGAGTAGAAGCGTTTCTTGAAGACATATTCATCATTATTATGAGATATTCTATAATTATCTTATATCAGAGGTATCAACTTTTCTAACTAACAATTCGAAAACAGAAGTACAATAACACAGAAATATATACAGAAAGCATTTAGAAAATTCGAATTAGCTCAAGTTTAATGTTGACATACTATTTAACTCCATATAGGTATATAATATTAAAGGAATTATGCATGGATTTATTATTAAATAAAAGAAAAGTGACTCTTTTGATCACTTGGAATCAATGCTCCAGTTTCTGATTAAATTAGAACTAGCCCAAGCTTTCTATCATCCTGCATTTGAAACACAAACAACTTTTGCTCACAGCATTTTAGATTTAAGCCCGTGTTCTTTTTTGCTTTTCTATAAAGTGCAAAGATAAAGTTTCAAAATAGCTTATTGGAAGAGGGATTTCTTTGCCTTATTTTATTTCTTATTTTGATAAAATCAATTTTGTATTTTAATAATTATTTTTAGAATTGCTTAGGAGGTAGAAAAAAAATTATCATAGATAAGTTGCACACAACAAAATTTCACAACTCTTGGTAGTTAAGGGAGGGAAAACTCATTTTGAACAAATTATTACAGAAATTTTCAAAAACTGTAAATTTAATTACTCAACCTAAAGATTGCAATCTTCATTATGAAATCCTAAGAATTAAAAATAAATTGTACAATTGGCACCCCTGTAAAGCACATAAAAAACAAATTCATATATCCTGAGATTTAAAAGAAAATTAAAATAAAATACCAGTTGAAATTAATTTCTTCCAAGGAAAAACGATAAGAAATAAAATAGAATGAAATAAAACAAAACTGAAAAAAAAAATTTCCCAATAAGATTTAAAATAAACTGAAAAGCCATATTATATTTACCAGGTTCAAGCTTAGCGTCTGGAGTTATACGGAATCTGGTCAATTTTCTTTTTGGCATGACACCAGCTTCTGCAAACAAGCCATTATAAGCAGCAGTGAACTGGAAGCAAGAATAAAAAAATATTTTGTAATTGTTCCGTCTCTAATATTCCTCAATTCAAATTAACGTCAATAGATGGCGCCGAAACTCGTATACTATAACCATTGTGTGTAATCTATACCTTTACCTTTTCTCAATAAAATTTCATAAAGACAACATGTTCTGTTTTATGCTGCTGTACTTTGAGTCCTTCCAGTAATATTACAACATCAAGAATTTAACACAATTAATACCTACAGTTATTTTATTGCAATAAATAACATCCCCAGTTGATTTAATACAATAAATAAGAAATGACAAATTAATCATAACAATAATTCAAGCTTCTGTTATCTAAGCATTTTGGAGCAGTCAGACTTATAATCAGAATTTGATTCTATAATTAATATTTTGAATGTACAGGAAAGGAAGAAAAAAGTTTTTAATTGAATCAATTTTTTAAAAACGTGATTTAGAAAAGAAAAATCATTTTCACAATTTTCAATTGTTTTTACAAAATACCATCATTATTTTTGCTAAAGCAGATGACATAATTTTTTATTATTGCTAATGAGAATAATAATGTTTATAGCCAGTGATTCTTCTCCACAAACTTTTTTTCAGTTTTGCTTATTTAAATTATCTTAAACTTACAATCCTAAAAGTAAAAATAAATTTTTGTTACCAAAAATTATGAAAAAAAAATTTGCTTTAAGTATAAAAAAATTAAGCAATATGTGTTTTAATGCACACCAGAGAAATGATTTCTTTTTATTCAAATTTAACAAACTGTCCCATCTAACTAACATCTATACTGGGTGATTTAGTACAGTAGTTACAAACTTGAGTAGAGCAAAACATAATAATTGCTCACATCAGGAGCTAGGGATGCTTTCTTATTATGAACTGGCTGTTTGTGCATAGTTTAAATAGTACTCTTATTTATCTAAATTATCTTTATTTCATATTTTCTAGTAATTATTGTCAAAAATTATATTTAAATAGGTCCAGAAATAGTGACTTTAAGTAACTTGTGATTGTCAGGCTGGTGGTCAAATCATTTAATTACTTGCTTCCCAACCCTTTTTATTGCCATGGACCGGTCAATGTTTGATAATTTTACCACGGTCCATTGAAGGAAGGGGGGGGCAGACAATAATTAATTATATTTTAGATGGTTTTAATTTAGTTGCATTTAAGCATGCCTTCGAAACAAAATACAGTCACATGTGCGATATGGGTGCAGCTTTAGATGACAGATTTTAGTTTTAAGTTTTATTTCAGCTCCCAGCTAACCTCTCGTTCATAGAAAGCAACACAAACCTAAGAGAAATACAAAGTAAATAAAATGGAAATAATTTAATGTCCCTTGGACGGCCCAGTACCATTTGATTCATGGACCAATTCTGGTCCGCGGTCTGGGGACCATTGTGTTTTTGGGTCATAATTTTTTGGGCAAAGTCTAAGCAATTTCAGAGCAAAATTTTTAACAACTTCTAGAAAATATGAAATTAGGATGCTTATTATGCTTTGCAGTTTGTAACTGCTATGATGTGCTTTTCTCCAAGTTAGTAACAGCTATATTGGATCACCCTGTATCTTAACTTTGAAGTGAGTGTTTCCATTAATCTGATGTTTACAGCTACAGTAAAGAGCCACTTTTTATTCCATTTACCTTGAATAGATATACTTAAGTATCATAAATTTCTCACCAATTGTGGATCGGCACTTTCTGCACCAACAACTAAACTTCCATAAACCTTAGATGGGTCTTTGCAATCATCATAATATTTTGACTGAGAAAATATTTCAGGAGGATTATACCTGATGACATGATTATCTAAAACCTACAATTAAAAAATTATTCAGAATACCATACAAAACTTTCATTTTTCTACTAAATAAGTATTCATATTTATAACTAAAATTGTTAAAATTTCAATAATTCGTAGTAAATAATTCCAAAAATCTATATTACATAAACGCCACAAAACCATCAAAATTTTTTCCTCATGTTGGCTACTTTTCATGTAAACAAACAAGTTGAACTATATTCTTGTTATAATTACCCATGTTAAATATTTTAACAGGTAACAAAATATCTGAAGAGCTATATTTTAATTCAAGAGCCTAGCAAGCTCTGAATGAGGCCAGCTAGTGTGCATCTAATTTATTAGAAACATAGAACTCATTATGAATTCTGCAGGCAGAAAATTATGGTAAGTTATCATTTAAAAATATTAATTTAAATTAGTAACAAGATAAGAATAAAAATGATCATTTGTTGTAATTTGTGCGATACGTAAATAAATTTAAGGTAAAAATGTTGTTGCATGATTTGTACTTTAAGACATGGTCCAGTAATTTGACAAATTTCATGTTATAAGACATTATATATAAATTCCTAAAAAAAAAGAAGATACCTGTAACAAAGTTGTCATAATTCTTTGGCCAGATTTAGTCCACAATGGATAAATACCAATTTTCCGTGCTATGACACCGGTTCTTATAGATCTGAATAAAAAACAATAAATAAATAATTATATTAAGAAAAACAATAATAACTTGTTGAACTGATAGAATAAATTTTTACAGGTAAATGCTGGATAATTTCGTAATTTCAAATACAATGAGAAAACCAGATATTCAATCAATTATTTATTTAACTCACTGACGGTTCTGCACGTAAAAAGTCGCATTTTAACCTGCAGTCTTCTCTGCATAGCAAAACCGGTTTTCCCATGTTAACTGATAGGGGAACTGTGTGTAGGGGAGAAACATTCTCCCAATTTTGCCCATTTCCTTAACCGCCAGTGGGTTAAAGTAGGCAAGAAAATAAATTAAACACTAAAAATGGACAATAAAATTCATTATAATATATAATTATTTAAACTGTGAGATGCAATATCAAGCAAAGAAATAAATTGAAATATTTTCAGCAAATGATATAAAGCGTAACCTAAACCTCCTTCTCCCATTCAATCATGAATTTCTTAAAGCGTCTAAAATTTCAATACAAAAATCGAAACACTAATGTGTATGACTTGGGAATCAAAACTCAAAGTTCTAAATGTTAGATTTATAAATCTTAGAAATACAAGGAATGCTTTTACCAATACCCATACAATTGATTAGGCAGAAACATAATGGATATATATATATAAAAAAAGACTTTAATTTACATTGATTTAATAATGATTAAGAAGAGGAAGCAGCATTTAATAAGATATTTAAGGTGAAGAAATATAATTTGCATAAGGAATTCAGTAACAGCTCTAGAAATCTACCAAGAAAAATGTTAAGAGTCCTCATTAAGATTTGCAGAGATAAAAGAAAAAAATTATTTCTATGAATTATCATCAATAGTTTCAGCACAGAAGGGTGGTGTATAGGTGAAGAAAGAATAAATTAGATATAGAATTCTTTCATGACATAGAAAACTAATTTTAAAAAAAAAAAATTTAAATTTTGACTTTTTAAAAGTATCTCTGCATTTAACTTTGAAGCATCGATATTTATATTATAGAAAATCTCTGTTTGTATTAGAATTTAAAATGCTGCATACCTCCCCCCCCCAAAAAAAAATGTGGCATAATTACTTATATTTACTTCAAAATATCCTTCCTATAAGATTAACAAAATAAAGTTCTAAAAGATGCAACACATAATTTTTTTGTAGTACTATATACCCGAGCTCAGCGTTGGTAAAAATCTAGATTATGTTAAAAAAAAATCACATTTGTAATTAGTAGTTTACCCAAATGATCAGCACTCTCACTCTCTCTATATTCATTAAATAGAGGTAAAGATTTTCGACTGATACCAACTCTTAACTTTTTTGTGTGCTTTGTAATTGTTATGTGGGTAAATTTTAAGAAATTATTAAAATTCTTTACCCTAAACTGCTTCTTTTGACCCTTTATTTAATCAATCATCAAAGATTGTTTTTTATTTAAATCATTTTTTGAATTTTTTTTTACATACATCAAACCAAAGCTATAATATTGCTTAATGGCGTTTTAAAAAACTATTATAACTAATGTACTTAATCAGGGGTCTGCCCAGGCCGAATTTACAACCGTTCAGCTGTACCTTCACAAATTCAATTTCAGGAAAAACGGTACTTTCACAAAATACTTTTTCTTAAAATTTTATTTTTTTTGTATTTTTCACAAATTATGTCTAAATTTTCACAAAATAGGTACCCCTCAAAAAAACCTAGACAGACTCCTGTTAATATATCTGACTAAAAATGTTAAAATAATTATTACAAGCTAACACAGTTGTTTTTATTCAATATATTTATGAATTTGCAAATACAAAGATACAATTTGTCAGTAAGATATCAAATGAATTATAAATTAACATAGAACAGGATGCATAAAAAAATTAATTATTCTATATTACTCTGGGCAGAAATTTATTTCTTCTTCATTACTTATAAAGAAACTACACATTAAGTTTTAAAAGCATTTGCATTTAAATGAACATGAAACTAAATTGGTACAATTGGCATATGTTTATTAATAGCCAATTATTTTATATATAGCTAATGGATAATATTAATTTAAAATTTTTACAAATTTCAATCCATATTGAGTCTTACTTTTTTATTATGATTTACACTTATCATTATTTAATGATTATTTTGAGCATTAAACAATGATAAACATATATTACCCTCTCATTATTTCGCTAAATAAAAATTTTAATATCAATGAATCAGACTTTAAAAAAATACAACTTCACGAATACTTACAAATTATTATAAAAAAGATTTACAATTTTCAACTCAAATTATAATTTTTTTTATAAAAACAAATCAATTGATTTGAATTAATGAATTTTTTTTTAAAAAAAATCGAGTGATTTAAATCAAAATATTTAAATTAAATTATTTAAATATTGTCATATACTATATAAATATCATGTCATGTCACCACATAAATATGTAATTAGAAATACAGGGAAAAGGCATCACCTTAAATTTCGATAAAGATCAGCAAGATATAGGATAAATGAAACACAAAGAGAAAGAGGGGGGAAACTCATTAACATTATTTATTATTCTTATAGTAATGCTTCTTTCAATTAAAAATGTTTAATCCCATTCACTGTGATTAAAAATAAATAAAATAGTGTAATTATAGTGCGAAAACAAACACAAGAAAGAGTAACATTGTTTCCATAACTGTCATTTCAGATTTGCTTCAATTTTTTAATGAAATTCAACAATGTACGACCAGACGATTTGTTTTACATGTAAAGTTTAAATATATTAAAAAAAACAAAAAACTTTTTTAGTATAAAGGTTGATATAATAAGCGGACCAGAATATTAGGCTGTAGCATGCTGAGTGCAATATTTAAAAGATTAATTAATATCACTCTTGAAATATAAAAATTCTGTTTCAATAAGATTTTTTAAGTATCAAGCATACTCAGGAGTCCATTTTGGTCTTTCAATTGTCTCCTTCTCTTTCAAAGGACTTTCTCCTGGTTTTAAAAATTTTTCTAGCATTACTTCTTGTAAAAATTCTTTATTTTGAAGAGTGAGTTTATCATCTGTGAAGGCTCTTTTTCTAGGCACCCAATAATTGTCAAATCTATCTTTGTTTTTCCAGTCTTTATGAAGGCCATGTTTTTTTCGGACAGATATTGCTCCACTGACTGATCTGAAATCAAAATAAATATACAGAAACATGAATAGATTTCAATATATATATATAAAAAATAACATAGAGCTGAAGCATTTATATCAAATTTAATGTAAACCATCTTTAGGATTTAATTCATAATATAATTTATCATTCTAATTATAGGGCTTTGCTACAAAGATGTATACAATTAAACATCACTTCATTACAGCAGATTAGTAAAGTATTATAAAGAGCATAATTTAAAAAAAAAATTTTTTTTACCTTTAAATTTCTCCCTTTATATAAAGAATATATAATCACAATTTACTTTTCTTTAAGAAAAAAATCCTAACACTTGCTATTATGTTTAGAAATTTATATTACTGGTCTAATATATAAAATTAAAATACATTTTAAATTTTGTTTTTCTCTTTTATAAGTAGTGAAAATTAAATAAATGTTCTGATAAATATGCAAAAATACAAATTGAACAACATTTTTGTTCAAAAATATGTTTGTAATAATTTAATAAAAAAAAAGGAAAGAAAATGACATATTCAATAAAAAAAAAACTAAATAAGCACTTGGAAAGGTAAAAAAAATTATCAGAAATAACAAAATTTTGTTTTTTAATTAATTTAATTTCAGTTTACAGGTTTTATCACTAGACTTTAATTCATAAGAAAATTAAAAATTAAAGGAAAGTAAAAAGTTTCAATAATTTTGAATTTGATGGTGAAAAATAAACTTATCTTACTAAAACAGGGCTTATTTACATTTTATTACTTAAATTTAAGAAATCCAGGAGTGAAATCCGTTAACTCATTTTCGAAAAAATTGATTTTCAGAACATTCAACCTAAAATCATAATATTGCTCAATATCACCGCTAACTGAATATTATAACAGTACTCATTCACATAAATATGACAGAAAAAAGGGCAAGAACAATTAAATAATTCTTTAGTTATCAAGTGATATTAATCATCTGCACCAACCACTAAATATAAATATCCCCTCATCCATATTTATTATTACTTATAATAAATATGGAAATATTAAGAGTGTTTATATTATTCTAAAAATTATTTTATTTTATGACTGTTTCTTAAAAATGGGAGAAAAAATATTAGGGAAGATTCCTAGTAGGTATTTATGCTAAAAAAACTCCAAGATTTAGAAGGAGGAGATTTCCGTGATCCGTCACAGATTAATCGTCAACTTCTCGTCAGTGGACCAGGAGAAACTAAAAATAAAAAAACACACCACAGCAGTGTTGCCAGAACTGATGATTGAAAAGTAGTGAATGGGAGCTCCAAAAGTAGCGGAATCGATCATTTTGTAGCCCAAAAGACTATGTGGATATATATGTGTGTGTATATATTTATACATAGCAGTGGGCTGCACCCCCTGCTCGCTGATGCTCGCCAACCCCCGAAAATTGCAACGCAATTTTATATGGTTTGCTTCACAAACAAAGCTCGCTACTAACTTAGGTATATTGCAAATGCACAAAATTCTAAGAATTCAAAACAATAATTCAAATCCATGTAACAACTTTTTTTAAAAGAAAAAATTAAATCTTTTTAGTAAATACTAAGTCATTAAAATAAATTTGAATTCAGATAAATGACATGTAATTCGTTAAACCTATTAGAAATGTGCTATAGTATAAAATCTTAAAGCGTAACAGCACGACTGAGACTCATTTTTCAATGAATAACTAATAGCAATAATAAAACAAATAAATTCGTGATATAAATCAAAAATCGTCAAATAAATTCGTAATATATAAATTCGTGAAAAAAAGCGCTTTCGACAAAATACTAAAATAGAGATCTATCGACAAAGACTACTCACTTCTGCTTAGCTCAATAGTATGAGATTGCCGCAGCTGATGCTTTCTCAGGTTATTCCAGTTTTCGTTTTTAAAAGCGCTATATGTTGAGCCACCTCAGCTAGATTTGGCATGTGAAATTTTTAGCGGCAATCATTGGTTGATTTTTCTAGCGTTGCCATTCGGGGAGTTGCAATGAGGCTTTTTTTTGTCGCCTGGAAATATATATATAGATATGTGTATATATACACATACAGTGGTGGCCAAAAATGCGGACATTTTTTGAAAGTTTCATGTTTATCAACTTTGTGTGCTTGAAGAGTATTGAAAATATTTACCCCGACCTGCCCCAATTGAGGGCATACGGGTAAATGTTTATTAAAAACCAAGTAAAAAAAACATTAAAGAACATAAAATACAAAAAATGCATAAAATACATAAGATACAAAAGTCAAATGGCAACAGCCTGTAAACTTTGCGGGCGAACAATACTCTTGAACAAAATTAGCTATCTACAATTAGTCAGAATATTAAATCTTTAAGAAAACTTGACAAATATATCTGGCATGTATGTCATGAAAAGTCCAGGTCAACAGACCCTAAAATATGGATTAAAAGCACAATTAAATTTAAAACACCAGCAATATTAGAAGCAAATTAAAATATAAATTGCCATTCCAGGTCAACAGACCCTTATATTGAGGCAATCAAATGGCATAAAATTTAAAAACTAATCATAGGGCAAATTGCCTATTAAGGAAACAATTAAACGAGTTACAAATAGTAAAATCATCAAAATAGTGTTGAAATAGTAAAAGTGGATTAAAATGGTGTGAATGACGAGGACAGTTCAAATCCTACCTAAGACCACCATGAGATTTAAAAATTTTTTTTTAAAGTCACTAAAAGTCCAGTTTTAAGGATAGTCATCCCGGCTAAAAATCAAAATCGCCGAACCAGAGTCTCCAGAGTGCTTGAAGAGTATATTAATTTTCACTTAAACACTGTTCCCCCATGGCAGAATTTTTTGGGGTTTCTGCAACATACCTCTCTAATACTAATATCTATCTGCAAGATACTTTTAAAAGTAACAAATATACATACTATTAAAGTAACAAAAGCATCATCTTCAAAAAAAAAAAACTTTTCAGATGAAATAAAATAATTTTTTAAATAAATATGTAATATTTTTTTTTGTTCTAATGTTATGGGCTATATTTTCGCATTTTGTAGGGAGAAAACACACTAATATTTCCTATTTCGCATTTTGTAAATCATCTCATTAAAAAAAAATTAAATCGTGAAATCCGTAGGAGTAAATAGGACTCTTCAAAAAAGGGTTACTAAATGCGCGCTTTCACTTCGAGATTCAGTTGTTGCAATAAAGAATATCATGTTAAAAATATCTGATTTTAAAACTATGTGGAAATCAATAGTAATAACTGCATTAAAAAAATTTGAATGAACTTTTCTGCATCAAAGAAAACCAAATTTTTTACTTCATTAATCTTTATTTTTCATCGTTCACAAATGAGAAAAGAAAAAGCATTTTTTTCCACTCAGATAGGCGAGAAAGGCATATTTTGAATATAATTCTGAAGAAAAGATAAAATCTTTTGAAAATTTCTGCAGGGAAAAAAAAAACTCTTTACTTCCCAAAAGAAAATTCTTTCTGCAAGAAATTGGTAACGTTCTGCGACAATGTCGCCACAATTCTGAGAGGGGACACTGTTCTTAGGACTAATCAAATGTCTGTAAGTATAGTTTAGGTTATTTGGTTGGTAAAAGAGTTATTGTTGTGGAAATATTTTGCGGAATGATGCATACTAGTACAATTAAATAGAGTATTTATGTTTTTGAATATTTAAAGTTCTTTTTTTTAATGAAACTAATTTTAAACAATGTCATCAACAAAAAGAATTAATTGGACATCTACAAAAAGAAGCCGAATTGTCATATTATGAGAAAATGGCCTCCCTTATGCTGAAATTACAAGACAAGTTGGTGGTTCAGTGACTTGTTCTAGATTACGAAAGTTCTGTTTACGTTATGAAAAAACGAAATCAGTGGAAAATAAAGCCAAATCAGGCCGAAAAAAATGCACAAGTGCTACTGCCGATAGAAAAATTAAACGGCTATGCCTTCAAGATAGAAAAAT
>NC_092207.1:101973445-101978953 GCF_043381705.1 Parasteatoda tepidariorum
TTTGATCTTATCTTTATTAGATTATATGGGAGGATTTGATTACGGTGACATTACTGCGGTTCGTAAAATATGTGTATCGATATATGGCGAAGACGCATTACACATTTTTTAATAAGGAAAATTCCTAGTTTGATGTTATGCATGCAAATGTCAGTAATTTATATATTTTTTGTACTGATATTGAATTTTTCTTTAATAAAAGGAGTTTTCGGATTATCCTTGTTTTTCGATTGTCCGTGCGACCTGTCCCGGTGATTAACTCGGATAATCGGGAGTGCACTGTATATATATATATATTGGCGATCGAAATGGGCTGCTGGTGGCGTAGAGCAGAACTCTCTATCTATGGTAACACTTCGCATGCTTTCCCCATTAGCGTGTGGTGAGTCATTGAGGGAGGAAGTACGTTAGTTTCTCACTTGATATTCATATAGATTAAAATCTTTTAAGTTGGAAAACTATATAGAACCTAAAACTACATTAAACATAGCTCTAAAGAAAAGTATCACGAAAATTTTAAAAAATAATTTCATTAAATAAAGAAAAATATTAAAAAAAAGGAAAAATATCGTAGTACATTCCTATACAACTAAAAGAGGAGGAGAGGGAAGGGCCAAAGGCAGGAAACCGGTCTTTCCCCAGATGGCGTATTTGAATTTTGTGATCACAAATAAAGCATAGATATGGAGAGATTCTAGACTGCATAGAAAAACAAATCAAGAATCCAAAATTAAATCTGGTCAAACGTTTTCAGGAAGAAAGAAAAAATTCTTTTTTAAAAAAGATATAGAAACTGCAGACTTTTCAGAATCATTTTACATTAGGAAATGAAATTTTTCTTAAAAAGTAGTATAAAATTCGGTAAGAAAGTAGCGGACTTTTAAGATTTGTAGCGTTTGAAAAATAATAAGTAGCCCGATTTGATTCTGAATAGTGAGGACTTTTAAAAGTAGCCCAATTCGCTACTTGTAGACCAATCTGGCAACACTGCACCACAGAAGGGCATAATTTGTAACCATCCTGCGTAAACATCTACATGTCCTTCTTTTCTTTTTTTTAACTGGCAAGTTTAAAATACATTTGGCACCATTGGCGGTTACAGTTGGAATAATGTGGAAATAACTCCCCCGTCACACGTACATACAAAATGAATGGCATTATCAGTTATTCAATGAACATTTTAGTCAACTTATGGTGTTATTAATTAATAGTTTAGAATTTTTTTATTTTTTACTTTATTTAAATTACAAAAAGTAATATTTAAGCATTAAGGTTTGTAAAAGCACAATCTAACCAAAAATTTTGCATAAACTTTCTATAAAAGGGTTTTAGAGTATATCATTAAGATTACTGTGTATCTTTATACAGTAATCTCATTTAATATATAAGGTACGCTCTTTCACGTACATTTATGAAACTAAATTAGATATTATATACACTTATTAAGAGCTCAAACTAATTAAGCCATTTATTTGTGTCACATTTAATGCTCTAGATTTAGTCACAATAAATAATTCACAAAATTAAATAAAACATACGATTTGTACAAAACATTTTCAGCATAAGCTAAAATACAGCGAGAGTTTGAGTAGAGGGTAAGTGAACGAGTGATGTAAATCATTTTCAGTTTTTCACTTATATCTAAAAAGTTCTTCAAGAAAAATAAAACGTATCTAAGGAGTTGAATATCTCGATAGTTGAGAAAATAGATATAATGGCCCTGGTTGAGAATTTGAAGATAAATAAACATGCTAAGAAGTTACGGTTATGAGTTTGCTAGTGATAAATTTTAAATTTATTTTTTTCATTTTTTACGCAATAAATACAAATGTGAATAAAGGCAAACTTGAATTAATTTTTAAAGGATGTAAGAAACAATGCTTATTTTTAGAAGTAGAATAATTTTTTATTTATCAATTTTTATGTTATTTTTATAGTCCTTGGGTGGTCTACAGGAAAACCCGAACCAAACCAACAAATCACAAGTGTGGGAGTGGAGAGGGGTTGTTGACGTGAATGGTATATGCATTACAGTTTAGAAAATTGAAAATATAAATAATTAAAATAATGTAAACTATTATGTGTTCATTTATAAGGTTTATATCACGTGATATAATGTAGAGGACACCGGAAGTTGAAAATAAATTGTCTTTTTAAATGTAAAACCATAAGCCTAGATTCTGTGGATGATTTTAGTTTATGGTCTGATACTGAGAATTATGTAAACATTCAGTTTTCATTTATCATCTTGCGTAATGCAATTAATTTGTTGTGTGTTACTCCATGGTATCGACATCATCTATGCGTCTTTGGGAATCTAATGAAATTGTCTAATCGTAGGTATATATTAATATTATTTAGCAGTTTCTGTATGATCCACATATACGCAAATACACTAATATTTTCACCTTTTACACATAGGTCGAATCATATGTCTGTCATGATCTTAACTTTTTAAACTTTTATCTTCTCGTTTTGAGTCACAGTCGTATTTGAGTCTGTTTGTAAGCTTTTAATTTATTGTAATAGTTATTATAATTGTTTATAATTATAATGCTTAAATTTATTTCAAGCGATTACCCAATCTCAGGTGGGGTTCGTATCTCTTTAAACTATGTTACACTTATTGACGTATTGTTTAATTATTATGCTCGTGTATCAGTCATGTGTTGACAAATATTCAATAAGTATGTTATCAATTCTATAAATTTGCCATAGAAATATTCAGATTTATCAAAAATTATTTAATTGGGGAAATTAAATTTTAAATACAATGTTATATGATCATTATTTATTTTTTGTCAAGTATTAGTTGGGATTAAATTGTAATAAAATGTTTTTATTTCTAAAGTGCATTGATAGTCTCTTAATAATCAATCATTGCTCGTAAATATGCTCATTACCATTTAGTAAAGTAATAAAGTCTGTAGCAAGATATATTTGTGTTAATATATTTTTTTCTTTGTAAGATCAATATGAAAGATAGGTTTTTAACAATATTTTCTTCAGCATTAAAATCTAATTTTATTTTTCAAAATTGTCTTACCTGTGAGATTTATGCTATATTTTTACATTATTAGTAATTAAAAAATCGTTTATTCAACAATTTTATTCGAAATGAAGAAGAAATCTTATTGATACACATGAAAATTTAAAGGTATGTTTTTAAAATCATGGTTTTGTTAGTGTAAACAATAAGAAAGCAATGTTAATAGTTTTTTTAAAATTCTTATTAATTAGTGTACAAATAAATATTACAGAATTAAGTACCTATTTTGCTAACGCACTTTTATTAATATACTATACTCACAAAATTGAAAATGTGTGTAAAATAATTTTCAAGTTATGCAATCAGAAATAACCTTTTTCTTTGAAATTCAGAATTATCATTCAAACAACATTTATAGCCATAAAAATGTTAAATTTTTTTAAAAAAGTTTTGTTTAAAAATGCCAATTTTCATCATAACTAAATAGTTAAAACAGCCCCCTAACCTTATATCTAGAATAAAAGTTATTTGGATAATATTTTATAAAATATTTTAATATAATTTTTATGCATATAAATTTTATACTCTATGCATTAAAAGGAAACTTTCATGTAAGATTTTGCACCAAAGCATCCAAAATTTTCAATGTCTAATTTACATCTACTATTATCAACCATTTTCTTCTCTTGTTACTAAAGTAAATATAGTTTCTACTTAAAGTCTTCTGACGAATGAATGTTTAATTATTTCCTTATATGAACTAAAATAGTCCAAACTCAACTTTAAAAGGTTTTGTATATTGCTTGTGTTATATGTGTTTTTTTTTATAGTTACTACCATTTGCACTCTAGATCAAAGAATTTTAGCTATAGAAATGCTTAGTATTCCAATGTTGCTAAGTGAAGCTGGGATAAAATCTTCATAATTGAATGTTTTAATCAAATCTTTTTCAAAATCATACTTAGTTGGTAGTTCCTTAATAATCTTTTTAGATTTTTTTTATGAAAAGACTTTGTATGTGTTTTAATAGAACAGAGTATCGTTTTTTATTTTTAATGTGTAATCGTTATACACATTTACTTTCTTTGGGTGATTTTTAATTTTGTTCAGTAGTAAGTAAGTTAATGTTAAAAATTAAATATTTTTTCGTTGATTTTAACATTTTTAAAAACTTTTCTTGTCTCTTTTAATTAAATACTTAGTATTTTTAATTTTTAGGGGCAATTCTGGATTCCTGAAATGGGGGAAGCTTTACGCCAAAGTAGTTCTTTGTTTGAACTGAATGTAACAAGTGAGTATTTTATCTACTTTAATTAGAGTTGTTGGGGTTGCATCATGAACTATAATTGCGTATATATTTTTTCTAGTTGTGTCTGCCAAGTTGAATTCATCAGGCATTCTCTTTAAACCAAGCCCTTATGTAGAACTAAGTGTTGATGGTGGTGTACCTGTCAAAACAGAGTATAATAAGAACACTTGTAATCCTAAATGGGATGAACAATTTCCTATGTAAATATTTTCATTAGTTTTTCTACTCTTAGCGATTAATAAAATTTTTTGTTACATTTCAATTTTTAACTATTATTAATATTATTTGGAAATTAGTGACTCTTTATTACTATTATTTTCATATTAGTGATTTCTTATTATTAATATTTTTATTTATTGTTTTCAGATTAGTGACTCCTTATTCTAAACTACATTTTCGTGTTCTCAATCATAATTCATTAATGAAAGATGGACTTCTAGGGGAAGGCTCTATTGACCTTTATAAAGTTCTAGTGAAACACGATGGGAAATGTAAGTCATTTTGCTCTCTTCTAATGATTTAATTTAATTTTTTTATAAATTAACTACTTGAAGTAAATATGATTTCATCGTATGTATTATTCTACTATTTGAGTGTGCAAGCTATATAAAATTATTATAGTTTTTTGTTTCAAACTATATAAAAGAGCACTTTTGTCATATAAAATTTTTATTTGAAATAGTAGTGGTTTTGCTCAACTACATGGGCATCACAGGGACCCTAGTTTAGACAGGTACTAATATAAATTACATATTCACAGTACATCTCTAAATTTTCAAATGAGAAAAAAATTCAGAAATGTGCTAGATACTCAGAAAAAGTCTCTGTCTTGTTTTTGGCTTTTAGGAATTTATATTAATGATAGTTCACGAAAATTTTATTTATTTATCTGAAATATTGAAGCAGACTTTTAGACAGGGTTGGGTTTTTGACGTCAAAAAGTGGTTTTTGACATGACAAGGGTATAATACTGGTTTAAACCGTCAAAAACTGAAGTTTGCCAAGAAAATATATAAACTTCAAAACTACCAACAGTTGCCATGCATTATATTGAAATTTAATTATACTATAGGTAATCAGCAGGTTTTAAAATATTTTTTAATTAAAATTAAGGTAAAATAACAGATTTAAAATCTCAGAAATTTATATTCAAATGCATGTGCAGAAAAATTTTGCACAAAAATTGTTTAAATATTTATATTTAAAAAAA
>NC_092207.1:101979397-101989456 GCF_043381705.1 Parasteatoda tepidariorum
TAAACAAGTGCTAATGCATCCTGATTCAATTAGTTTAAACCAGTTCCTGCACTATTAGAGCACACTTTTTATACAAAGCTGTGCAATTTTTATTTGACATTGTGCTTAGTTAATAGTTAAAAAATTTTTATGTGAGTAATCAGTATGGGGAAAACAGCAGTTGAAAGAATGAGAGAATCTAGAACTAGAATGTTCTATATTCTCTCAGATAAATAAAGATACAGTAGAGAACCAATTATCCGGGATGCTCGGGACCATCGCTATCCCGGATGTCTGAATTTCCCGGTTTTCTGGATCGACCAAAAAGTGTCGTTAATCGATGTTTTATCGAATCCGAATTACAAGGAAAAAGTGCAATGCATAAAGTAAGCGAAAAAAGAAAGGTACTCCTAACTTTAAAAGAATAAAAAAATGTGCAAGTTTAGACAAGAAAAACAAGTTCAAAAAATACAAAATTCTCGTATTTATTTTTTAAAAATAATAACAATTCCTAAATTAACTAATATAAACAAAACCAATGGTTAAATAACGCAATATATTTCATACCTAATTATACGGGGGAAACGATAAAATAAAAAGAAAACACTTGAAAATTATCGAACCGAAACGATAGTTAAAAAAGGCACTATCATAAATATTAAAACCGGAACAAAGCAAGATCAACGGAATTTAAAAAAAAAACCTAATGATAAAATTTATGAATAAAAAGAATTAATTTATTGAGTGCGAAATTTATCGTGAAAAGAAAAAAATATCAAACGTAGTGGAATCAGAAAAACAAAACTGCAATCTGCTTCATAAAATGATCCTGTGTTTAAATTAATAAACAATTCTCCTTTTATTTATTTTTTGTTGTTGATAAAAACACGATATTTTATTACAGCAGATGTGATTCCACATCAATAAAAACTTGCAAATGATACCGCACTTCCAAAGAATGAGAATTTATTCTGAAGAAACATATTTTATTTTTATTAATCGATGTCAAATAGATTAATATATTTTTCTCTTTCATCTTCTGTTCACTGATATGCAGCATTTCCCCCACCCCCCTCGTAAATCAAACAGAAAACGAAATCAGCATGCCACACCCTTAAGCTTGATTGGCGGCCTAAAGGAGAAAATAAAACATTCCTCCCTGCCCTGCCTTCAAGGTCAGGGAGGAAATGACGTTTCTCTGGGTAAACGGGGGGGGGAATTCTCCCCTTCCTTACATTTTCCTCTACTCAACTTCAAGGATGAGTACAATTTCCACTTTTTTTAATAATCGTTCTAGTTTAAAATGGAGAGAAAACTGATAAAAAATTTTCCCGGTTTTCTGGTTTCCCGGTTATCTGGATACCGGATAAATGGTTCTCTACTGCATATAAATTTTATGTATTAATTAAATTTCTCATATGAATATAGGTTTTTGACATTTTCGTCATTTTTGACAGTGAGGTTTTTGACATGACGGTTTAAACCATGGTTAAAACCGTCAAAAACTGTCACATGTCAAAAACCTGCCAACCCTGCTTTTAGAGATTTCAAATTATTCAGAGGGACAAATACCTTCCCTATCACTAACGCTCAACTATCATTCATTTTCAGATACAGAGTTTTAAATTCTATTGTATTGGTTTTTTCTATCTTGTCTAGGTTTAAGCAAAAGGAATGAGCTTATTTTGTTCTAGGTTTAAAATTAGATAGAAATGACACTTATGAACATGAAAATGAGTTTAACTAAATTTAGTAATGAGTATTGGACACTGTTCAATCAAGGCTTTTATATGGTAAGAATTGTTCATGCCATAATGAGGAGGAAAAGTATTTTGTAATTTTTAATTTATTACCAATTACTGTGCAACCTCAAAAATCCGGACGGTCTGGATTTCCGAAATTTCCAGACTTTAGATATCTTACTTAAATTGATAGAATTATCAAAGTTTCAAATTTGACTGGCCCATTTCGCTATTAAACGTGAGACATTGAAAATGATACAGAGATAAAAATTTACTTAAAATAATGATATATTTAAATCAACACAAATAAATGTTAACTAAATTATTTCTTAAACATATCAAATATCATAAGCTGTTTCTTAGATTTCATTCTATGATTACTTATTTTTTCTTTCACTTTATAAAGTAATATTAACTTGCATTCATCATCAATATCTCTTTGCTCCAAAAGTTTAAAAACACTGTCCACATTTCTTAACATTTCATCCAAAGAAGCTGATCTTTCTTTATTTGGAGTTTCCTCTTCTGCATCACTGCCATTACCTAAAAGGGCCATTTTTATTTCGTCGTCAGTCATGTGATTGACAACAGGTAATTTGTTGTCGCAACTCATTACATTACCTCCTCAACGTCATCTTCATCGGTTTCAAATACGCACTTTGCGTGGTCGAGAAGTTGATTAATTTCAAGTTTTAAATTTTGAAGTTTTAAAGATGTAAAACTTTCAAAATCGTTTTCACTTTTGTTTTCAAAGAAAATTGTAGAAAACGGCAAATTTTGCCAACTATGTTGCAAAGTTTCCAACGTAACATTGTTCCATGCATTTGCGGCACTGTGAAGGACATCCTTTATGTCAAACTCCTTTTAAAATTCTGTGATTCTCTTTCTCTGAATGATAGAACGTATCATTTTCTCCAAAAAGTCTTTTTTTCCGTATATATATTCACATTTTAAGGATCTTAGTATTCCATTATCCATCGGTTGAATAAGCGAAGTACAATTTGGAGGATGTACATTATCTGAACTCCTGATTTAGATCAAATTTCAGCTGGAAGATGCGCTGTGCAATTATCTAAGATGAGGGTAATCTTGGCATCGCTCGGAAGCCCAACAGCATTCCAGTGAGTTTGAGCTTTCAGAACGAAATGATCATTAAACCCATCTTCGATCAATTCTTGTGTAATCTACGCACGTTTGCTTTGTACGTAACAGATGCTCGAGGTCTAGCACTTTTGACGATTACCATCAGCTTGAGGCGATGAAATCCGGAAACATTAGCCCAAGCATCCTTTACATCTTTCACACCAGATAGATTACTTTCATCTGCAATCACTAGGGTTTTTCTTGGAACATGGGCCAGAAGAGAGCAGTTTCATTTTGCATTGTATATTTGATCGAAAGATAAATTATTTTCAGCAACAAATTAGGAAAATTCATTAATAAATGTTCAGCAGCTACAACGTCAGCTGGCGCCTTTTCCCTGCAAATTCTTAATTGCCTTATTCCGTGACGTTTTTTAAATCTAACCATGCTGAAGAATATTATTTCTATTTTCAAGTCTTTGTGTTAGAGTCTTGGCTATGCCATCATATTTGCGCCAGTCAAAGGCACTTTCCCACTTCATCTTTGTTGCACCCATTCTATTATATTACCAAATCATCGTTGTTATCTTTGCGAATTGTTTTTTATTTTTTACCATCTCTAAATTTACATCACTTTTCGTGAAAAACTGCAGTACTTTTTTCTTCTGTTTTCTTAAATCATTACAGTTGATTTATCGAGTTCGTATTCTGTGCAAAGATTAGCCACTGAAGTCCCCGAGTCATACTTCCGCAGTTATTCTACTTTAAAAAAAATTTTTTTAAAAAAAAGTGAATTATGCTTTTTCTTCTACGAACTATCGCCATTTTTTCCTGCAATTGATCGTTTAGATAACATAATTTTAGCAATTAAAACTAAAAATGTGGACTTAAAACTTATTTGAAATGATCCATTTGAAACAGATGCTCCTAGACTGGAATTGGATTAGACTGTAACGCCTTTTACTAATCCTTTTCTTGTTGTGGGAGATGAAAGATTTTGTTCCCTCCTCCTAAGCTTCAATGTTAAGAAAGAATTTTGGGTAAAAAACAAGGTGGTCGAAGAATTCCTCCTCCTTATCTATACAGATAAAAAATGACTGGAATTTCCTTATCAGCTATGCATTCACTCCCTGCCTCTTCATCCACTGTTTTGTTGTTCGAAAGGAGTTGTAGGTTTTACATTAAAATTTTTATTTAAAGCGTTTATTATTTATTTTTTGGAAATTGATTTAAAGAATTTTCTCTGACAAACCGGACATAACTTTCCAAAGTAATTGGTATAATTGTTTTGGTATTTTATTTTAACATGTAGTTTTGAAATAAAAATGAAATATTTTTATTTCTTTTTTAACAATTTCATTTTTTTAATGATATATTTTATAATCAAATATTAATATCTTTTATACCATGTATCCTATTTTTGTGTCTCTCTTTTCTAAATATTGTTTAATACACAATACAATTTTCTTATCAATTTAGTGGAGAAGCTACCTTGCCCTGTTGAATTAAATGTAAATGGTAAAACGGGTCGTTCCCAAAGTCATTTGGTAACAGTACTTGATGCTTTACATATTGATTTGACAAGATTTCCTCTAAGAAGTCATTCAGAAAACTCTGTTGGTGATGGTAATATACTTTTATTGTCCTTATTTACCAATATTGTTTATTTGCTATTTATCAATATTTGTTGCTTAACACTATTACAGATTATATTTTGTTTTACATAATTTAATATATGAGGAAATTTGTACTCCTTCGGATAGTTTTCTCTTTCCAAGCTTCTAGTGAAGCAATTCAAAATAATATATAGGAATGTAGCAAATAGTTTTTTTGGCCAAATTACTCAATTTTGAGTAATTAACTATTGAATAGTGATGCATTAATTATAATTTCTCTCAAAATACTATGTTTATTATTCTTATATAGTTTATATATATTTGCATAGTTCTTGTTAAATATGTGCAGCGTTAAAGTATGAAACAAAAGAATACAAAATTAGCAGGGCTGCCAACCTAGAAGTCCTAGTGTCCCAAAATGCTTAAAGCGGTAACCAAATTACTTATTATGTTTGCATTTAAATCCTTCCCTTCACAATTCATAAGTTATAAACAATTAAGTCAATTTATTTAATAATTATTAGAGAGAGAGAACTTTCATCCAAGTGACACAAAATCAAAGTGTTTTTCAATAAAAGTTAAGATCTTGCAAAATAAATCCACAAAATGTTACCTTTTTGGTGATAAAGGAAATGTTAATAATTATAGTTGGTCTATTAAATAGGTCGAGAGAAAGTCTTTTTTATGAGTTAGTGAAGAGATCATAAAATAGATTAAAAGACAGGATGTGAATAAAGAGCATTTTGTTTAGAATAATAAATTGAGAAAAAGATTTACTGAAAAGGAATGTTACAAATATATTTATCTACTTGCACTGTAATAATCAGCAATGTCAAGCTGTAATTTTTGTTGACTTTTTTTTAAATACACATATTTTAACTGAAGTTTCATTCCAATCTGTAGTTTCATTTAATGTAGTATCTTTATCCCTACTTTGTCTATCAATAATTTTTGCTTGTTTGGTTGTCAAGTTAAATATGTTCTCATGTTCTTTCCTCTATTTATGGTCAGTGATGAAACAATAACAGAAATTATGAATTGCTTTTCTTTTATAGCTAACCATGTTGATGATATTCACTGCAGTATTAGTTTTCGACAAAGCAACAGAACTCAAAGACTATCTACAGATGACCAGTCTTCATCCTTCCCTGCCAATAATGTTGGAGGTGGTGCTCGTATGAGATCTCGTCGAAGTAATCATAATGCAGCCTCACCAAGTGGCACTGTTTCGCCAGCTAATGGGCTGTCCCCAAATAGTGGAGTACGTCGATTGCAGAATGATAATAGGCACCAATCCCTCCCTGCTATTGTTAACGATTCAACAATATCTCCTTCAGTTGGTAAGTTAGCTATTTTCTTCGATTCTTTTTTAATTAAAATTTACTGTGGAATGTTAAACTATTCAAATAAAAAATTTACATAATTTAATATTTTATTTTGATGACAATAGGGTTGGCAAATTTTTGATACATGTTAGGTTTTGACAATTTTAACCATCAATAACTGCTGCATCAAAAACTTAGAAAAATTATGTATCGGCACAAAAATTCCATTTATGTATTCTATTCATATCTTCATCTCCTTATATTAAAAATACAAGGTAATATAGTTAATTATAAAAGGTAAATTTGTTCAAAATCCTTTGTTATTTTGTATTATGGTCTACATTCTTTAGTACGACCCTTTTATTACATTGCCCAATACCTAAAGTCCTGTTTGCTGTTCCATAGATGCTGTGTCATTTTAATGTCACGTAGCGACTGAAATTTTTTTTTTTTTTAAAATTCCTGAAGGAGTAATTAATTTCCATGCAAGAGTGTCAGGGCCATCTATTCTTATCCTAGGTGGTCCTTGGCATTATCTATGGTAAAAAAGATAGTGAAGTAATGATATTTTCATTATTGAGAATTGTAAGTGTTTATTGAATTTTTCCCAGAAGTCTCTTTTATGCATTCACAGCCTATGTACATTTCTTTTCATTTAAAACACATTTCACATTCTTCTTGATTTTGTTTTTACTTAGACTTTTCAGTTCTTTGGGTGTATGTTATTTAGTAGGATGTAGATTGATTGGGATGGTAAGAGGTTTCACTAAAATCAGTTCAGCATCAATGATTGCTATAGTTTTGATTACTCACGTAATAGCAAACTCAAGTTATTAATGTCCATTTTTCTTTGGACCACAGGGATCGTTATATTTAGTATCAACTGTATTATAATTTATGCTTTTATAAATTTTTCTTCCATTTGAATGTTGATATTTGTAAATCAACTTAAATTTAAATATTATATATATTTATAAATTTTATATTATATATATTTATTAGTATGTATTTTTAATTAACGTTTTAAATGTACCATGTAAAACTTCTCCTGCATTATGGCCCTGTAACTGTCATTCTAGCTATCTGACAGATTTTAATGGTTGTTTTTTATCAAAAACGAATATTTTGACTACAAGAATTGTAAAAAACCCACAGGGTGAATTGCACAGTATTGCATCTTCAAAAAGTTAAAAGAAAAGTTTATGATTTTATAGCAGATTTGCATCTGGAAGAGCGCAATTTTACAACTTAATATATGCTTCAAATTTATTTATTACTGTGTACTGCATATTCTTACCTTATTTCGTAAGTAACTGCAAGAGGTTATAACTTAAGTTAAAGTTCTGTCTTAGAATTATATAATTTTCAATGTATACAGCTGGTCTCTAATTGTTATTTTTAATATTTATTAGATGGCATTCAGTTTAATTATTTTTCCTAGTTTCTCCAGATACTCAGGGTTTGTCAGCGCTTTCCATCTCTGTCAATAGCAACATTCCTGCTACTAGACCTTCAACTTCTATTGGAGCTGCTACTGTGAATGGAGCTTTACCAACTGCATCTAATGCAAATGCTACTAGTCAACCACCTTCAATTGCACAACCACAAGCAGCATCTGGGAGATCTGCTAACCAAAGGTCAAATGCTGAAGAAGAACCACTACCAACTGGGTAATACAATACTCTTTCATGAATTGAAAATTATTGTTGTATCAACAACGGTATGAATCATTATAAATTTTACATTTAAAATTTAATCATACAATTATGAGTTAACTGGAGTAAGTACTCTAAAATATTTTAAAACTGGATATGTAAGGGGAAAAAATGATGTAGCATGGGATAATAAAAAAAAATATGTTTAAAAGTTCTATGATGACTTAAATTGATGATGTAAAAATCTAAAAAAAAAATATTAAAAAAAAAATAGCCTCATTTCTCTGAAATGGAAAAAAATAAAAAGTAATAAAGGATTTTTAAGCTCAATAGGAGGAAGATGTTTTACTTTTTGAATTGGTTATTATTTAATTTAAATTTAGGTTATTTTACAGTAAAAACGTTTCCTAGGATTCATTTACATTATTTTTTATATAAGTTAGGCAAAAGTAAATAACAATAAAGACATAATTAATTAGGAAAATGTTTATGAATCAGTGTTACAATGCATTTTTAAATATTTCAAATTTAAATTAAAGTAAATAAGTAGAACTTTAGCTAGGGCTTTTCAAAATCAAAGATTACCACTGGGTAATGGTTTTAGTTCTATTCTTAAAAAAACAGGGTGATTTTTTTTAAGGTGAGCACTTCATAATGTTCTGTTTTATGCACTTTTATGTCCTCAAACATTTATTTTGACTAAAACTAAACTGAACTAATGTGCAAAAGGGAAGAAAATTTTTAGAAACTAAAATAAGCTGCATTTATTGTTTTTAAAATAGTTAACATTATTATTAAAATGGTTATTATTTTAAGTAAAAACTAAAATATTATTTCAATTAATTAATTTCATCAATAGATTATTATTTAAATAGTATATGCTTATTTACATATTTGCTAGAGTTTTTGAAATGAATGATTTACAGCCATACAATATAAATATTGGTTTCTTTAGTATTAAATAAAGAGACTCTTATTTTATTTCTGAATAATTTAATATTGTTTTCGTAAACTTTCATAAAGCATCACTGTGCATTTAGATTAAATGTTAGCTTGCTGTACTGCAGCTTTGTAGTTGGTTGGATTTTATTGGCGCAAGAGCCAGAAATGGCTATACTGCGCCAGGCACTAGGTTAAAATTTGGTCACAAGGTTAAACTACGGTGTTATTTTTTAAAGCAGAGAATAAAGTCCTATGACTTTGATAAATTTTAAAAGATTGGTAATTGCAGCTTTGTAAGAATTGGTGATTAAGTGTTAAGAGTCTAGATATATGTTCCTGCTTTTAAGATTTTGCATGTATTTTTCGCTATCTTCATAGAGACAATATTCTTTTTAAAAAATTAAAAAGAATTGGATTAATTTAGCTTACTGTTTAAAATGTTATTAAACTAATATTATTGCTCTAAGTGTGTCTAAAATGATAAAAAATCTGTCTAAATTTTTTTCAGTTCCAAAATTTTTTTATATTTCCCAATTTTGAAAACGCTTTTTAGTTTCCATTTTCATTAATGTTTTGTATTGCATTTGTTTATTTGCAGGTGGGAAGTGAGATTTGATCAGTATGGCCGAAAATACTATGTTGATCATAACACAAAAAGCACTACTTGGGAAAGACCACAGCCTTTACCTCTTGGGTATAAATTACAATTGATGTTTTAAAATTTTTAATTACAATTAATTTTACATGTTTTTGTTTCATGAAAATTTATCTAAAAATATATTTTCAGTTGGGAAATGCGGAGAGACAATAGGGGAAGGGTGTACTATGTAGACCACAACACTAGAACGACTACTTGGCAGCGACCTACTGCTGAAAGTGTTAGAAACTATCAGCATTGGCAATCTCATCAAGCTCAAGCTATGCAACAGTGTCAACAAAGGTTCCTTTATCATGTGTGTAGCAGGTTTTTTTTTTAGAGTGTTACTCTATCTGAATTCTTGTCTGTTTTTTTTTTTTTTTTTTTTTTTTTTTTTTTTTTTTTTTTTTGCTACTGCTTGTATTCTTGTATTTCCTCCTCATTTTAAGGCTATGAGCAAGGAACTTTTCAGTCTTATTGATTTGATCAATGAAAGATTAGAATCCAGAAAGCTTTATCGTTTAAATTATTTTTGTGAAGTTTAAAATTTGTTTTTCTGGGGTCATTTTATTACACAAGTGAGGGGAACTGAAAAAGTTTTATGTGTGCATCGTAAATGAGGAAAAAAAAATATAGTCAAGAAATAAATAAAATAATAATAAATAGGGGAGAGTGGGGTCAATTGTAAAATTTTTTACTTAACTATTTTTAACTAACAAAAAATCCTATATATTATTAGTATTAATTGACAGACGAGTAAAGTAGACTATCCTCTACTAGGGAAAAAAAACCTTATTTTAAATGCTATTATATTAGTTATTAACAATTTTTGACACTCGTGCAGTTGTTACAATTGTCCCCACTTACGGGGTCAATTGTAACAGTTCATAAATACAACTAAAACATAGTTAATTATACATATTATCTTAGTTGCGATATATTTTTTTATTGATCAAAATAGTAGTGATATTTTAGGAGTAAAAATAATAATGAGCAGAAACCTAAAGGGTTAAACTTTTAACTTTAAGGGGTTAAAAATTTTAATTTATGCTGTGAAAGGTGACAAATAAAATAATGCACA
>NC_092207.1:101990115-102012233 GCF_043381705.1 Parasteatoda tepidariorum
CCGCTGGACTTTTTTCTTTGGGGATTTATAAAGGACAATGTTTACAGGAGGATCGTGTCGAACATTGATGACCTAAAAGCCAGAATCACAACCGCAATAGCCTCTGTGGATGCCGACACGCTTGCCGCTACCTGGTGTGAAATTGACTATCGACTTGATATTTTCCGTGCGACGAAGGGGGCACACTTGGAAGTTCATTGACAAGGGTCATGAAACTTTTTGAGTCTATCTAACCATTTATGTTAATAATTTTAATCTATCTTTATTATTTTATGAGTTGTTTAACATCAAAATGGGTCCAGGACTTTATAAACACCCTGTATATATATAACATAAAAAGATTAAATTAATCTTTTTGTGTGATTTCTTTCCTGTAAATCCTTTTTTTAATTTATTATTCTAATCAAAGCTATAAAAATTTGCTTTCATTATAATTTAAGTAGAGAAGTTTTTTTTTGTTTTTTGGTTTGATTTTTTAAAAAATAGTCTGGTGTATGTACACTGTTCTAAAAGATGTCTTGATTTTATCTTCACTTTTTTTTAAAAAAGTCTTGAATTTTTCTTTGGCTGACTACAAAGCCTGCAAATTACATGTAATTGAGAAAATTACAGAAGCGAATAAAAAAAACAACAACCTTAATCCTCTTTTTTATTTTCTCTTTCTTCAGAAAACTAAGTTGAGAGTTTTAAGATTTGTTTGTAACAACAAAATATTAATCAACAAGTCTTTTCAGGAGAGGGATGTTGATGTTTTTACAATATTGAAGTGGCTATGGAAAACCTGAAGAATACTAAAATAACTATCGTTAATTCATTTTCTAATGAAGACCATTATATATACGTATATAAATAATAAGACTAAAATTATAAAAAAATACGGAATATCTTTAATCATTATCATTTACGTGGTCTTTTTCAAAATAACTACCATGGCTGGTAATGCATTTATCCCAACCTTCTGTCCACTTCTTAAAAACATGTTTTTGAGAGCATTTTAAAAACCGCCCTACGCAGCTTTTACAAATGCTTTGTTGCTTGCAAAATGTTTGCCTTGTAACGATTTCTTAAGTTGAGGAAACAGTCAGAAATCACATGCAGCGAGATCAGGGATAGATATGGAGGGTGTGGTAAAATCTCTACATTGTTCTGCTGTTAAACATCCTGTACGCAACGAGTAATATGTGGTCGGGCATTCTCATGGTGCAATAGGAAGCCATTTCAGAGCAATGGACATTTCCTTTAAATGTGCTGTACCATTGTTCTTAGGACATGCACGTAGTACGACCCGTTTACAGTATTAACGGGTTCAACAGTGTGTTGGTACACAATTCCTTCATAGTAAAAAAAAAAATTATTTCTTTTACTGCTTTGTTGTTTCATGGTTGGATCATAGTGGTACAACCAAGCTTCGTCTGCTGTGATGATGAGTTTTAAAAATTGTTACGTTCTTATTCCAGTCTTTCCATCCGTTCTGTGCACACATCCACTCGATGCTGCATTTGCTCGTGTGTCGACAATTTCGGAATCCATCGCGCACAAACACATTTCAGTTGCAAATGTTCTGCCATGATTGACTGATCACCTCTTGCATGAATATTCAGGAGAGCATACATTTGACGTACTGTCATCCTGTGGTCCTCCTTGATGATAGCCACAGCTGTGTTAATCATTGTGATGGACGTGGAAGGTCGTCCCTCGCGTTCAATATCTTCCACATTTTGCCTGCCTTTCTTAAAAGCTTTATGCCAGCGAAAAATACTTGCCCTCGACATTACTTCGTCGTTGAAAGCTTAACGTATCATGTCAAAGGTCTCCGATGCTGATTTTTGCAGGCAAACACGAAATTAAATCGCATAATATCGTTTCATCGACACTTCTATTTCGACAACTGGCTGCCTCTCATGGGTGTCTGCAAACATGCTTCATTTCAACCATGTAATATTCAGGAACATGAGCCTGTACGTGCCATTTATTGGTAGCTTTTGTTAATACAGACCACAAACTTTTTTTTATGCTGCAGAAATTATCATTCTGATGGGTGGTTTCGTGGCAGTATATATATATATATATGTAAATACAGTATTCTCCCTAAGCATTCTTAGAGGGATGGCCCATCCTCTCTGCCTTTTTTGTAAAAATTAGCAGCCATCCCATAAAAACACTTACTTTTTTATTTTTCAAAAAAAAAATTAACCTAATTTAATAAAAAGTCGACTTCTGATTTATTTAGCTATTGATAAATATTTCACTTTTTAATTTCATTGCTTCACTTTAGTAAGATCTTTTTTATGCTGTCTAGTTATGTAGTGTATAATTCCCATATTGATCAACCCACTATATTCACAACTTATATTTTGGGGAGGGGTATATTAATAGGTATTTGATAATTTGAATTTTTTTAAAAAAATAAATATCCTTTTTTAAAAAAATATGTATTTAAATGTTTATTTTCTCATAGTTTTCATTTTAAAATATAAAAAAGAAGCTTTTAAGTTGTTTATCAGTTAAATTTTTTTTTTTTTAGTTTACTTTTTTTTGAAGAAAATTTATACACAGAAATTGTTTTTTAGCTTACCTTTAATTATTTTTGTAAAACCTTCAAATTTATATATATATGCCATTTCAGCTTCANCAATTTATTTTAAAATTCTTTTCATTTTTTTGTTTTATGGCTTTTTAATATGAATATTTTTTAAAAAATATTTTTTTTTTAAATTTATTTTAATAATTTTTCTTCTCTGTTCAATAATCTTAATTATATCTTCATGGCTATTTTAGTTATAGATGTATGATAAAACAAATAAAAAAAATTTTTGACATTGCATAAACATTTTTTAAAATACACACTGTTTTTTTACTTATTTAACATCAAAATATGCATTGTTTTATTTTAATAATTAATTTTTTTTCTCATAATCTTTTAACAAGTAGTGCCTTTATTTGACCATAAATTTTGCCATTTCTTAGACTCCAGTGCAAGTAGAAGATGATGATCCTCTTGGACCTTTGCCAGAAGGATGGGGTAATTTCTGTTAGAATTTTCTAATTAACAGTGTCATTTGCTGATGATAGTTCTTAGTTATTTATTTCTATGCTCTGAAAAAAGCAGCTTCTTGTTGGAGCACGATAAATTTATTAGAAGCTTTTCTTTTTCACGCTCCAAAACTCTTTTTCTGAATTTTTTATCTCTCTATTAAAAGTATAGTACAGAGGTAATTTTTATTTGTCTAATTGTTTTTTTAGGTTAAATATACATGAAAAAATAATCTTTTGTCTGAACATTTACTATTTATTTTTTTAGTATTTGTTGAATTAAAATGAACTTGTTAATTAATAATTTAATTTTCCTCATTAACAAAAATGTTCTAAGGTGAAGAATTCACAAAAAAAAATTTAAACTTTTTTTTTTCTTTTCAAAATAACATTAATGAACTTATCAAAATAATCCCAAAAGTAAGGTTTATTTATTAATTATTATTATTATTTTATAATCTTTGTTTATTCTTTCTTTTGTGACCTTTTTGTGACATAGTTTTTAAATAAAATTGTTTGCTTTTTACTTTAATTTAACATTATTTGGCAACATTTACTAGAAGTTATTGAGATTCGGTCTGTGAATTGAAAATCATGGGGAAATGGTATTTTTATCAAGTTTAGGGAATATTTTGTGCTTATAAGTATTTTGTATTGTATTTTACAGAAAAAAGAGTGGATCCCAATGGAAGGGTGTACTTTGTTAATCACAAGAATAAAACTACTCAGTGGGAAGATCCCAGAACTCAAGGGTATTATTTTTTTTAATTTTAAATATATTCACTGTTTGTTTTCATTTGAATTGAAAATTATCCTACTACTTATATCTATTTCAAGTCTTCCTAATAAAAAAAAGGATGTTAGTTTAAACAAATAGGTATTCATGAGCTAGTTTAGATATTGAAAATTGTTTTTGTAAATAGATTACTGTATCTTGATTAAAAAGAGTTACTTGAATTCATTACACTGATATGGTAATGTGTTGGGTGCTGCTGTATAAATCTATGATACCTTTCAGCTTTCTGATGTTTATTTGTGTAACTCTTTAGATCATCCTTGTTATGAAACATTTTTTTAATTGAGTCAAGTTTTGTGTAAATATCATTGCCTACATACTTCCGTATTTTTGTAAGTCTGAATACGTCACACTAAATGTTTATAGCATATATGTATCATATTTGTATGTTTTTCAAAATTGCATGAAAATTTTAAGAAATATAACTACTATCTTACCTTTGTTAACTATAATATTTTTACTGTATGTGTCCTATTTTAAAGTTTTCTTTTGTTTTGATTAGCGCTTCTTGAAGGTTTCTTTCAAGAAATCCAATTACCATGCAATCTCCAATAATACAACACAAATAATTAATATTGTGCAGAATTTAATTAAATTTAAGAGCAATTCTACATAATATTATGTACTATATTAACTGCTATACTTTGTATATCATACAATGCATACCACTATTAATGTATGAAGTATATGATTATGCAAGCTAAAATCACTTCACTCATCTGTATAATTAAAATTTCAAAAATGTTCTGGTTTATTTAGAACAAAAAATTAAAGTTTTTTTAAAAAGAAGGAAGGGCTCAAAAGGGACACAAGTAAGTTTTTTCTAGGAGACAGGATCTCTTGACTTTTGTATATATTTATAAAGGTCTTAGGGCAATATAATGACATGCCATATTTTTTTTTACTTGCTATTTCTTTACGAACTGGGCCAAATAGACAAAAACAAGTTTCTGGAATTTCTACTATATAAGAGTACAATACACAGAAACATTTTAATGTTTTCTTACTAGAAATGCTCTCCTGAACAGTTTGAAAATGTGGCTTATCATTATACTATTCTTTAAACTATCATTGCATTAACTTCATTTAAGAATTGAAGGAGATGGATTATATTTTTCCAGATTGGAGGATCCTTTACCACCTGGTTGGGAAATTAAAAGAACTGCAGAAGGTTTGAAGTATTTTGTTGATCATAACACAAAAACTACCACTTTTAATGATCCAAGACAGCCTTATGCTGCTAAAGGGTATGGATAACCTATTTTTATTATTTGTTCAACAACTTTAAATGCAAAGCTTCCACTAAATTTAATATATTATGTAAATTTTAATAATTTTTTATATAATTGTGCGTAAGTTACTGTAACCTAAAAATTGAACTAATCTCTTGTCAAATAAATATTTTAAAATAATATATAAAATAAATCATCTTATTGTTTTGTTTTTAGTCCAAAGGGAGCTTATGGAGTGCCTGTAGCCTATGAAAGAAATTTTAAATGGAAACTCACACAGTTCCGATACTTGTGCCACGTGAGTTAACTCTTGTCATTTTTTACCAATTCTAATCAGTTGATTTGCTGTTTTTAATTTGAAAATAATCTGATTACATAATTTTAATAATTTGACTTAAATTTGAGATTTTTTTATAACATCTTGCGAGTATAACATTGTCAATATAAGTTTAATGATATAATTGTAAAATTTAATTCAAACATATGTTTATTAACGAATATCTTGTGTAATATTTAGAATATATATTTCAAAGTTTACCTTGAAAGTATATAAAATTTAATATCAATTAAAAGTAAATTTTTGTTAAATTTTTCAAAAAAAAGAGCCTCAAAATGTGAAGGAAAAAAAATTGTGAATAAATTTATTTTAAAATTTTTGTAACAGTTTCTTTTACTTTTCTAGTGTAATGCCTTACCAAGTCACATCAAAATCACAGTTTCAAGACAAAACATTTTTGAAGATTCCTTTTCTCAAGTAAAAATTTGTTTTTATTTTCGTAACTTAGAAATTATGTTCTTATGATAAGCTTTCTTAAACTGTTTTTATAATTATTCTATTTTTCAGCCATCATTTTAGACAATTTTTATTTCTGCTGTTGTTTTTTCAAAATATTCTCAAAACCATGGTACAAGCTTTTTTACCCTACTAAGTGATTTATTCATGCAGTTAAAATGATGATAAATATTAAGTTAACCATCATTCATATGGGTTCCCTTTTTTTTTTGTTTAACCTGTATGTTTCCATATTTTTTATTCTTATAATTTTTCTACAGATTATGAGAGTTCCTCCTCATGAATTAAGAAGACGTCTCTTCATTACATTCAGAGGAGAAGAAGGATTAGATTATGGTGGAATTGCCAGGTATTTATATGTTTTATCCTACTCATTTCAGATATTGCTTTATTTTATATATACATTTCCTCTTACCTACTCTTAGGAAATATAACAATAACCCTAATTCATTGCTTCCCGAAGCTTTTGGGACCAAATTCAATGCCATGTTTTTGTAAAGAATTTTTTCTAGAAATGCTTGATTTATTTAAAATTTCTTTTGTTTGACTATTTTTTATACATAAAATTGTTTCCCTCTATTTGATACATACTGCACAATTAAGAGGAAATATTTATCTTTACATAACTGCTCTGAAAAAATATTAAAATATTTATTTTTTGTAAAATAAATACATAAATAACAATTTGAATATTTTCATCTCATGTCAAATATGTTTATATAATCTTAAAAATAAAATATGCTTAATTGTTTTTAGAAAAAAATATTTTCATAATTTGTACTGTCTTATTACATTCCTCCCTGGTAAGAGCTCTTACCGGGGAAGGTTAGCTGGTAAGAGCTAATCCTTTTTATTGCGATATTTAATTCTCATTCAGGCTCATTTCTGAAAGCTTTGATAATGACCTTTTAAAATTTGCAAAGAGTTTAATGCTATATAAAAAAATTTTTTATGGTGTTGCATTTTCTCTTATCTATAAATAAAGTTGCGTTGAGCATAGCAAGCGTAGCTTTCATTATGATATATTTTTCCTACTTCTTAATGACATACATTCTTGAGCTGATAAACTATTCCATTTAGCATATTCTATTTATTTGCTTTGGTCACTATACTATAGTAATATATCATACTTTTTCATAAGGGACATTTTTACATCAAACTAATTCATAAATAATTCAAAGATACTGAATTAGTAATATGTACTTGATTAAAAATTTCTTTGGCATTTAAAAAAATATGAAGATAGTAACATAAGTTGGCATGTTTCACACGCTCAAAAATAGGCCCTACATATACAAAAGTAGGTCACACGCTCAAAAAACCCATCCAGGCATGAATGAGGAAAACAAAAGTGATTTGAAGCATTTTCGCTCCATATAATGCGGAAATGCATTTTGCCTCTCTTGGCTTTAACAGTTTTTCTGGTTTTGTTTTATTTTTCTGTTCCACTCTTCGTTACTGTTATTTTTCTAGTTTTGTTTTTCACCCTCATTTTTTGCTGGCCATTTCACTTTTTCTGTTTCAAATCACATTTGTTTTCTTCATTCATGCCTGGCAAGTCTGAATCGGCACCTATTTTTGAGCACTTGAAACATGTCGACTTTTATTACCATCTTTATCATTTAATAAAGTACAGTTCCATGTGTTTTTTTCAGATAAGTACTTAACAAATTTATGAAATTTTCATTATATAACAAAAGTTTACATAGACATTTGGTATTTGTCAACAAAATCACTCCTGAATAATTTTAAAATGTTTATTGTTTTCATTTCGCTACGTTTTTCAATTCTACCATTATTATCTTTCAAAATGCTTCCTTTAAAAATTAAAACATTTCATTAATTTGTTACTTAAGTTCAAATTAAATCCTAGGAAATAGGATAAAAAAGTACATCATAGTATTCATTTGTCAGTAGTTAAAAAGCAAATACATCTGCTGTAAGGGTCAAATATGGTTTCAGTTTAATTTCTGTTTTATTCCTTATTCAGAAAGTTTCTTAAGTATATTTTTTGTTTCATTTTCCAGAGAATGGTTTTTCCTCTTGTCACATGAAGTCCTAAACCCTATGTATTGTCTATTTGAATATGCAGGAAAAAACAACTATAGTCTTCAAATTAATCCAGCTTCATCTGTTAATCCTGATCATCTTTTGTATTTTAGATTTATAGGTAGATTCATTGCAATGGTAAATATGCCTTGTTTTTTTAATTTTTTTAGATCGCTGTAAGAATGCATTTATGTTGCAATTAAAATAAAAATTTCATTTCACATAGTTACTAGTTCATTCATATTCATAGTTATTTTTTATCTTTATATTTTAATAGTTATTAATAAATAAAAATCTTTTTTATCAGCATTCTTTTCTATTCAAAATATTTCCTCAATACCTACCTACTTCAAAGAAAATTTATTATTGTGAAAAGTAAAGAGATAGAAGGAGTTACAATTACTTTTATATTTTAAACCAATGTGACATTATTTTAGCTTATTAGAAATATTTTCATTATATCTCTTACATTATTATATCTTTTATCTCATTTGTTTATTGTGTGGTAATATACTGTAATAACACTCAATCATTGTTCCAAGAAGTTTTTGAGATATTTTATTATGTCCTTGATTAATTTTCATCTAGGTTTGCTTACATAATTTTATTCTTCACTTTGCTATTTTAACAGTTGAAATTTTTCTGTTCAAATAACTGCCCCTTTCATTCTCTAAAAGTGATTCTTCAAAGTATTTAAGTGTTTAATTTCAATTTAAGAAAATATTAGATTTGTAAAGAAAAAATTACTATTAGAACATTCTGCTTTTTTCTAAAAAAATTGATTTTAAATTATTTTAACCACTACATTTGGAACAGATCCCCCCCCCCTTTATTATTCAATGAAAAACAGATAAATAGAAATTTTTTTAAATTCAAACTTGCTGATACTTAGTGTTTATAGTGTTTACACATATTTTTTGACTTAACACACGATTTGATTATCTAATTTTAAATATATATTCTCTACTGTAATGTTTGTCTGCTTTGATAGCTGCAGTAAAATCCTTTTGTTATTATTTATGTATTTAACTAAAAAATCAACAAAAAAAAGTACAATGAATTATAAGTTAATTTTTATTTGTCTAGGCATTGTTTCACGGAAAGTTTATTTACAGTGGATTTACATTACCATTTTATAAACGAATGTTAGGTAAAAAATTAACGATGAAAGATATTGAATCCATAGATCCTGAATTCTACAACTCTCTTGTTTGGATAAAGTAAGTTTCTCTCTCTGTAGTTATTCATTTATTCTTCTATCTATGAATGAAAGCAAAACTTCTTACAATTTGTCACTGATTTTATTCGTAAATACTTTAAGCTATATTTTGCATATTTTTGTCAGTATATAATATATATATATATATATATATTTATATATGTAATGTTATGTCTTTCAAGGCTAGATAATTGAAGAGACTTAGGCGGCTTCTGTTAAAAAAGCATTTTATTCCGTTAGATGGAGTATTGCAAACATTTACATCAGGTTTCCCCCTTTGCAGGGATTGTTTGGATTTGGCCCAGGTTTATCTAGCCATTGAAAATATGAAAAAGACATGCAATTTTGCCTGTCCTGAGCTTTTAAAGTGAGATTCTGAAGGGGAGTGGCTGCAAGGATCTTCTTATCTCAATGAAACGTCATACAATTAATAAAATTTAGAGATTTTGATTCGCTAAAAGGATATCGCCACTCTGGCGGTGGGAAGTTTCTGGGACTCTCTTAATGCTTACTTTATCAACGAATTATTGCCCATTAACTTCAGAAAGTAATCTTTTATCTGGCCTTATCTGGTTCATCTTGACTTTTTATGGCTCTTTGTGAGAGACCGACTTCTACATCTTAAACTTGATAAGAAACATATGTTTTAAGCTTACCAGTTAATATAGAAAGACTCACATGAGAAATTCTATATTACATATGTATATATATATATTATGAATTAGTACAGTGCCCGCCGTTTATTAAAATCACTTTCGTTTTATGCTCTTTTGATTTTATTAAAAGGCGATTCAACATTTGAGGGAAGAAAAAAAAATTTACGATATATTCTAAATGCACACACTTTAAAAGCTAAAATAATGACAACGTTAATGCTTTATTTTAACTCATTTAATTATTTTAATAAAGTAAAAAACCCTACATAAGATTAAATTTACAAAATTTTTGCAAAAAACTGATCAATGGTTGCTTGAGTTGCAGTATTTAAAATTAACTTTTCAACGTCGTTTGAGAGTTTATGGAAGTTTTTATAGTTTTCAATATTTCCTCCTCTTTGTTCTAAAGCTTGCAGCAATACATTAAGTGCTTTTCTGACTTCCATTGAAGATGGCACTGATGAGTTTATTTCATCTTCTGAGTCTGATTCCTCCATTTCTTGATTGGAAATAACTTAGCAATACTGGTGCCTGTAACAATTTCAGAATCAGATTTTTCTCCTGATGTTTGCAAGTTATCGTCAATAGCTACATAAAGTGAAAAATTCTCGCCCATTTCATTTTCTTCATTGCTAAGCATTTCTTCGAAAAGTTATCAGCTTCATCGCCAGTGCTTAATCCACACTTTTTAAGCAATTTGATATTATTTTGTTGAAGCAATGTCCCACGAGTTGCGAATCATTGATTCCAAAATAGTAAGGGATTTTGATAGTTTGTTTACAGTTAAGAGTTCTGAAGAGCAGTCACAGTCTATGTCACTAATGATGTCTTGAGTGTCTATGTCTTGAATGATCTTATGATTCCCTGATCAAGGGGTTGAATAATAGCTGTAGTGTTGGGTGGCAAAAACACTAATTTAATGTTTTTCAAACGCAAGTCCTCATCAGCAGGGTGTGTAGCACAATTGTCTGCGAGTAAGACAACCTTTTCATTTTACTACTCCTTGTCCCATTCAAGAAGAAATTTTGTGAAGACGCTGGATGTCATCCATGCGTTATAGCTGCTGGCACACTGGTTGGCTTAACTGGCAGGTGTTTTACTCCTTTTAAACTCTTTCCTATCACTAAAGTTTTTTTCCCCACAGTTCCTGTCATGTTGCATGTTAGCAGCATGGTTATTTTTTCCTTTTTTTTTTACATCCACCAGTCGATTCATTTTTAAACCGCAGTGTGTGTTGAAAATTTTCGCTGGTTTATAGTCTTTGATGAGTGTTGGCCGCACGTTGTTTACCCAATCGGTGGCAGAGCTAAAATCAGCATCTTGCTTTTCACCATGCAATTTACAATAGACAATGTTGTTGCTGTCTTTCCATCGGCTTAGCCACCCATCTGTAGTTTTGAAATCAGAATCACCAAATAAGTTAGCAAAGTCCTGTGCTTTGTGAAATAAAATTCCTCCGGAAATTGGAATTCTTCGCTCGCGTGCATTTTTGAACCATTCTAACTGAGCCATTTCAATTTTCTCCGATTTTCCTTCACGCTTACGCTTTCTTAACAGATTTCCATTCTTTTTTATTTCCTCGGAAATAGTTATCCTTTGTTTCAGAATGTTTAAAAGAGCAGTTTGGGAAATCCCTAATTTAATTGAAGCTTCACGTTGACTACAATTAAGAAGCTTATCATAGTTTTGCAACACTTCGAATTTAACTTTAAGATTCAAATCCTTCCTTTTCGGCATGCTGATAAAATTTAACACCAAACAAACTTAAAAATGATATGTGCTCTAACTATAATTTACTTAAGCGACTTAAATAATATGGAGCATGCGCACAGTTTTTGGAAATCTATTCATGTTCTCTGTTAAGATAGATAACAAAAGAAACATCTCTCCCTTCTATGGTTCATTCAATAAAAAGTACGTTAAGAATTCGACCCCCTGTTGAGTGAGATAGGTTTCTCCAAACTTCGTTCAAGTCAAGAAATTGACATTGATAAATTGATTTCTATGAACTCTCTGCTTACCACTCACATTTTTCTTAACTCTTATACTATGTATATCACAGGAAAGTGCTAACCACACCTGTTTCACAGGTTTGTGAGTAACTGTTGCTTCTTCTAAAAAAATCTTTAAACTTCGAAAAAATAAAATTTTATAAATAAGAACAAAAAAAAGCTGAAATATTGCACTTTTGATTTATTACGTAGTCAAAAATTTGATTTTAAAAAGCGGCGGCATTGATTTTATTAAAGGATGTTTTTGACATGTATTAATATTGTAACGATTCGGTTCTTGCCGATTATATTTTATAAAGCGGCTGATTTTATTATCCAGTGATTTTATTAGCGGCAGGCACTGTATTTAGAAATTTTTGTTAGAATGTTTTTAAAAATTATAAAAAAAACCAGTATAATCCAGTGAACACATGCAAAAGCTGCTGACAAAAATGACTTAGAGGGGATATATATATTATATATAATTATGAAGAGGTTTAAATAATAAAAAGAGTTGTAACTCATTAGCAGCCAACAACAATAATGCATACTTTTGAACAAAAAAAGTGTCGAATTTCCTTACAGCAACAAGGTGAACAGGGGAAGCTGTAGGTCATGTTGCTATTGGCTGGACCCTACACTAACAATAATAACGTGAGAACTAAAATATTTTTTTAAAACATAAAATAAAAAAATTTTTAAGCCATTGTCAATGCAAAACTGAATTCTATCATATACCATCACATCAACAGCCGCCCTTCAAAAAATTTTGGATTGAAGATGGTATAAGTTAAGGTTTTTGAGATTTATACACAAATGCCTAAACCTTATATTAATTTATGATGCACCATCTTTAATCCACAAATTTGGAGTAGTTTAGTATTTTGTAATTAGTATTCAGTAAATTAGTATTTTGTGATCTATCACCCAGTTATGTCGAATTTAATTATAACTTTAGTTGTACAACAGCAGCTTTGTGTCATATTTTTGTTACACAAAGCCTTTATCTCTTTTTATCTTTGGTGCAATTTCTTGAGAGTCAGTTTATAATACTCTATAGCTTTTACTGGGAAATGATAAGTGTCTTGTGATGCCAAGAAATTGTGAAAAAATAATGCTAATTGAACCTTGGTTAAAAGGCATTCATGAGAAAAAGGATATTCAAAGTTTCGCTGAATTTTATATTGATAATGCAGTGACTTGAAAAAAAGATCTTGGTGTTTCAGTTTTATTTCCCCCCCCCCCTCCCGTTTTACTCTTGATAGTCTGGAAGTTTTACTTCCTGGTAAGTTTACTTCTTTCAGATTCAAGCAATTTTTTTTTCATTCAAAGAAAATCTGTAGTATTTTTTTTATCAAGAATAAAAAAGTATTTATATATGTCATGCTGAAATAAGAATAACACATTTCCTAACATTTAAAAAGTAAATTATTTTCTTTCAATAGATAAAAATCATTAATATAATCAGTAATCTTTTTATACCATAACCTTGAATTGAGTGCGAAATAAAATCTATTTTTAGAGATTCCCTTTACATCTGCCTAACACGTTAGCACGAAATTCACAAAACCGTTATATGGTTGCTATTGTTTTAGATTTATTAAAATTCATTATTATTATTTCTTCCTCATTCTTTTCCGCCAACACATTTGAATGCGCAAGGCTAAGAAAAAGAGCCTTGGCATTAAATTTAGTCAATTAATAGCCAATACATGGATTTCTTTCCTTTCCTTGGTGAAAACTATTTCAACGTACACATGACACTCGCATTTTTGATTTCTTGATGGACAAAGGTGCCTTATGCAGGGATGATATTTTTCCGCTTTTTTGCTTTTCTCTCTCGAATTTCAGCCTTTTTATCAAAAACTCAGATTCTCTAAAATATATTTCTGCTTTTTTAGAAAATTCTGTCGTTGAAATAGATTAATTATATTTCGAATTTTCAAAGATAAACAGAAAATTCAAACTACATAGCTGTCAACCCTTCCGTATTTTTACTTATTTTAGCTATTTTCTCTGCTTTTACGCATCGAAGATAAGATTTTTTGCATTTTTACCCACCTACCAGATAGCTCGTATTTTCGTAATTCAGACGGCGCTTCTTCAAACAAACCTTTTAGTTGTCCCAAGCCCAGAATCTGCTAATATTTCAATTCTTATTCACGCAATTTTAATATCAAACATAGCTTTTCGCATTTACTTGATTTAAAAGTTGCGCATTGCGATTCTTATTTACGCGATTTAAATATCATACATCGTGATTCTTATTAATACGATTTAAACATCTACATTGCGATTCTTATTTTCGAGATTTAAAAATCCGATATTGCGATTTGTATTTATGCGTTTTTGAAAACTTATTTAGTAATTCATATTGACGCAAGTTCAAAATCCAATGTCATGATTCGTTCATACGGTTATAATATCAAATGTAGATTTTCGTATTTATACATGATTTAAAAATAAGGCATTGGGATTCATATTTAGGCAAATTATGCATCATGATTCGTATTTCTGCTATCTGAAAATTACGAATCATGATTCGTATTTGCGCGATCTAAAAATTATGCATCATGATTTGTATTTACGTAATTTAAAAATTCTATATCGAAGTTTGTATTCTCTCATCTCTAAAATCGAATATCGAGTTTGATATTCACGTGATTTCAAAATCCATTATCGTGATTCATATTCACGTGATTTTAGAATCCAAGATCGCTATTTGTGCTCACGCGATTTTAAAATCAATTATCGCGATTAAGAAGTACGTTTTTTTCCTGAATTAGTTACTATAAAGGTAACTGTTTTACAATCGACGATTATTAGTATATATAGGCATTACAACATCAGAGAGCTGGAAGAGAATACATTCAAAACTTACATTCTGTGCTTGGAAAGAAGAATACCACACAGGCAGGTAAAGAAAGAAAAAATAGGATTTGTCAAAGGATGTTCGAAGAGGGGCTAACAACTAAATTAATCACTGATCTGTTTGTGTCAGTTTTGCTATTATCACAAGAATATATAAAACTTTTCCAAACTGGAGCACCCCTCATTCACAAGCTGTATTTCAAGCAATTTGACCTTGTTAGAGGATTTTTTGTTTATTTTTTGAAACATGAAGCATTTGCAGCAGTCGGAAATTTAAAAAAAAGAAGAAGAAAAAGCAGCTATCTTAAAGATATATCAAACAAAAGCAATCACTTCAAAAGCGATTAAGTTTTTTTTTTTTTTTTTTGGAAAAAGAGTTAATTAACTCAGCTCCAAAATTTAAAAAGTAATGTTACTGTTATTTATGCTATAAAATGCAAATTTCATATCAAATGAAAAATAATTGTGTAACCAGTTGCTGTTTATCATGTAATTTTTCAATTTTTGTAGGTTGAGGGGCTAGCTACTATATGTTTCAACTTTACTGTTATTGATATGTTTCACAGGCTCTAGCTAGATTATAATATGAACATAATGATTCCAATTGTAAAAGTTTATTTTCTTTTCTAAATAATTTTAAAAGTCATGTTACTGATATATTTGCTATAAATCACGTAACAGTATTTATTAAAAGAAATGGAATATTAATGTATGTTCTCAGTATTAATTTGCTAAACCAGGCAGTTTCTCAAGTAATAATTGTCTCTTGTGTGAACTGAAGAAAAATATAATTTTCTAGCTTTATTTTTTCAATTGGTAATTTTACTTTTTACTAAATGTTAAGTATCGATGTAATCATTTATATACCAAATTAGTACACGATTTTATGTCAACACATTGTTATTTATTATCTTAAATTGTCTGGAATTTATTAATCAACAATTGCACACTCTAAAATTTACTCGCGTGGAAATTCAGCTTTTTTGCCTTTTGGCCAATCTTCTAAATTGGACAATTTTCTAAATTTATTAATTTATTAATTCTAATGGGCAATTTTCTAAATTTATTAATTTATATGTATGAATTATTTTTTTTACTTTGGAGTTCCATATGATTTCACATAATTTCTGAAATAAAGCATTTTTATTTATTATAATTTGATTCTTTATTAAGCAATTTATGATTTTTGTTTAATAATTGCTAGCCTACATCAGACTGGAATAATATATGTCAAAATACACCAAAAGGCATCTTCAACAAATTGTAAATTTCTTCTAGCATCAAACTATTTTCCTGGATAATATAATTAGTTAATATCGTGTAATTTAATTTTAATTATGTTGATCATATAATTAAAATTAATTGAAATAATGATTACAATAAGAGTGATAAAAATAATTGCTATGTGCCGTTGGAACTCAGCTAGTAAACGAGTTATGTTTCTTATATGAAGGTTAATATTATTTAAAAATTTTAATAATATTGGTATTAAAAACATTCCTTATTTATTAGGGAAAACAATATAGAAGAATGTGGCTTAGAATTGTATTTCAGTGTAGATTTTGAAATTTTGGGACAGATTCAATCACATGAACTAAAGCCAGGAGGTGGAGAAATCAGAGTTAATGAAGAAAACAAAGATGAATATTTGAGGTATGTTTTAGAAGCTTTTGAGATTGTTTATTAAACCAGATTAAGCATTTACATTAATAATAATTTACTTCAGACTCATGACTGATTGGCGATTTTCAAGAGGTCAAGAAGAGCAAACTAAGTCATTTCTAGATGGTTTCAATGAAGTATTACCTTTGGAATGGTTGCACTATTTTGATGAAAGAGAGCTTGAAGTAAGAAATTATTCAGTGTCTTGTATGTAGTGTGCCTGAAAAAATTTTTTACTCAAAAAATTCGATATTTTTTTTCAAAGCAATGTACTTAACTCTCACTATTAGTTCATAACTAATATAAACATTAATATATTCTAGTTTTCAGTAAAATGATTCAATGTGATAATTGGCTGCAAATAACAATATCCTGTTTATTTACTTACTTATCCTTTGAGTACTTTTGTTTGGCACCTAAGTGTTCTGTAATTCTACATATCTCTCCACAGTCCTTGGTAATCAAGCTTATTTCTCTAATAAAGCTCACTCAAAATCATGAAAAGTAAAACCAGGCCTCCCTCTTGCTTTTTTTTCACTCTGAGACAATTTAATCACAAAAGATATTTTTTTCTTTGGGCATTCTAGGAGGATGTCAAACCAAATGCATCTCCTTTTAAGATATCTTCGGCTGTTGCAATAATCTTAGTTTTTAAAAAAAATGTTAATTTGATGCCTCACAAAGCCAGAAACTTTAATAGTTGTTCATTTTTTATGTAAAAATTTCACCACTTTAACAAATATTTCATTCACTGCCAGATGCAAATTTATTTAATTTTGCATATTTTGTATATAAGAAAGTCATTTTTTAACTCCTCATGCAGAAATTACATTTTTAGCATGTCTGTTAAAAAACGTTGGATCTATTAAAAAATTATAAAAAATATTTCGATGAAACTTTGTTACTTATTTCAGGTTATGCCTTATAGTACGGCATAATTCTAAAAGGCAAGAGAAAATTAAAAAATGTAATGTATTAATTTGCTTATACACAAGTGTCTATTTAACTAGAGAACTTCAATGGTGGATTATAAAGCAACATCTGGTTTTTGTAAACAAAATTGTTTTTCACAAATACCTCTTTTAATGATATTAAAAAAATGTTCAAATAAACTTATGTGCTGATGCATAAACTCAAATAAATTTTTAATACTTTAACTTTCTCTGAATGCATTGACTTCAGTAAGTGTGCACATATTTTTTATTTGAAATTACTAATCGGACAAAAAGTAGTTATTGAGCACAAATGTATGCGCCAGAAAGATTGGATTGAGACTTAAAATAAAAGTTGCATTGTATGATAGACCTTTCTTGTGGTATAACATTTTTTGAATCTATTGAATTTACAATTTGTAAGCAATAATTTCTTTTTAACAATAATGAATTTTTCAAAAAAAATTTTTCTTCTTCTTTTGAAAAATTTTAGCTTTTCTTTGCACAATCAATGTATCATTAACGCAATCAATGTATTTTAACTAATGCTTAATTTCAAACCTATTATAATTTTAATTGTTCAATATTTATTTTTTATATTGCTTGTTTGCTGTTTATACATTTTAAAAAAGAAATTGATATACATAAATATGTTATTTTTGCAGTTAATGCTATGTGGCATGCAAGAAATTGATATTGAAGATTGGCAACGAAATACAATTTATAGGCATTACACTAGGACTGGAAAGCAAATCATTTGGTTTTGGCAGTTTGTTAGAGAGATGGATAATGAAAAACGTGCAAGATTGTTACAATTTGTTACTGGTACTTGTCGAGTACCGGTTGGTGGATTTGCTGAATTGATGGGTAATTTCCTCATACAATTTATTTCATTCCAGAGTATTTCATTTTTTATTAATTTTTTTAACATGTTCACTGAATGCTTATATATCATTCTTTGATCATTTAAGCAACATGCAAATAGTTCGGCATTTTAAGAAAATATTAACAATTTATCAACACCTCTTTGCATGAAGTAATATTATGATTTTTCCCCTTTATTTTAATACAAGTTTCTTATAAAAATGTTGTTAGATAACACAAATATAAAATGTTTTTTTTTTAATTAAGGAAAAACAGATGAACAATTAATAACTAAAAATAACCTGTATGGAAAATAAGTTTTTTAAGCATGAAGCTTGTTTTAAGGAATAATTTACAATACTTAATCTTTAATTATTTTTTTTTTAACTGAGCACTGAAAACGTTTAGTTATTTTCTGTTAAAATGTTTTTTTTTTTTTTACGAAACAAATTGTCAATTTATTATATACATAATATCACTTATATTAAAACTGATAAGAAATTGTATTTTGTAATTTTCTTCACATTGTATTTTGTAATTTGTGAGTGAAGGAAAAACTTTTGAAAATGTATGCCTGCAGCTTTTTTTTTTAAATTTAAAAAGTAATATTTGAATAGTAATGCAATTATTATTGCTTTAAATTAAATTACCTATATTCTTGTATTTATAGGAAGCAATGGTCCTCAAAGGTTCTGTATAGAAAAAGTAGGCAAAGAAACGTGGCTTCCTCGAAGTCACACATGCTTCAACAGATTAGATCTCCCTCCTTACAAGAGTTATGAACAATTGGTTGAAAAACTAACCTATGCAATTGAAGAAACTGAAGGTTTTGCCCAGGAGTAGATATCATTCTCTCTCGAACATTTACCTGAAAAGTCTTCCGAATGAAATGTGGATCATGAATATTCAACCAGGAATGGTTAAATTGAGGCACTGTGAATTTTAGAGGCTTTATTTTGACCTATGTATCAAAGAAAAATTATATAAAAGGTGCCGTGCACTTTTGTTAATAAAGCGTGTGGTGGACATGATAGAGATATAATATCAAATAAATTATGGTATTTATTTAAATACCAAAGAGTGATATTTTATTATAATTGTAATGCAATAGATCTTTTGTTGGATTGACTAAATATGATTTTTATTTCTCCAAGGCACTGTTCACAAGCAAAGGCAACAAAAGAACAAATTCGGGCTTGTTATCACCTGTTATTAACATATCTTTTAATTTATATATGAAAAGCATTAATATATTTAATAACATTCCAAAGCTACCGATGATATATTTGTTTATTCAGACGAGGATATGTAAAAAAGAAAATTAAATTCTTTAATGGATTGTACATGACAGTGACAACTTGTATTATTCTGTAAAATTATGTAATAAATATATTCTTTTTTCCTGTTACTATAAAAGAAAAATTCTTTTCAATGTGTCTTCATGTTTTTTAGGGAATACATTTAGGATCATGATCAATCAATTAATAGAAAAGTCAAAATGTTAAAGTAGCTTTATAATTAAACTAAATCGAAAATTTTACATTTTAGTGCCACTTTATATATAAAGAAAAGCATTTGTTAATGATATTTTAAATTAGTTTTAGTGATAACGAGTGTAAAATCCTTATCATATACAAAATTTTAACGAGTGTAAAATCCTTAGCTATATACAAAATTTTAGGGATTATCATTTTTACAGCTTTAATCGAGTCTTCTAGGCAAAAACGTTTGAAGGGACAAAAAATGTTTGAAATATAAAATGTAGATTGTATAGTAATTCTAATGCACATTCACAGAGTTTTCTATAATTTATGATATTTCTTTTTTATATAACTCAAGGAATAGCTGAATATTTAGTGGCATTTTAAAAACATTGAAATATGTTATGTTTAAGAATAAGATATTGAAATACAGTCGAACCCCGCTATAGTGAACCGTCTGCGGACTCAGTAATGTGTCCATGGTAACCGATGGNATGTATATCAGATTCATTGTTTAAAAAATCGCTTCACTCTGCTGGATATTTAGGTTACAGGGTTTTCTTTGGATAAAGATGATTAGCAAATAGCATCCGCTTCGATACATTCTGAAACTTATGTTCGCAAATTCACCATAAAGTGTCGCACAGCATATTCTTCAATTACGATAAGCTACATTTACCACCAAATACTGCTACTATGATTATTTTTGTTTCCTTATATATATCTGATACTCTATTTTAAACAGAGCTCGTAAGATCCTTAAGATACTGAAATGGGGGCACAAAAACTTAAAAGATAAAATATTTAATTTCATTAACTCAAAATATCTGGTCTCAAAATTTTAATTTTTAAGTTAAATATAACTTTTGTAGTATTGATGCTCTTACGTTTTTAAAGACCACATGAATCCTGTTAAAATATTAAAATGCATATATTTACTTTAACGAGTGTAAAATNCTCAAAATTTTAATTTTTAAGTTAAATATAACTTTTATAGTGTTGATGCTCTTACGTTTTTAAAGACCACATGAATCCTGTTAAAATATTAAAATGCATATGTTTACTTTAACGAGTGTAAAATCCTTATCAAAATAATGATCAAGACCCAACTGTAAAACAGTATAATTGACGATAAAATGTCAACTGGTTTCAAAACATATGAAGAGGGTAGTAAAAGTCGACAAGTTTCGAGCGTTCAAATATAATCGCCCATTCTCAAGACTTGTCAGGCTTGAATAACTTGTGACTTTTATTATTGTACGCTCAAAACATGTCCATTTTTATTATCATCTATATATTTTTTTTTAAATCAATGAAGTTTTTATATTTTCGATTCAGTTTCTTGGGTTCATCCACTTAGTTACACAACATATTAAATTATTTCACTCGATATTAAAATAAATTTTACATAAGTTAGAGGCACAGATTCTTAGATTGAAAAAATTAATAATTCACTGCTTTGTAAAAAAATCAATGCAGTACAATTTTTTTTTTGCTGCAAGCCTTAACATTTTAATTTAAGGACATAAAAAAATTCCGTTTACAGTTGAAATTTCAAAAGTCGAATGTGAAAATGGAATGTCCCCCAGCACCAGGAATCAAAATTAAATAGTTACAAGGACAACTACTTAAAGCAAGTTAGCGTTTCTGTCCTACTCGAAGTTGTTTGAAAAGGTATTTTTTATATATCGATTTCAAAGTTTATTCTACATATATTTTAGGGTATACTTTCGGAATATTTCGATCGAGTTTATTTTTACACCTTTATTTGCTTAAAATTATTAAATAATTTGCTTGAAATGAATTATTCAAGATACATGATTTAATGCATTTATAGTATAATAGTAAACGGGGCTTCCATCGCATATCCTTAACCTTAATACCGCTATAAATGGAATAAGCTTAGATAAACAATAAAAGTTAATTTTTTCCTCATTTTAATTTTCAAGGAATAATATGTTTCGATCAAGCAGATTCCATTCTGGAAATAGCGAAATTATTGAGTAGATCCCTCGGAGCAATATAAGTCTTTTAAAAAAACTTGACTATAATTTAGAAAGGAACTTTACTTTAAAGAAAACCTAAATTAAAGTACTAAAAAAATTGATTAGTATATTAATGAAGAAATAATAAACGTAAAAGGGTAAAGAATAAGATTTTTAAAAATGTTAAAATTTAATTAAATAGTTGGTAAAATAGTTCTGCGAAACACTTCCGGAAATTTCTTTTAAGATTAAGACGATATAGGGTAAACCAACCAGAGAAGGAACACACCCCAATGAAAGAACATTTCATAGATATTTTTTAAAAATAAGATTTTAATCATTTTAATTCGATTGATTGGTAACAGTAGCTTACTACCTAACAATAGGAAGTCATCTAACAATGCGCTGAGTTACCTGGTCTTAGAGTCTTCTCTGGAAAAAGTTTTGAATTTGTTAGTATCTGTTCAACGCCTTGTTTCTTTGACAAAATTATAAGGTCAGTGTTTGTTGTTATCCGTTTAAACTACAATTAATTGCATATAATAATGCTTTTT
>NC_092207.1:102014279-102073985 GCF_043381705.1 Parasteatoda tepidariorum
CGGATGCTCTTGGAATGTGCAATAAAGATATAACACCAAACATTTTCAAACTCCTAGAAATATTGGTCGTTCTACCTGTTTCAACGAGTGCAAACGAAAGATCCTTTTCGACTTTGCGCCGTTTGAAGACTTATTTACGCAACTCAACGGGAAATAATAGAATGAATGGATTGGCGCTCTTAAGCATTCATAGAAAATTTACCCCAGCTGTCGAAGACATTTTAAACGAACTTGCAAAAAAACCCCGTCGTTTGGATATTACAGTATAAATCAATAAATTTTTAGCGTGTTTGTATACTGGTTTAATTCCCTATTTGTTGGTAAGTCATTTTTTAGTTAAATTCATTGGTTTTCTATGGAATATTCACATTTATATGGTTATTATTTAGGTAGCTGTTACAGTATGAGTAGTTTTTTCTGGCTTGATTTATTCCTACTTTTTAATAAAAATAAAATATTTTACCTCTTATTATAAAAAAAATTATATTCTTAAACTTAAAAAATAAAAACAAAATTTAACTAAACAATGTTGTCGAAATAAAAAGTCAAAATTGTCTAGCTGTGTAAATTAGGGAAGTAATAGTGCTTTATTACATACTCGAATTTCTTTTAGTAATTTCTGAAAATTATGAACCCCCCCCCTTGAAAAAATTCTGCGTACGCCACTGAGCTGAAGTGTATATAAAACAGCCTACAACCTTTACGAGGTATAATTTTTATTGCTGTTTTCTGTGCAACCTTAAATATACCTCAAATCAACCTTAAATATACCTTAAATTTTCGTAAGGGGAGTAACTGAATGACTGCTCATATAGAAATCGCAGGTATTCGTCTCATACAACAACGCCCCCTATAGATCATTTCGATCGCAAATTGCAATTAAATTCTACTGAATTATAAACCTTCAAATTAAATATTAAAAATTTATTTGAAGGAGATGAAACAGTATTTATTGCTGCAAAAATTATGATAGGTTACATTTTTGCTTCATTTGAGTTGCCTTTGGAATTGAGTTTGACCTCCTTAATTAAATTTACAAATACTGGAGCTTGAAATTCTAGAGTTACCCTCTAACCTCTTTTTCAAAAGATATTGAAGCAGCTACAAAAAAAATATAATTTTTTGAAGAAAAAGAATGTAATCTGTAAAATTAATTAATAGAAATTTAGGTGCAGTTATTTAGTTGAAAATTAATGATTTTTTTTATAAGAGTGCCTACTTTATGTAATAATCTAGTTATGGCCTTATCTCAAATATGCTAACTAATAAGTGCAGTACTTATTTTAAGTTACGAAGTCAGACAAAAACGTATTTTCTCTGAATAAACATACCTTTTTATGACGGATTCTTGCCTTTAAAAATGAAGGTGTAGCCGCATTATCTGGGACAATCTTGTCCTGATAGATTGGACGGTAGAGTTTTCATGTGTTTGGAGGCCTTAATGTTAAGCAGAGCCGGATTTAAGCTTGGTGGGGCCCTTAAAAGTTCAATTCATTTCTATATACCTAAAGTAAACTGTCATTATTTTTAATTGTTGAGTATTAGCATCATATTATTAAAAAATTTGATAATATTACTTGATTGTTAAATATATTGATTGTGATGGGTGAGACTATAATGTAGAACCTTTCATTTATTGCACATATTTTTTGAACGAGGGAAAAAAGTTACAACAGAAACACATTTTAAGCACAGGGTAAAAATTTTGCGAGCTGGAAGGGTCACTATTTATTTACAGATTTTTTTTTTGTTTAATTTATTTTCAATGTATTTTATTTGCAATTTTTAATGATTTTTTGAGCATTTTTTTCTCAATTGCTTTCGTTTTCACGTTACATTTTGCTTTGCGGCTCAAAATCTATAAGACTTAGAAACCTGAAATTTTAAATGTGTGTAAAAAATATTTAAAGAGTTAGAAAGAATACAAGAAAACACAATTTAATTGTTAGTTTTATTTTTTTTTATAACAGCCGTTGAACAATCGACTCAATTTTGAGTTTACGACTTCCATTGTTTAACTCCGTAGCCTTGTAATTTTGAACCCAATCCAGAAGACAAGCGAACTGCTGGATAAGTACTCAGAGGTATTGATTTGTTATGATAACGTGGAGGACTTTGTGACCTCGATAGATTTAACATGCACCAGTCACCATTTTATACATGGGCATTCTTCTGCTGGCTGGATTCAAACTCCTATTCTCACGAACACGAGTGCTACGCCCTATCAACCAGGCTATCAAGGAAAAATTTATTAGTTTATTTTATAACAGTCATTAGACAGCCGACCCAATTTCGAATATACGACTACTAATGTTCAACTCCATATCCTTGTCATTTTGAACCCAATCCAGCAGTCTCTGCACCCTAGAACAGGTGAGGGCCGTTAGATTAATAATGTTTGTAAAAATAAGAAAAATAAAAAGAACATTTCGTAAGCAGATATTGTTTAATTGATGTTTATATTAAAAATATTTCTTCATTATTTTTGCTTTCTTTTTAATTGTTTTAAGTACATTTGTTAAATTTTAGTGGAATAAAAATTTTCATTATTCATGCAAATTTTTGGCTTATATTTCTAAGGATTTATTAAAGGGTCTATTAAATATCAGAGAGAATAAATGTGATACGGATTTGAAGTATCAAGCTCTGCTCTTGATGGTGTATAGTGGCTAGGATGTGAAAGAACAACAGTCCCAGGCATCCAGCCAAAGCGAGCATTCAGCATATCAATGGAAAACACTAAAGCTTTATATCAATTAGTTTTAGATAATTACAATTGTAGAATAATTATTTTACTAGGAGGCTTCGCCCCCTGCTCGCTCGCGCTCGCCAACCCCCGGAACTGCAGTTCATTTCGGATTCATTTCGCAGTTCATCTCGCTTTGTTCGCTCATTGGATACATTCTTAACGTCTAGCTTTTGTATACTTTTTTGAACACTGAAGNCCAACCCCCGGAACTGCTTTCGCAGTTCATTTCGGATTCATTTCGCAGTTCATCTCGCTTTGTTCGCTCATTGGATACGTTCTTAACGTCTAGCTTTTGTATACTTTTTTGAACACTGAAGTTCCGAAAACTTTTCACTGTAGAAAATTCTAAATCTGATCTGTGCATTTCAATATTAATTTGAAATTGCAAACAGTTCGCTTATTTTTTTAATCACACTATTCTAAATTTCAGTTGTTGAGAAAAGTAACTGTTGTAAGTTTTGTTTTAAAGTCTTTCCCACCAGAGGGCTAAATCCATGTGTTGTAAAACAATATGAAATAGTACTGAACGCCGGATGTAAAGCATCGGCTTCGATGAAGATAATTTAGTGAGAATTTTTTTGATAATTTGGTGAGAATTCACCCGATTAGACATATGATGCTCACTACGTGCTCTTGCGCGCCAAATCCTATCAATTAAAAATGAAAGCTGTTGCCAACGCGAGAAAAGAAATATCATCGATTTTATTGATACATACGTATTAGCGTTTTATATAATATAGATAGATTTTTAAATTCATCACTTGGATGAAGCTGAAAGTTAAGTCAAAATCATTTAACCGTAATTCATAATAGTACATTAATGTAATTTGCACCAAACAAATAATAATTAGAAAACAATAACTTTATGTCTCTTATCAATTTTATGCTGATGACAACCAAACCAAAGAGAAAATTAATGTGGGAAAACTGGATCCTACCATGTGATTTCCCAGCCAAAAGAAATGTATTGACAACAATGGAAAACTGCGAAACCATCATTGGATTTTTATATATAGTAAGATTATAGAAGGAAATTTTTTAAAAGACAAATATCTGTTAACGTTAAATATTTAATCAACGAAAAAACAGAACCAATATTGAAACCTAACGAATTTATTATTTTTAATAACTGATAAATTTCGTGACAGAAAAAAAAAATTAAAGCCAGATAGATTTCAGAATTTTAGAAACACCTTCTAGTTTGACTATTCAATCAAATAGGTTTTATTGTCTTTCATCCCGCCTGTCTCATTAGTGATTCAACATATTTCAATATCATTTTTGTTTCGTTCTTACTGAATATTAATTTGTTTGCATCAGTTAGTTTGTATACCTTTTTTACTACATTTTTCGAGGAGTTTAAAAATATAATATTAAGAATTTTAACTGAAATGAAATTTGCTTTTTTTGTATGCTTCTCTTATTACGTCCTCATCACACCCACATGCAACTGTCTGCTCTAAATAATACTATATAAAATGAGATAGCAAAACAAACGTGAGCAGTTATTTAAATTCATATTCAAAAGTATTAGTTAATTGTTTTTGAATTGATGATTTCAGTCATTTTTAGATATTTAAAACTACTGCACATCACATGAAAACATTAAATATATCATTTGTACAATTTTTAGGAAAAATAAAAGGGAATTCTAATCTTTAGAAACAGATATTAAATAGTCTGATGATCGAATGAAGGGGGGGTGTAAACAACTTTTTTACCTTTTAAACTAAAAAATTGTTTTTTTTAGAAAATTTTTTTATTAATAGTACTCAAATTGCTTGAAAGATGATTTGTGCCCTTTTAATGACAATGAAGGTTTTTGTTTTATTCAGTCATTTATTTACATTTTTTAAATTTAAAAGTTTTTATTTTATTAAATTACATGCACACGTTTAAAATTAAAACAAAGTTGTTAAAATGTCATAGTTTCGATTTACAATTTTAAGAAGTTGTTCCGACTTTGATTTAAAAATTTAAAAGCCTTATTAATGCTTCAAATTTCTCACTTTTCATCAGTAAATAACTATTAGATTTGATGTTTCTTTAAACAAAATTATAGCATTTTTAAGACACTTATTTATTGCTTTGTTGGTTCTTTAAATACTCATCCTTCAGAACAAAGTGGGTCAAATTACCTTTTAGTAAGGAGGTTTGACCCAGTTCTTTAGCTCTAAAAAAGTTCTACAATGTTTTCCCTAACCACAACCAAAATTGATTTAATAAAAACATTTGCGTACCTAAAGGTGAAAAATGTATGTCTTCTTAATATCCTATGAAAATTTGGATTTAGAAGTTCGGAGTTCGCGGGTTCATGTTCGATTAATTTGGAAAATAGCAAAATAAAATCCATTACAATAATTAAGTAAATTAAACAATTAAGCTAGCTGAAACATTTAGGATAGTTAAAAGAAGAAAAAGCTTTTATTATAAATTAGAAAAAATATCTAAATTTTGTGAAAAAGAAAAATTAGAATTGAAGGAGGATGACTGAAATGACAATGTGACGCAATGGAAATCTCAACACAGGGTGACCCAAAGAAATACTTACGAGACCCTCTCCCTATTTACAGCCCTAGAAATTTGTTGCTCCAAGCAATTTATGACCAGAAATCCGACAAAAGGGTGTTTCTGTGGATATCCGATATTTCCGAAGTAAGGACAAAAGAGCCATAGGCTAGGTAATTTAAAGAAGCTAAATATATTTTCCCTCAGTGTAAAGTGAGAGAGCTATTTGACAACACTGTGGGGTACAAAAGCAGGAATATTTACATCAGTCAAAAGACCGTTTTATTGTTCTTTTGGTTTGAAAAGAGATGAGTAACAATTATTTTATATTTGTAAATACTTCAATTAGATTTTGAAAAGCGTCCTACAATGTATAAAAGAAAAATGCATTTTGGACTTCTGAGAACCCCAGCTCCGAATAAAAATTTAAAAAAAAAAAAAAGGATAAAAAGTAGGATCTGGCGCCCTTGTTATCTTGGGGCCCCAAGCTACAGCTTATTTAGCTTATACGTAAATCCGGCATTGAGGTTAAGTTTACTTTTTACGTATTTCTCCTTATCTCTAGAACTTTTTAAGCGACTTTTTGTACTCAAGTATAAAATGTGTTTATAATCCTATAGTATTTATTAATTAATTTTTATTATTTTATTTTAATAAACGAAAAAATTTTTAATTGGAAGGTTTTCTTACATCATTTTAAAGAACAGCTAAATACAAAATTTGTCGAATAGTTCCTGAGAAATTGAATTTTAAAGTTACAACTTTTTTAAAATTTGATTTCTCAGGAATTATTCGACTCATTTCTCCTAAATTTTGTATTTTTTAATTTGAAATTGTACTTTTTAATAGTCGAGATAACCTTACCTTACAATTCAAAAGTTTTCCGATTTAAATAAAATAATAAAAATTAATAAATAATTACTATAGGATATTTTTTGAATGGAATTATCTTTGGATAAAAAAAATTTTAATAATCGAGGGTAAAATTTTTTCAATACCCTTAAAAAGTTCTCAAGATGTTGCAAAATACACAAAAAGTAAAATTAACATTAAGGGATCCATACTTAGGACGTCTGTCTTGACCGAACTATTGGGTCAGTATATCTCAGATTGTAGCTACCCCATGTGTTTTGGGGGTCAAAAATTTGAATCAGTTGATAAAAAGGTACGCTCAATCAGATAAAGTGCGCTTTTGTGTCTGATTTCGTAACTTAAAATATCGTCTGCACTAATTATTTAACATATTTGGGGTCACCTCCTTCTACCATTAAAATTGAGTCCTAGAACGTGAAGATCCAGTCATTAAATCAAAAGTTATTTAGGGTGGTCCGTATATCTTTGTGTGTGCTGTACGTTACCCATTATAGTTGGCAATGTTTTTATTTTTAAGATCATATCTGTTTTGCTTTTAATGACTTTGTTTAGAGAAAAAATATATTTGCTTTCTCCATACTATTTTAATTAATATATTATAATATATTTTAATAATGTATATTATAGTAATAATATTTATTATATTATGTAGTAATAATTATTTTCTATAATATATTAAATTATTTATTTTAATAATTTATATTATATGTTTAAATAATAAAATATAATAATGTATTTTTAATAAATTAAAAATATAATTATCATTATAATCTGTAAACAGGAGATTAAGATGATTTTTTTAAAAAAATGTGGTAGCTAACACAAGGAAATGTTTTTCAGTTTAAGTTTAGCACTTATAAGTGCCATTTATCACGTTACTACACTCTCAGAAGAATAGGCATATCACGACACGAATTTTTTTGAGTGGATGAAAAAAATATTTTTTTAACACACAAATGGGTGCTTGCACTTCGAGAAGAAGACAATCACGGATACTTGCACTTTTGATCTATGACGTAAGCGTCAGCTGATCGTTAATAAGCAAAATGGCATGTTAATTCGAGCTAAGTTTCCTTACATAAGTTAGAATGTTAATTAATAATCATTAATTAACACGGCGTTAATTAAATGCAACGCTGTGTCGTATATCGAATTTGTTGAAACATAATTCTATATTGTCTATGTCTTTTATTTAACTTAGATTTGTTATTTTTTATGTATTTTATTGTAACCGTGATATATTTTGTTTTGTGTACCTGACAACTTCGATGCCATGTTCGATGCATAAGTTGTTTGTTAATGTTCTCAGGGGTCTGCCTAGGTTTTTCTGATAGGTACCTATTTTGTGAAAATTTTGACCCAATTTGGGAAAATTAAGAATCATATTAAAAAATCAACCCAAAAATATGGATTTATCGTTTGTTACGGGATACAAAAATAAAATTTTAAGAAAAAGTATTTTGTGAGACTATCGTTTTTCCTAAAGTTGAATTCGTGAAGGCACCGCTAAACGGTAGTAAATTTGGCCTGGAAAGACCCCTGGTTCTAACTGACTTCTTGCCTGTCTTAGTGTTAAGAAAGAAATATGTGGTGAAAGAATTGAAATCTTCGTTAAGGAATCTTTGTGAAAGAATATATGATGTATTACTTAAGATAATTGGTACTTGCCGGTCTTGGCTTACTCAAAATAGTATTGAAAGAACAATTGCTATTGTATAAAAATGCTAAAAAATAATACTCGCAAAATTTAATTTTTAATACATATTTATTATTTTATTTATCAGCAAACATATTTATTATTTTATTTATTAGTAAACTTATTTATTATTTTATTTATTAGTATTATAAATTTTGAAATGCGAGGTATACAATCTTTTGTATCATTTTAAAGTCCGATGACCTGCGTTCGAAGTCGAGAACTTATTTAAAAGAGCAGCAAGCATTCTCAGGTTATTAAGGACCATTCTCATCGTATGCGACTAACACATCTCTGCTTACAGTGGTGAGAACCTGATTGAGAAGTTTTTCTAAAATTTTCTTCAGTTGTTGTTGTTGTTGTTGTTAATTTACGTCGCACTAGAGCTGCACAATGGGCTATTGGCGACGGTCTGGGAAACATCCCGGAGGATGATCCGAAGACATGCCATCACAATTTTGATCCTCTGCGGAAGGGATGGCACCCCCGCTTCGGTAGCCCGACGACCTGCGCGCGAAGTCGAGCACTTTACGGTAGCACAGTTTAGCGAGGACCAATACCGCACACCCTCGGTCCCTACGCAGACTGATCCAAGTGGTCACCCACCCGCACACTGACCGTAGCCAGTGATGCTTGACTTCGGTGATCTGCTGGGAACCGTGTCTTAACGATCAGTCCACTGCGGGACAAATTTTCTTTAGAAAAGAGCTCTTACGGGACATTAAAGGCTTAAAGTTCAGCAAAAATGGGCAGTTGAAAGCGTCGTTCGTCACTGAATCAAATAAACATCAATCAATCTTTTTGGCTGAGTGACTATTTTGGATCTTTCTTTTCATAAAACAAGCTTGAATCAAGAATTTAAAAAAAAAAAAAAAAAAAAAAAAAAAAAAAAAAAAAAAATGGATTCGGAAAACTATGAATTTATTAGAGAAATAGAAGTAGAGTATGGAAATGTAGAGTTGAAACTTGTTCAGCATTCTGTTGGAGATGTGGGATGCGTTGTTTGGGATGCCGGAATTGTAATGGGTAAATACTTAGATTACCAACAAAAGTTCGTAAATTCTATGAGTGGCAAAATGGTTGTAGATATTGGCTCAGGGACTGGTGTCGCTGGTTTATTTGCAGCTGCATTAGGGTAGTTTTTTTTTCTATGTGGTAACACAATATTTTTATGTCATACTTTTTTCTTTTCTTGTGAGAACCTTGTTTATTTATTAGGAAAGATTTCCGTATCGTGATCTGAGACAGAATAATTTTTAAATTCAATATTTGTTGTCGAGCAAGGCAGAAAATGTGGAAGGTTAAGAGAACAACTTCGTAATAAATGATTTCCAAACACGAACTGGGGGATATTTCCGTATCGTGATCTGTCTCACCAACTACAATTACCGAGATTCCAAATAGATTTTAAACTTGCACTTTTTTTAAAAAGAACATGTAGTTGTTTGTCTGGGGCAAATAACTACACAAGCTATACCTTTTGAGTTGGTCCCTTTCTGTGATTTTTTTTCTTTTAGTTTTTCGCGGCCCACTGACTGAAAGTTTCTTATTATTCTGCCACAGTTCACAATACTGAAATCTCCCCCAAACTATTTTGAAGTTTAGTGTAAATTAAGGTAATCTCCAGAATCTCTTAAAAGTCATGGATTACATCTCAAAAGTAGTTTGTAGTCACTACATTTAAAAAAAAGTAATTGTTTACTACATTTGTAATAAAGTTGTAGATAACACAAAAATAATGTATTTTTTCCACCACATCCTCACAGTTAAAAAATAATAAAACAGCCATAGCAGGATTGAAAAGGAATTTTAAATGTTAATAAACTAAAGAACAACTTGAATTCTTTATGAAATTTATGGATTATGTAACTAAAAGTTGTTAAAAAAAAAGGGACCAGAATATGGCTAAATAGTTTTAAACCAGTTTTTGCTCATGTTTTAGTATGATTCAGATAATAATAAAGCTTGCTTAATAATTTTATTATTTATTTTGAGTTAAATTTGTAAATAAGCAATATGCATAATGACATGATTTGAATATCAAAAATAAAATGGAAATGTGCTAAAAATTTTATTACCTAATGTGTTTTGGTATATTATGGGCTATCGATGAACAAAGCTAAACAACATGAATAAAGCTAATTTTTTACTGTATTTTTGCTTAATTCATATAATTTTGCTTTGTTTAAAGCATTGAAATGTTCATTTTTCTTACTTATGTAAGCTTATAACATTTTCTTATTCTTATTACATAGTTTATGGGATTATTTTAATACTTATTAAAATTGAAAGTCTGCAAAAGGCTTTCATTTTAAATATTCTATTTAATTGATAGCCCCTTTGTTAAATATTAGAAATTTAAAATCTAATTTTCAATGCAGACTTCTAAATGAGATGTATACTGTAAAAACATGCTTGTTTTGCATTTAACTTTTATGGTGTTTTCTTTCTTTTCAATTTATTTTTAATTTCCTTAAAGCAATTAAAATATACAATCATTATATATATTATTTATTTTGTTTTATAGTTAAAAATCCTTTGAAAACTTTGCTTTATACTGCTTAGTATTCAAGCATGTAATTGATCTGCTAATTTGCGGAAATCCATGAAATTCAAGATGGTTGATTTCCCAACTTCCGCGAATCAATAATTTATATTCCGAAGAAAAATTTGAGGAGCTCCTCTAATCCGAAATTTGAATTTTTGTTTTGTGAAATCTAGGTAGCGAGCAATTTATTCGACCTTTACCAGCTCCCTGTTTTTTTTTCTCTATGTCCTCATTCATACGTAATCACAACTTCTTCATGCAGATTTATTAGAGAGAAACGCAACTTTGGATAAATTTCAAAAAAAAAAAAATTCCTTTATAAAACTGGAATTAATAAACTACTAAGGCAAACACGAAAGTATAAAATTTGTTATGTTAAAAGTAATTCCGAAATGGCAAACATGTAAAGCAAAAATTTCGCTAGAAGTAATGGTGTTTTTCTCATTTTTTAAAACTTATTTTTTAATAAGTAGCAATTATGTTAAACATTTCTGGTATTTTTTAATTCATGTGATGTATTTACCCCCTTTTTTAATTGGCTTCTTTTAGATTAAATTAATTTTTAATATGATATTACAATATCTTGAATCCCATATTTCAGTAATAATTTTTCGATGCACTGAGTACCATCGTAAATTCTTGTTTCAATCTTATTATTAGATGCAAAATTTTTTCTTTCCCTCTTTAAACTTTCTAAATATTACTTTTATGCATAAAAACAAGTCTTTTAAGTATATCCTGCACAAGAAAAAAAGTTAAATGCAAAAAAAAATCTACACCTTGAGAAAAAATTTCAGATAATTTCTTTTTCCAGCAATCACATGTTTGATTATATTTTCATTATTAACATTTTGTTCTACATTAATATTTTGCTTGTTTCTTGTGGTTATATTTCTTTCTTTTAGCTGAACTTATTATATTCGTATTTCATTCATTTTTAAAGTAATGATAAATGCTGAACAAATGTTTTATTATGCATTAAAAAAGGAATTTTCAATGTTTCAGTGCTAAAGTTATCCTGACTGATTTACCTGAAATTATTCCTATACTGGAGAAAAATATTCAGTCTAACTGTAAAGCTCTGAAAGGTTCAGTTTCAGCTGCTGTATTAAAATGGGGTGAGGTGGATACAAAATTTTTAGTTCCAGATTTAATCTTGGTTTCCGACTGTGTTTATTATGACATGGTAAGTATGTAAAATTAATTCTATTGATTTTGTGGAAGCGTGCTTTTTTTAAAAATGATGATAGCTGAAAATGATAGAATGTTTCGTCATCATTTTTAAGAATATTTAGTTATATTTTTGATGGTATTATTCTAGCACACGCTAATTGAATTTCACATAATTTTTTTATTGCGTGTAATTATTTTACTTCAAATTAAATAAAATTCTTCACACTGATATGCTTATTATTATTTAGTATTTTCTTTTCTTCAATAGTTTTATTGTGTTCCATATACTTTGTTCATATTTTAATGTTTGTAGACTCAGAAAACATATCTAATAACGTATCCCCGATTATTTGATATTTTTGGTTTATTTGTGAAATCTTTGCTTTGGTGAGTGTTGAATAAACCAAGGTACTTCTGTATCTTGTATAGTTTACCTGTAAAATATCTCTAAAAAATGCATTCCTTTAACTTTTCAAGTCAATGAAATGCACTCTATTAACTCTTTTGTATATTTTTCAATGTTTTGTTGTGTTTGTTTGTTTTGTAAACTCTTTTTTAATTTGTTCAATACTTTAAAATTACATGTTATTTTTAGTGTACATATGTTTATTCATCTATTCATTTTTTTTCTTTCTTAATTCTTTATTTTCTTTTAGTCAGTTGAAAAACTTATTCCAACGTTAGAAGAATTGGCTGGCTCACATACAGAAATCCTGATATCTTATGAAGACAGAGAGCTTGGTAACAAAAGAGAATTATTAAAAGGTTTTTTAAATGTAAGCTCTTTTTCTTTTCATTTTATATTTAATAGAAATTCCTATTTAATTCTTAAGTAATTGTAGTGAAATATTATTTAATGGATAGTTAATCTGCTATTATAAAATAATGAATATCTGTTAAATTTGCGTACTTACTCGAGACTAACTAATGCAGTTATATTAATTTATCCAATTATGCGGAATCTATCAACTTTTGCTGCGTTTTATAGCTCTTAGTTACTAGATATTGTTTTCCTATGAGTGCTTCATTTAATGTATATTTTTAATTTTTCTTGTTTTTAATGTAATTTAGAATTATTTTTACATTAGAACTATGAATTGTAATGCGAATAATTTTTTTTATTTACAATATACTGCTTATGTTTTTCATAACTCTTTGGAATTGATGGTAGCAAAAAACTTAAATATAAATGTAAGAAAAGTAAACCATATTTCTTCCTTCCAAAAAAAGTTTTATTTAAGTTTTGTTGATGGACAAAATTTTTATCTCATAAATAAATTTTATTTGTTATATATTTCTTCAAATTTGTCTGGAACTTTTTTTCCTAGTATCATTCATTTTAAGTCATTCATTTTTACCTAGTATCATTCATTTTTTCCTAGCATCATTCATTTTAAACTTGGTCAAACACTCAGAGCATTAAAACTGGTAATTTCTCTTTTGTGATGAATTAGTTTATAAGAAGGCAATAAAACTTACCTGTGGAAAATTGAATTTGTTATTGCTATGATAAATTTAGCCCTTATCATTTATAAATATTTCTTTCTTTGTCAAGCATTTTAGTTCCCTTCTTTCTTTTAAACATACTTTCAAATAGTNAGTTGAAAAACATGAAACTTACAAAAAATGTCCACACTTTTGGCCACCACTGTATATATATATATATATATATATAAATATAAATGAAGAAAAAATCTATGAATAAATATTAAAGTTTGAGAACAGTGTAATTTTTGAAGTTTTAGTTAGTAATGAAAATTTTGTTTTATTTGAAGAGTCTATATAATGTATTAATTTCTACCCAAGATTCTGATTAGGATTAAGTGTTTCCAGCAACATTGAATTCAATTTAGTCTGACACTATCACTTTTCAGATTAGAATGTACAAAGAATATTAGAAGGCATTTTTTATACATAAAGTTATGTACATTAAAGTAATTTTTGAGATAATATGTGAAATTTCAACGTTTATAAAAGCAAGCTGAAAAGCCTGCCTTTTTTGAAAATAATAAATAAATGTGATTTTGCAAGTTAAAGTAAATTACTTGTTTAGGAATTTAATAATTTGTTTAATGAAGTAAAATTTGTTAAAGTAAAAATTCCACTTTTTCATATCAAGCTTTTAAAGAAAAATTATCAATATAAATTTCTAATCAGAAAATGAATCCAATTTACAAAAGCAAAAAATAGACAAAAAAGTAAATTAACAATTAAAACATTACATCAAAATGGAAAAGCGCCTAAAGCAGCTAAAACCAACTTTACTTTGTTTTAATTTACATAATCAAACAAACATTAAATCAGGAAAGTGTTTGCTGTTACATTTTTTTTTTCCAATTCTGGTAATGATTTTCTTATTTGTCTCTTCATTATGGGACCTCAGGGCGCTGTCAGTTTTGGTTTTTCCACTGACAACAGAAAGGCTCCTGTGTGTTTGTAGACAGTGTGTCCCCTGAAGAAGTACTGTCTTACAGACGCACGTTTATTTTATTTTTTCCTGATTTAATATTTGTTTGAATATCTAAATCAATATAAATTTCATTAGGTTTGATTTTTGTTGTCTTGAATTTGAAATCTAGTTTATAGCTGAACTGCATGAACATTATAAATATAGCTTTAAGGATAGTGAAAGGCAACATCAGAATGGATAGGGCAAAATTGTGTAAAATGATGTTTATAATGGTTGATGGTTATAATTGAAACTTATTACATTTCAACTTTATAATAAATTACTAGATTATTTTTTATTTATTCTGTTATAGAAGTTAAGATCTTCTTTTGAAATTGACATTATTCCTCAATCTGAACAGCATCCTGATTACCAAAGTCCAGATATACATTTGCTCAAGTGTACGAAAAAATAAATATTGAAATATTAAATCAGGTATATTTTAACTTGTTCAAACTGTATACATATGGAGTAATGTTTATTTTCAGTTTAACTCATCTATTGACATTTTTTTATTATGTATATGTTTGATAATAAAAATTGTCCAATACATTGATGGTTTTAGTTTATTTTTATGTATGGCTGATATTTTATGAAACTATCTGGAAAAATTTCATTAAATGGATGTAAAAATGCTAATTAAAATTCCGAGAACTTTAACAAAAGTCACTCTTTTGAAAATATTTGAAAGCATACATAATTAATATTCTTAATAGTACAAGTAAATGTTTGATTTGCCATAGTAGGTAAAAAAATTTTTTTTGAAACTTTAAAAACTCTGAATTATACATTTATGCTTAATGTTGTTCCTACTAAAATTTTTTTCTTAAGCATACGTTTGTGCAGTCAATAATGTTAAAAGATACAAACTAGAATGCAAATTATCAATTGTTCTTATACAATTTAACATTTTTATTGATGTCTGCAATGAACATTTTATCATATACATAGTTTGCTAGAGTGTCAAAAGTTTTAACTAATTATCCCATAATGCATTTCCTTTTGTTCAAAGTAGTTCATACTTAAATTACAATTTTATAACAAATGTTTGGTACCTGTGTTATAATTTTCATTACTGTATTTCATTTATTTTAGAAATTTTTTATAGAATATGAAAACTAAAATAAAAAATTTATTTAGAATGTACTAGTAAAATTTAAGCTTTAGTTCAAAATTAATTTAATCGAATTACTAGAAAATGTATTTGGTTTACCTAAAATAAATGAAATATTTCTTCGTCTATTCTGAAAGTATTGACTTAACTCAAAATCGTTTCTTGTTTTGTAAATACATCATATATTTATGCAGTTAATATTATAGTTATTTTTTAACAAATATTTTAAAAAAGTTTTGTCATTTAGTAAGTAGTAGTTTGTTAGTAGTTTAATTTATTTTAGTAATTAATTTTTTAAAATTTAAAAAGATGTAGAGATAGTCTGTAACCATAAATAAAGATAATTAAGTGCATTTAATAAAGCTTTTTTTTTAATGTTTACAATTAATCCTTTAATATTATTCTTTACAATTTATTTCATAATTCTTACTTAATTTATGTTTGATTCAGAGAGCAAATAATGCTTCCATACGTTAAGAATTTTGTAAATTTTTTTTTTTTTTTAACGAATTAATAATTAAAAGAGACAGGCAAAAATAACCCCTTTAACAGCTTCATTATAAACTTTTTTTGTTTTTGATTCGCATTAGTTTGTGTTCCTGATGCACTGTCCTGGTAAAAAAATAATTTTGTTTTTTTCCCTAAGCAAAGTCACATTGAAAATAAATCTTATTTTGTGCTCAGGCAACATTTTAAATTTTTTATTATTGTTACTCGGTTTATTATTATTGTATAGAATATTCGGTTTTCTTTTTGAAATAAAACTTAAAATTCAAAAAATGCATCATAATTGTATAAAACGATAATGATCAACATTAAAAAATCATGCACAAAATTGGCAGAGATACGCAGAGGCAAGTATTTTAAATACCATTTTTTAAGATAATAATTGATTGTTATTTGTAGCTCTTCTTGATGGCTTTACGTTATTAGATTAAGCAAAATATGTTTTTAGAAGTTCCTCCTCTCAAAATGAAGATAAACAATGTTCAGCATTGCTCGAGACCCACTCCCGACAGTCAAAAATCACCATAATCAACAATTTTCTCCAGTACTTATTCTATTTAGTAGGTTTAAAAAACCTATTTCTCCAGTATTCATAGTAGGTATCATGATATTGTTATATATAGTACATTATAAATTAGCACCCATTAACATAATATCAGTAATACCTATTACCTGGAATGTTTTCGTTTTTCGGATTATTATTTTTAAATTGTAAATGCGAATGGGGCTTGTCAAGAATCTTTAAGAAGTGTGCGCATGCTTAAAATATTAAGTATTATATCCAAAATTATAAGCATACTTATATGTTTGACGAAACTAATGGCAACTTTTTCTTAAAAATAGGCATGGCTCTGTGGGGACAGATTAAGTCTACAAATGAACGAATCACAGAGATAGATAATTTTATTTTTCTCCCTGCCAGCAGAGATTGCTGTGCTGATGTAAATTATATTTTAGTAAAAACATATCAGACCTCGGGCTAACCATGAGAGGTTTTTACCTCCATTTTGTGCAAATGCTGATTAAGAAAATACTTCTTGAAGATGACCTTGTTCTTTAAACAAGTGTTCTGTTGTCATCTAGATCTGTCATAGAAATTTTTTGTATTAAAACTAATAAAAATATTTTAATTTCAAATACCTTTAAATGTAACGAAATGACATAACATTTTGATCACAATCAGCACTATTTAAAAGAATACTTTTTTAAAATCAAAAATTAATATGAAGGTGATACATACTGGTAAAATATACACTTCGTGAAAGTTGAGCTCGCGCTCTCTCTCAATTGGTTTTTGGACAAACAAGTCTAGATAAAATTTGATACCAATTTGTTCCAAATTAAGGTTTACATTTTATTCTCTGAATATAAGTGTAAATATTTGTGCATTTATTTTATCTATTCAAACAAAATTATAATCTGTGAAAAACATGAAAAATTGTCGGTGAAATCAAGCCTCTAAGACATTAAAATCTTTCTTTAGGTAAAGTATCTATGGCTTGAAGAAATTAAATTTTTATTTTAGATTGTAAAGCTTTTTACTTCTATTTTATTCGTTTTATTTATTATATGTTTTATATAGTAATGATTTAGTTAAAAATGGCTTACGTTAGACTTAACATAACTTAACTTTCAAAATAAAATATTAGTTCCGATATCACACATCATTCTTCTGCAATAATACTGACACAAATTAATACATTGTAATAATATCCGCAAGTTATTTTACCTTAAGATATGAACAATTGGGAAAATTTTAATTGTGTCTTAGCTTTCTATGTGATATGAGAACGCTAAGTTATTATTATTATAATAATACGACGCCAATATGTCTAGTTTAAAAAAGGCTTATTTGTTCGAAATTCATTCATAGGTTATATTAAGCATTTTTAAATGCTGAGCACGTGGATATTATTTGGCTTTATTTCATGCAAACTCAAAGCCTACTGTGAGAACTTATTTGAAGATTTAAAACATGGTTCTAAGTGACCGGTTAAAAAATATTTTTTATCAGAAATTTTTAAATACAATTTTAAAGTAACAATTCATGCACAACCAATATTTTGATTGTAATCTAAGATTTCCTTCAATACATGTTCTGGAATAAAAATTAACTGGCCTCTGGGCGATTAAATTTAACAAATTGTGATTTAATAATTGTTTCTCAGACACCACCAGATCACCATTTATTTTGTTAAAAACGCACCGCGTATGCATTTTATTATTATTTTTTTTATTATTAAATACAGAATTCTAATAATTATTATTACTTCACGGTTGTTTCTTATTTTTTTTTTAAAAAAAAAAGCCTTGCATTATTAATGTCTAAAAATTTTTTTTTAGTCGTTTAAAATTTTTAGTTTTTGAATAAATGGCATGTTTTAAAAACTGGCCACTGTTAAAAATGCTACAGTGGGCCCCTTACCAGTAGCAAAATTTCCTAATTTTGCTCTTTACTAGAATGGATTGAAGTTTTATTTCTCGTTTTATAGGGTTTAAAATTATGAGCATTATATTTTTTTCAAACTATTTTAATGAATTTTTTTTAGTTCTGCACTGTTTAGTTTATTCTTCTCCATTTCATTCATTATTTCATCGGTTAAGTTGACTAAAATTCCTTTTTTCCTTTGACAAAGATGTATAAACATAATTATTTGAATTTTTAAATTCAATGTTTTTATGCTTTCTTGAATTCGAATTTTTATGAATATTTTTTGTCAATAAATGATTTCTTTTTTTTCTTTATTCAAACTGAATAAAATTTCTGCTTTTCTTGAAATGCTAAGAAACTTTCTAATCCAACTTGATCTGTAAATGATTTGAAAAACACCTCAGTAGGTAAACAGGGGAATTTAATGAAGTAAAGAAATTTTTCACAGATATTTTAGTGCTATAACTTAATGTGTTCTGTCATTGATTAACTAATAATATTTATTTATCGGTAGTAAAGTTTAAAATTAAAGTATTCATCCAACTTTTTTTAATATCTCTTTACATTTTTAAAATTAAACAATGTATTTCAGTGTTAAAAGTTTTTTTTAATTATTTTATCAGATTTTTGAAAGTTAACGATACTTTTCTATCTCCAGTGATTATTATTATTATTTTTGATATTTCATTAGGCTTTTTAAATGAAACAGTATTTTAATATTCAGGTAGAAAGCAAGCTAGGAAGAATATTTATTTAAAAATAAAGGGTTTGCAGTTTTCTTAACGTTATATAGTATATTTTCCAAAGCTTCGTTGAGTTTTTACATGCTCAATTTCATAAGCTTTTTAAAATTGTCAGTTTTAAAACTTCTTGCAAGTTTGTGAGTCAGGATCACAGTAAAGTCTCTTTTGATAATCACAGTGAGAATCATCAATTTCAACAGAACTTACTGCGCATGATTCACCATCATCTGAAAAAAAATATTTTAAGTGAATGAATCATTAATGTATTTAAACAAAATTATTCAATCTGTTTAAAAGGAATTTTAAGTCAAGAGATACAGGAAAACTTTTAAAGTTTGTTAACAGTAATTTAAGGAAAGAAGGTTAGGAACTATAAGAAGTTTAGTAGTTAGTTTGGTAGTTTAGTTAAAAATTTCTTACATAGATATTTAAATTACTTAGACTTTTCATATATATATATATATATACATATCTAAGAGACATTACATTATGATCACCCTCCATCTATAACAATGGGCTCGCCCAGGAACAATGTTCTTTATGGGGCACATTAGGACCCACAATCCTCATAGAACAATCCCTGACGTCTGTAAGCTACTTGAACATAGTTGCAGACCAGGTTCACCCATTCATGGCAACAGTTTTTCCTGCGGGGGATGGTGTTTACCAACAGGATAATGCATCATGTCATAAGGGTCGAATCGTCATGGATTGGTTCGAGGAACATTCCAGTGACTTTCAAGTCATGTCTTGGCCCCCAAATTCACCTGACCTTAATCCAATAGAGCATTTGTGGTCCTACTTGGAAAACCATGCTGCCACGCTACCCTCTCGCAATGTGAGGGAATTGCAGGACCAGTTGGTGAGCGCTTGATACCAGATACCTCAGACTACCTATGAGCACCTTGTGGAATCAATGCCACGGCGGATGCTAGCAGTTTTGAGGGCTAAAGGTGGTCCTACATGTTATTAGCAGGGCGGTCATGATGTAATGGCTCTTCGATATATATATATCTTCTTGAAATTTTAGTTTTGAAATGTTTTAATTTATTATAAAGAAGCCTAAAATGACGTATCAAAATATAAGTGGCCCACATTAAAGTTACCTCAAGATATAAGTTCGTGGAATCTGCCCAATAAAATGAAGAGCTTAGTAACATTTTAATAAATTAAGAAACTTCGTCTTTAGAAAATGGATCAAAATCCGGAATTTGTTTGCAAAGTGAGATTTTTCTTTAAAAACTATTTTATTTAATGGCCTGTCAGAGCTCACCATTACATATTTTTAAATCTGAAATGTTGCGATTTTTTTACTTGGTATATTCTTCCACTAAGTTCTAAAAATCAACTAGTATCTATCTGTAGTAAGAAATGGCTGCTTGTTTATACACCCTAGAGTTCTAAAGTTCCTCTTTCTAGTTAAAGTGACTTACTGTGATTGACTGAGAACTAAAATTTATTGTAAGGAAAACAATCAACAAGAAGTTATTTTGAGTAAAGAGTTTTGCAACCGAACTAAAAAATAAAGTTACGTTTTTATATTTAAAGAGCGGAATCAGTTAATATACACAATTTTGATGTAATTTAGCGTGTTCTTTGGTTGATAAAAAAACGAAATGTAGCTATTAATATTTAACATGATTTTGACATGGTGTGTGAATGTGAAGTCTGACAGAAATTTCACCAAATGTTCTAAACGACTCTTTTACAACATCAAACTGAACAATTTTAAATCTTCTTATCGTAACTCTTAAACGATATTAGATTTAACTCTCTTATTTTCATGCACNTTTTAAATACAACATTTTTTATACTTTAAGAAAGCCGAAGCAATTAATGAATAGAACCAAATATTAACTCTCAAACGTACTCTTAAAAAAGGCACCAAAGTTCTTGTTTTGGCAGTTACAATTATACTGCCGTGCAATTGAAAAAAGTGCTTCACGAGCTATTTCGAGAAAAATGGTTTCACAACTATTTTCTTTCTATTGCCAATGCTATGAACGCTAAAATAGAATTGAAAAAAAAAAAAAAAAAACAAAAACAGATAAAACAAAATTTATTTTTTTTGCAATAGGTGGCTTATTATACAAAAATGCTTAATATAAATATCTTAATTTTAAATTTTCTTAGATTTAAGTTTGATTTTTCGATTGCACAGCATAATACTAATTTATTTCCTGTATTTAATAGCAATTATTGAAATTTGAACATTTATTTGGAATGAAAAGCGTGTTGCATTATAATGATAAGCCACACTTAGTCTTAATCAAACTTTTTTTCATCAAACTGTATCCTAATATTGTTATCAGATAGGTATTTTCCAAATATCCAAAAAATCTTCCTAATAGCGCAATATACAAATTTTATAATTTTATAAATAAATATTTTATAGCTCCCCGGAAAGTTATGGTGTTATCATCAAAACTCTCTCATCAACAATTTGGAAATGTAGCTTATCATTAGACTGCGTAAATCCTTCAATTATGTTTAATTTTCAATAATAGGAAACGGCAATTTTTTTTAAACGTTTTTTTCTCTGTTTCATTTTTTTCTTTTTTTTTTCTTCTCTAGTTTAAACTGAATATAAACTTTTTCTGAAACTTTATAATTATGTTGTGATTAATTAATTTTTCAAAGATTTGAAGCTTACTTTTTTATTAATGAAATCAAAGATGGAAATTTTTAATACACTTAGAATCTGTACTTAGTAGTGAAAAAAATTAAATATTAATTCGTTTGAATATTAATTACTTAAGAATTTGACACAGGTTGGACAGCAATTACAAGCAACACGACGTAGTAAATAATCTTCCTTGCATTTATCGAGTGGGCATTCTGTTGTACATTTCTTTGGCTTGCAGGTTGCTGCCATCTGTAAAACGACGGTGGCGAACACAGTTAAAAATATCAGCATCTTCGAATCTATTTTAAAAAAAAGAAAAGAAATATAGATAAATAAATACGAACTATTTAAAAATTGGTGTTTGAAGAATCTATAGTTATAAAATTTGTTAATTATGAAATTACCTCAATATATAAAGTATAGTTTTGAACTATGATTCATATACAACTTATTAATAAACTTAATTTTACTTCTGCAATCTTAATTCATAAAAATCAAATAATTAGGTCAAAGATTATTTAGTGCTTTATTTATTTATTATTTTGCACTCTGTACAAATAAGCCGTAAGGCATCACTTACACCATCTGATTTTCAGCGTTAATGATCTGATTTTAAGTTGAAATAACTTTTGATTTTAAGTGGATTAACTCTTATAAGCGGTTTTTTAAATACCAACATGCAATTTTAATGGCTCGAGGAGTTGGTCTTAAATAGGTCAATTAATTCGTGAAAATGAAAATTTATTATTTTCGATGGATTTAGATTCTTGATTTTTAAAATATGGGAAGCAACCGCAATCTGGAAAATGTAATATCCTCATACACTGTGAATAAAGAATTCCTGAAATTTACGGTTTCGAACCAGTAGCTTGGTTGGTTGTGCAAAACTGTAAAATTTACACAAGACACAATTTTCACAAAAGAACAAGTTTTTTTTTAGTAAAAATTACGAAGAAAATCCGTATTTAGACTGGTAAAAGTCTGTTGTCTCAACAGACTTTTACCAGGAATCGGTTTGCTCCGTGAAAGTTACGAAGTAAATCTGTACTCACACCGAATATTCCACGAAGTCCTATCGACCCGTTATCGTTGGGTTTCGAACGTGGGGTCAAATCAATGAGAGGCGAGGTTTTATTGTGATGGAGAGAATTCCGACTTCAATATTGTGTAAATTCGACAATTAAGTTGAATCGGAGTTTTACTTATATATGCTGTTCAGAACCATAAAGTAAGAGCAAGTATTGAAAATAATCGTAGATTGCTTAATTTATATTACGGAACGTAAAACTGCAATTTCAATTAACAGTGTTAATTCGTTTGTGATTAAGGTAAAAAATGAAAAAAAAAAGACTAAATTGTTTGGTTTTAAGTCGTTTCGTAATGTTACAAAGAGAGATTCCGTTCCGAGAAATTCCGATTAGGGTTAAACGCGATAAAACTTGAGATATCTAATGTTAATTGATTTTACTTATAGCCTTATATCTCCAGAACTGTTTAAACGAACCAATATTTTAACACAACTAGAACACTGTAGCAATTAGGAAAGAAAAGAACTTATGATCATTTCAGTGAATTACGTTCTTAAATCATCCTGTTCACGTAATGCTTAACTGAACCAGATGAGTATTCAATTCATCAATGTGTTAACCCCTTCACGCAGATGGGACACCGGTGTCCCCATTATATATTTTTTCTGATGCTCTAATTGCAAGCAAAAATATATTTTTTTGTATTTAATTATACAAACAGTTCAATAGTGACTAAAAAAATTTTGTTAGATTATCGAAATTGTATTTGTACTAAAATATGAAATACTGAAAAAGTAGTTTGAAAATTTTTTTCTGCTCATATTTGAAAAAAAAAAAAGCATAAATAATTTATCTTGTAAATTAATTAAATTTCAATGAACAATAACCTTTTCCTTTTAGATCTACATAATTGCAAATAAGTGTTCATTTGAAAAATTATTGTTAGAAAGTGAGCCGTGTTTGTAAGATATTACTTTTTGCGCATAAAATACACTTTGGTGTTTCTTGTTGTCTTTCATAACCATGAGTTATTAAAACACTGAATATAATTTTTTCCTCTTACTTTGACCTGAATTAGTACAGCATAATGAAAATCGTATGATAAATATGTTAAATAAAAATTCTGCTTGAATGGTTAAATGTAAAAAAGCCGAGCAAAATTAATATCGTAGAAAGACGAATCAAGAAAATTTTAGGACTCAACTTCAATACCTTAATTATTTTCCTAAAAACTAACATATTTTAACCTTTTTATAAAAAATAAATCATGCAAATAAATTTGCACGGAATTTGCGAGAAAGAAATACATTTTAGTAATCATACTTAGCAAATGATAAACTTACATTTTCTTTTGTGACTGCTGGAAAAACTAAGGGTGTTCTCTAGAACTTTTAGAACAATAAACTTCTTACCTGTCCCGATTTAAGTACTAAAAACTATATGCGTAAAGTTTATTTACTTTTTATATATATTATTTTCTCACAATAGAAATGTTTGAGCAAATAGCTTCAGAGAAAAATATAGATTTTAATAAAAGTCCGAATCTCAATTCATTAGCATCTGAAACAACAGTCCTTTTTTTCTAATGAGTCAATATTTTAGGTTACTATTTGCTTTGTGTTCTTTTTTTTTTTTTTTTNTTTTTTTTTTTTTTTTTTTTTTTTTTTTTTTTTTTTTTTTTTTGATTTAGTAGGTTCATGCCTGAAGGGGTACTCGTTGTCATATTCTGAACCATTTACTTGTAGGATATTAGAAAAGTTTTTTTTATTTTTTTTATTTCTTTGTGTTTATTTATTTATATTTTATTTTATTTTATAACCAGCGTTGAACCACTTCCAACCTATTCTGAGTTCACGATTGCCAAAGTTTAACTCCATTCCTTTGTAATTTTGAACCCAATCCAGTGTTGCTCACCAAGAAAAGGAAACTCATGGATCAAGCGCATTGGGACAAACTAGCCTTTTCGAAGGAACTAAACCACACTTGCGTTTTATGGTGAGGTAAACCACGAAAACCTATCAAGGTTAATCCGACGGCAAGGGAATTCTAACCCATGATCCGTCTACCACCGAGGGTATTGCACGTCTGCACTATGGTTAGTACAAGCCGGCAGAATTCGTACCTGAGATCACCTCATTGGGAGGAGAACGCTCTCTATCTCCTGAGCCGCCGCCTCTCAGTTATAATTTATTAAAAAACATGTACACTTTTTTTTTTGAGAACCTTAATTTCTGAGCTCAGATTATATAACGTTAATATGATGTTAACATAAACGTCACGTGTGTTGTACTGAGGGGATTTAATCTTAGACTATGTCAACCTTCATCTACCAAAAGGTTCCTCATGATGGAATCAAGTTAACATGTCTTGTGAATTGGTATTTAATATTACTCCCCTTCCAGAATTTTATTTGTCATAGAATTCGATGAAAGAATATCACTAGTTGATTCATGCTGTTTATTTATTTACATCAATTTTGCTCATTATATTTTCTTCATATTTTTTTGTTGCTGTTTTGTTTACAGCATTTCGCACATTATTTTTTTTCTTCATTTTTGCTTATAGCATTTCTCTCATTATTTTTTTGTTTTATTTTTTCCCCTTCAATATTGTTTATTGCCCGGGAGACTTCATTTACTTCAACGGATTTTTTTAATATTTTTATTTGAGCAAATCAACTGTTTAATGTGAACCATTCATCGATGTTGACAAGTTCTTATCACGTCCGGAGGTCACCAATGAGGAGATTTAATCTTAGATTATGTCAACCTTCATCTATCAAAAGGTATATCTTTATAGAATCAAGTTAACATGTCTTATATACTAGTGATTTGGTATTTAATATTTGTAGTGGCAGTTAAGCCACAGTACAAGCTATGTAATTATCAATGCTTTGGCGCAGTTATCAAAATGTGCACCATAGCACTGGTTAAACAAAACAAAAAGAAAGAAAAAAAAAGCATTTTAAAAAGTCAATTCAGTAGATTTGCAGAGCAATTTTGTTTAATCAATTCATATTTTCATTTATTCTGATTGAGCCAAAGCAATTCTTCGGTGCAAAAAATTTGAACTGCGCTTATGGATGGAAAATAAAAGGCAATATATAGGGGAGTGTCGGGTACTCCTGCCCAGCGGGTACGCCCGCTCACTGTCAATTTCATACGTATAGAATATTTTTTCAAGTGAACGGGCCATCGGACATTAATTGTTATATTAAAAAAAGATTATTTTCAAGTATTTATGTAGCTGGTAACATGGTAAACAATAGTTTTGAAAATATGTTGAATACAGTAGTCATGAAATTAAGAAAAATTGGTTGAATGTTTCGATTAAACTTCATTTTAATACTAAAAAAATAATTTTTTCTATACATACAGCATTAAAGTATGTAGTCTTAAGTTTAATTTGCACAAAGAAAGAAGTTTGTATGCAAAAAATTGTTCGAGTAATTACAAATTTACAAAAAAATTGGATTTCGGGTAGCCCCGCTCACATGAATGTCGGGTATCACCGCCCAATTTTATTTCGTCGATAAATGTACGGTTGCAAAGATTATTATTTTATTGCTTCAAATTTGAATGTTATATGCATTTTTAACAACAAATATTGTTGTTATTAAATGATTGTTATTAAATGATAGAATTCACTAAAAGTATATAAATATGTAATAAATAAAATAATTTTGTGATAAAAATGATAAATGAGGTTTATCTATTGTCAATACATTGGTCATTTTCATTTACACCTGAAAAAACAGCCAAAAAAACATAATTTTTGTAACTGGGCGGGGCTACCCGACACATTTTGAAAAGAGCTGAAAAACATGTATATTTAAATTTCTATTTTTTTAAATTAAACTATTCTTTTCTTGGTTCATTCTTTTTTGCATTATTTAATTAGATGATAAAACAATAGAAACATGCAAAAATATTGATTATTACTCAATATTATACAGAAATATAAGCAATACTTCCTAAGTGGGCGGGGCTACCCGACTCTCCCCTATATACAAAAAGGAATTTAAAAATTTGTTAAACGTTGATTACAAGAAAATGATTCTTTTATCGGAAATGTGTTGCATTTCATTCACTCCTTTGAATCACGCAATGTTGAAGATGCAATTTCCATTATCTGTAAAAGATGTATTATTTTTTCATTTTCAATTATTTTGAAATTCTTCCTTAATTCGTAATTTGCAACATGATTTCTATTAATCATGACGGGAATGAAGAATGAGGAAACCTCTTAAAACTTCATTAGTTGAAAAGTTTTATAGTTGATAATTTTCAAAATTGCGTTGTTTTGAATGCGCTTTTAAAAGTATATAAAAAAACTGAAAAAATAAAACAGCGAAAGTGTTTTAAATTTTACTATGTCTTATTGTGTAAGTGCAATATTTTATTATCTAAGTGCAATAACATTTTAGACGTCATATTGATTTCATCATATTGAAGTCAGATTTCTTAAAATTTATTTCTAAAGTATTTATAATTGAATTGAAAGGAAAGAATGAGAAAATTTATTTCAATTTCTAACTTTTAGAATAGCATTTAGTTTTCCAATTGTAGAATAGTTTAAATATCTTAATTTTTCACGTCCAATAAGCTGTAATATTTTCGAAACTCCTTTTAGGTAAAAACTGGAAACTGATAAATATTACTTATTGATTTAATTATACTATTGAACATTTGTGTTTATTTCCTAGTGAATTTTCACGAATGTACATTTATGTTTATTTATCAGTGAATCTTCACTTTTGATGAAAATTGGAAACTGATTTATATTACTGTAAGTACTACTGAACATTTGTGTTTATGTCCTAGTAAATTTTCACAAATGAACATTTATGTTTAATTCTCAGTGAATCTTGACTTATGATAAAAATTGGAGACTGGTAAATATCACTAAGCACTACTGTAGATATGTGTTTATTTCCAAATGAATTTTAACAAATGAGCATTTATCTTTATTTCTCTGTACGCTTTTAATAATAACTGGAAGTTGATTATAATCACTTATTGAAAAGTACTACTGAACATTTGTGTTATTTCCTAATGAATTTTCATAATTGAACGTTAATGTTTATTTCTAAGTGAATCTTCACTTTTTATAAAAATTAAAAACTGATAAATATCACTTATTGATAAGTACTACTAAATATTCGTGTTTATTTCCTAGTAAATTTTCGCAAATGAACATTTATCTTTATTTCTCAGTGAATCTTCACTTACTCACTGCATTATTCATAGTTTTTTTTATTTAATAGCGAATTTTTTTTCCTAATATTTTTCGATTGCTTTTTAGGTACTAGCTAAAAAAGCCTAATGTGTCAAATACGGTCACCCCTTAATAGTGTATTTGAAACATGAAGATGAATACTACAAGTTTTTTGTACGTTTTTGACAGAATTCTTTTCCGTTTATGTCTTTTGGATGTAAAAGAAAGAACTGCAAATCAAACAAAGCAACAGATGCTTAATTTATTTAAACGTTTTTATATCATTATACGTAATTACTAATGCTATACCTATTATTCAATTGTTTCCGACTGAGTTAGCACACGGTATGACCGCTTATTTGAGCATATCTCTGATTGAGAGATGGGCTTTGTTATCAAAACATCAAGAGAATTAGGAATCTGAAGCGAAGATTGCATGTTTCAACCGATTCTCACGTAGTTACAATTTTATGCTTTTCAATAGGGTTGGTTACGTTGCAGAGGTTATGTTATCATTATCCGGCGGTTATTCTTCTTACTTTTATGACGGATGGGAAAGCAAACTCTTCGGTTATAACATTAACAATAAGTCTAGGAAGATAACATTTATAGTATTTCACTCAATGATCAGTTTATTTTTTAATTCCGTTCCCCGTTCGATATTTACGATATACTTCGTCGTCTTTTGTCACAATTCTAAAAAACTTCTTCAATCTTTTCCATGCATTTTAAGGAAAAAAGATGTAAGTCATGTTGAAGTTTGGAATTCTTATATTCTCTTGAAGGATTTAATGGCTGATGCTGATAATGCGATGTCGTTTTCAACATTGGCAACTGTCCTGGAAAATGTGTGCAGCCTCTACTTCGGGATAGGCATGGTTTTATATCCTCATGATTATACAGAATTTCTAAGGAAAGTGCCAGAATTTATAGATGGTATTTACAGCTTTGGAAATTTTTTAACAACATATGTAGTAGCTTCTTTAGTGTCCGAAGAGGTAGACGCAATTTTGATGAGTTTAATCGTTTGCTGAGGAAGAGGTGCATATCGGCGCAAACAGTATTTCCTTCAATGTATTCAAAAGCATCCTATTTAACAGTCTGGAAAATGGTCCCTATCAAAAGAAGTTTTTCTGTGGCTACTTTGGGTGCGACCATTGCGTATTCAGTTTTGATAAAAACTACGGAACAGTCGACTTTCTGCTATGTAGATCGGTTGTCTTTGATAAAACAAAATCTGACAAAACAATATAATTATTGTTTGTTTTAATGCAGTTCAATTAGGTTTAAAAACGATTTACCCAGAGGAGATGATTACTTATTCCAAGTATTTTAAAAGAGAATCCTAATTGGAATGCACTCATTTATGTACATAAAATTTGTCATTCAAGTGCATTCAAAGCATTTTAAAAATGACTTAAAATTTGTTCTATAGTTCGTGACATAAAGTTCGTTAGTTTTGTTACAACCAGATTTTTTTTTCAGCACACTTAGAATATACCAACTAGTAAACGACTGACCATATTGTTTTTGACTTGATTATTTTCATACCACTTAATTATTTTCATAAAAGCATCGCGAACAAACTATCCGTAATTATTTTGTTTCAGCTTAGACTTGTTCGCAGCATGGGACAAAGTTAGCGAACATAAGATGTTGAAAAAGAGCTCAGAAAATTTCTTAAAAAAAAGAAGAGGGGTATTGTAGAAAAAAACTTAATTGGGAGGAATGGCTGCAAAAAAAAAAAGTAAAATAGTATCAAGAAAGTATTAGATTGATTCCTGTTAACACAGGATAAATTGTAATAATACATTTGAAAGCTCTTTCTTTCCTGATTTGTAATATATAATAATATATAACCACCAAATAATAATAATTTATCAGATTATTTTACTGTTGTAAAAACAATTAGCTCGTAATATTTGCCTTATAAGAGGGCAATAACTACTGCTAATACGGATGTTTGCTCCCTTAATTAATTGAAACGATAAGTGAATTTAGGTTTAGCAAAGCGAATTGATTAATGAATAGCATATTTTGATTCAATACACACTTGCACTGTAAAATATTTCGGATTAAATTTTAGTATAAAGTGCTTTAGGCGCATCATCCGTAAAATCCATCTTTACCTTAAAATATTTAACGGTAATTTTTACAGTAATATATATTTTACTAGAGTGGTTTTGACTAGATAAAACTAGAGTAATTTAGGTAATTATTACTGTAAAAATTACGTTATATCAGATCCTTAGTTCCGTAACATATTGCGGTAAAATCATATCTTACGGTGAAAATTACCGGCATCCTGAATGCCGGTACTTAATACCGTAATTGGATCCGGAATTTTCAAGAGTAGACTGAATTGAAATGAAAGATAGATGTATTTTATTTCACAACAGCGTTCCAATAAATAAATAGTAATAAACTTAATTATACCATTTCGTGTTAGATTGACACTTAAAAGTAGACATCACTTTATGTCAGCGTTTTATTTATTTATTATCGAATCATAACTATCGAGCTTTTTTGTTTTAGAAGTAAATTCATTTTTGTTCACTTTATCACATACTTTACAATTTTAAATGCAAGTTTTTTTTAAAAAAGTTTATTCAAAATACTATTACCAAGTCGAGTAAAGCGTCCCAATCAAATGGTAAATGTCATTCACTCTCCATAGATGTTCATTGCGCCGGGAAAAATATGGACTACCCTGAATAACTTTTGATTGGATCTTTATGTTCTGGGAGGTTTTAGGGAATGACTTCTCATATATGTTAATTAATTAGCGTAGATGATATTTTAAATTACGAAATCAGACACAAAAACTTACTTTCTCTGAATAAACATACTTTTTATTCAACGGATTCCTGATACTCAAAATATAGGGGGTAAACTGGGAAATAGTTTGGTCAGGACCTTTAATATTAATTTTACTATTTGCGTATTTCGCGATATCTCGAGAAATGTTTAAGTGAATTTTTTATTTAATACAATTTTATTTATTATTAATTTACCTATCATTATTTTATTTAATTATAGTGGAAATAATTTGAATTGTAAGGTATAAAATTTTACTATACTACCATACCAAAGGAAATAATTATGCACATATTAAAGGGCCCACAATGTGGTATAATATGTAAGTATGTATACATGTATTTCTAATTGCGTTTTAACGAGTTAAAATTGAGAAATGTTTGCTTATATACTTCATAGATGTATGGGCCTCCCCTTATCGTATAATATTCAAACTCGGTCAGGTATTAGATTACCAGACCGACGGAAATAATTATACACAAATTACGGAGCATTACATCATTTTAAAGTATATAATTTTACATGGCAATATACAAAATTTTAACAAAAGTGGTTGAATTGTTCCAGAGAAATCGAATTTTAAAGCTCGACCACTGAACTTTCGGCCGCACTCTTGACCAAACTATTGGCACCATATTTCCCATATTGTGACTTTACTCTATATTTTAGTGATCAGAAATCCAAATCCCTCGAAAAAAAAAAAGAATGTTTATTCAGAGAAAGTGCGTTTTACAGTCTGATTTCGTAACTTAAAAAAATATCGCCTGCACTAATTGATTAGTATATTTGAGGTCCTCGAATCGTTAAGAATGTGTGGCGTTGCGGTCTGAAATGCAAAGTCCGAATTACGAATCTCTGACGTTGGACTACGTCGCTCGCAGCCGATAATTGACGTAAACCTCTTACCTGAATGGAGATATGCGTGAAGGGCGAAATCAGCAAAATGCGCACAGTATGTTTTGGATATAACTTGGCCGCATCCTCACAGATTGCTCTCTCTCTCTCTCCCCGTCGGTTCTAGCTAGCAATCCGGCATGTTCTCGCCGGTTACCTTTTCGCAGTTTATTTCTATGCTGCTTCCATGTTAAAGTGGTTAAGTTTTATATATGTTAAAATGTTTTAGTTAAATTTACAAGTTTCCTAAATGTTAATAAAGATAGTTATTTATTTAAACTTAGTGTTATTTATGAAGAAACCTATAACCCGTTCTCGGAAACATTTTTATGTGGAACGCTTTCCTAGAGTTATATTTCTTTTTAGAGTTTAAGTGGGGACTCTAACGAAGATACCAAATCAACCCCACAAATGAGTCTTAGAACGTGAAGATCCGATTATTAGAACAAAAGTTATCAGGTTGGTCAGTTTTTTATGGCGCCCTGTATATAATTCTAGGTTCTATCTTCAGCTGAAGATGAAAAACTGTGTGCTAATATTGGATGCCAGGGGTTTAATTATTTTTAAACATGTTCTAGAAATTACTAGCAAATTCTGATACACCAGCATTAGAATTAACAAAAGTGGCACCTGAAAATTCAATCGTTTTATTTTTCATGCACTTTTCCCACGAAGGATTCAATACAATTCTTCTTGCAAGATAAAATAAAATTCTACTTGTTCTACTTATTCTACTTCTACTTATTCTACTTCTCAATAAAATTCTACTTGCTCTTAATGCTAGAATTATGTTATTTCTACGAGAAAATAGTGTGGCAATACAGAAATATAAGAGCACGATGATAAGTAGTAAAAAATGTATGCAAGTTTTTTTCCAGCATTCTTTTCTGCTTGTAAATCAAACAAAACGAGGGAATAATTGGTTTAAACATTCTTACAACATTTTATTTAACTACTAGTGCTATCCTTTTGCTCTCACCTGTCCTACCTTATGTTGTTGTCACTTGCCAATACCAGCCAGCCTGCTATGAGAAACCAAGGTAGAGTGGCCTTTGGGTCTCTCAGTCCCGACCGTCGAACCATAACAGACTTTCTCGATGTTAAGAGAATGATTTTCTTGATCCCTTTAAGGGACTTCTTTATTTTTTATAATTTTTGGAATGTGGCCATATTCAATTTAAGTTTTACATAATAAAGGAATTTTCCTTATTCATTTTTCTGGGATCCCTATATCCTATCCAAATTAAGATGTATCTGAAACGACCAAAACATATACTACAATGTTGCAATTTCAACTAAATTGGACCATCATAATGTTCTACCTTATCTCATGGTATGAAATGGCTATTTCTTTGATTCAGAGATGGGATTCGTCATAAATCATTAAAAAAAAAAAGTTCAAATATTGCATTTTTCCGCTCGTTTTTTCGTCAATACAATTTTATGCTTTATGTTAGTGATGGATTAGAAAGACATTTTTTTGGTTGTAACGTTGAGGATATTTACAGTGTGTAACAAAATTATAAAACCATTGTGAATTTTTATAGAAATTTTCCAGAATGAAATTAAGTTAATAAAAGCAAAACACGTGCATATAATTTTTATGAGATATATTTAAATATGAATATTGTGTCAACACTATCAAAATTTTCCTCCTGAAAAATCTGTTAAAACTAAAAGAATGTTGGTCCACCATTTTTCTGGAAAATTTCACATTTTTCATCGACCCATCAAGTTTTCAAGCTAAGTTGTGTGCCATTCATCTATGATTGCGTCTTCCAGTCATATACTGAATTATAATGGCTGTTATTTGCGTATCTAGTCAAGAAGCCTACTGTAGGATTAAGCAGGATTCCGGTTGACCAGCTTAGAACCTCAATTTTTCTTTCTGAAACCGGTTTTTAGTTGATTGGGACGCTGGCATGGTGCGCGGTCTTCCTGAAATGTACAGTCTGACCTTCCTAGAAAGTAAAACGTGGACCAAAACGTATAACGTGTTGGTAAAGTCCATTGGTTTTTCAGAAATTTGCCGCAGGTCGTATTTACATCATACGCTACATATGCAGAGTTAACACCCATCTGTCTATCGAAGAACTAATGAAGTTCTGTTCACAAATCATGCTAGTAGTAATTATTATAATCCGGATCATCCAAATTAAACAACTTTTCAGTGGAAGAAATAAACTTTATCCACATAGCATTCCAGGACATGATCTCCATTTCAGTCTTACTTCTTTATGATGGTTTAACAGTTTTTGCTTTCTTCTTTATTTTCGAAGAACAACATTCGATCTTTAAGTGCTCAGAGACTATTGTAATGATAGATCGTTCAACTTGTTTGCTGAGTTATTTTGAGAGTATACAAGTTCGGTTTCATTTGAAAAGGTATCGACTTTCCCAAGCTGATGATTTACGCTTCCTACCAGATCTTTTAATATTTTCCATAAGAACGGTTTTTGGTTTAAACATTATGAGCAGCAGTTTTAGAACGTTTCATTAACTTACATATTTCACTTTCCGATTTTTCAGATCCTTTAGAGAGCTAAAATTTTTCGAACTTCTAGCTCAGATAATTCTTTACCATGAATCATTGTGAATTTTCTTATGAAAACAAATAAATTAAATTATAATTATCTTTATAATATTATCGTTTGCATTTTCTGTGATGCAAAGTTACACTTTACATACGATTTGCAAAGAAAAAGAAAGATCTTGATAGATTTTAAAAAATTATTTGTTCTAAGAAATTAACTTAATTTTTTTCATTCTTTTATTTATTTGATAAAATATAACTTATTTCAGTTGCTTCACCATTTTAAAGTGATTGATTTTGCGCAGTGTACCACAAAAATGAATGATATTTGAGGTAATCTTATGGTTTTGTGACACACTATCTTTCACTCTCCGATAAAATTTTTTTAATGCTATTTCACGCGGAATATTTATCATGTATTTCATCACTTTTTCTCACAATGCTAAAAATTTTTTTTTTTCAGTCCATGTGTTGTGTTTTATGAATACGTGTCATGCAGAAATTTGGACGTCTTAAGCTCTCTTGAAAGACTGATGGCGACAGCAACAAATCACTTGTAACATACATGTCTTTCCTGGAAAATGTATTTTGGGAATGCGATAATTTTACATTCTTCTGATTTTGGGGATCTTTAAAAAAAATGACTTCTATTGCTTGATTGCTCAGACAGCTACACAGTAGTTCATTGTATCTGGTTGCTTCTTTAGTGTTCGAAGAATTAGAAACTATTTTAGAATAATTTAATCACTGGGTGAGAAGAAAGCGCAACAGACACAAACACTATTTCCTTCAATGCATTCAAAGCCCTCTTTCATTTGAAAGTTCGGAAAATAGTAAAAATTAATCGAAGTTTTAGTGTGACTACTTCAAGAGCGACCATTAACATTTTCAATTTTGATCAAGACCTCACTTATTTGTTAAAAAATATTTTCGATAATTTTAGGATTATATGAGGCACACCGATCCTTAGCTGCACAGTGCTAAATAAACGGAATATTTTGAATAACTTTTGACCTAGTGACGTACTTGTACTCAACCTTAATGGTTTGAGGGAGTGACCTCAAATATGCGAATTGGTAAAAATCAGGCGATATTTTAAGTTACAATATCATATACAAAAACGTACTTTTTTGAAATGAACATTTCTAGACGGATTCTCAAAGACCCAAAATATAGTCGCAATCTGGGAAATAGGGTCTCAATAGTTGGATCAGGCAAATGATCGATCCTTCAATGTTAATTTTACTTTTTGTGAATTTCGCTAAATAGGCGAATTGTAAATTTTTTGCATACTATAATAAAATTTGCTTATGCAAGGCATTATAACTCTTATATCATTTTAAATTATGTAATTTTAGATGGCAAAATTCAAATTTTTAACGAAATTAGTCGAATAATACTATAAAAAAAAATATATGTATATATATTTTTCTTTAACGTCGGGCACTTGGGTCTATTTCCCATTGACCTCAGAAATGCCATTAATTGCTACTCTCTTATCATTACCCAGCGGGTACCTGTGGCTAAGCCACTGCGGTGTAGTAGCGTCGCCTACGTTATACAACCCACAGACCCGTTTATAGGGCAGGTTAATCAAACTAAAACACGCACACACACAGAGAAAGTTACGTCCATGCTTCATTTAGAGAAAGTGTGTTTTCGTATATTTTCTGCAGTATGTTTGAGGTCACCACCTCGAACTCTTGAAATTGAGTACGGATCTCTCGATGAGTACTTATTCAGGGTTGTTCGTTTTATTTCTTTTGCGCACTATACTGTATGTTTTCTAAAGTCACTTCAGTAAACATTGATCATTTATAAGGATGAGTCAAACGAAAGTGAGAAAATGCGAATACCTGACAAACGGAACATTATTAAAATGTAATGTCCATGAGCATTGAAACATTTGTCCCGCTGACAAGTGAGTCGCGTGAGTCTCTTCTCAAACAATTCCTTGCTTTCCTGTATCAAAATGTCCGAAACTAACTCTTTTAAGTCATCTTCTAACACAAATCTGACTATTCTGAGCTGTTTTTTTTCAATTGTCCGAAAATTGTAATTACGAGGCAACAAGTCTGGATGGTATGGTGGATGTTGTAACGTTTCCCACTTAAAAATGTTATGTTTTTCCTTAACCCCATCAGCAATGCGGGAACGTTCATTGTCATGGGTCAAGTTGTACCCATCCGTCAATTTTCCTGGTCATTTGTTCTTAATTGCGACATTCAGTTGATGCAGCGTTTCATAATATCGGACACGATTGGTAATATCTAATGGTTAAACAAATTTGATTGGCAATGGTCTCTGACAATCAAAACTTTAGTTGTCAATAATCTGACCATACCATACCACGCTACGCTGTTCATCTTTTGGAGCATCCGACAACACACAACCGTGTCCAATCCAGGGTTTCATCTTCAGACCTATGTATCCCTTTTGCGGATAAGTGATGTCCATGTGCATGCGTCGCAAATAATGCACCAAACTATTATTACCTGTTGGCTCACTTTTTATTTGATTCGCCCAACTATGTTAACTGTCAGAGTGAAAATCTCAAACAGCAAAGCTATTTATACTATTAGCTTTGACTCGGTTCAATGTGTTAATTTTAAACGGTGCCACAAAAGTTTGTTTCTTTGCGAATTGTATCGTCTTTCAGTTCAGAGCTTCAGTTAAAATTTAATTACTCGAGAGTTAACAAGTCATAAGTTTTTCGATGGGTGATTCGATTCGGCGATGAAAGGAAAATATTCTCTCTTTCAGTTCTCCAGAAACGATTCAAGTTTTTATATTTATTCATATATAGAGCTGCAGTTGAAATTTAAGTACTCTAGTTAGTCAGAAAATTGCCAAAATTTCGATTGGCGATACATACTGCTTTGGTTTAAAATGAGGATTAATTTAGCCGTTTTACTACTTTTTGAGCTTACAAGTCCTGAAAACCTTTTGAGGGTTTTCTGTTTACACAAAACTGCTTTATTTTCTAGAAAAGTAAACTTGCATCACTCTTGCCACGACAACTAAATCTTACTTGGTGTATTTTTGCATTCTAAGAACATTTACGCTAACATTTTAAAACAAAGTGATACCTAAAAATCTAATGCCGAATTATCTTATAATAGCTTGGATTAATGTCAAATAAGCACCCTACTCAATATGAAAATAATTGACGATAGAAAAAAAAATTTTTTTTCGCCTCAAAAATAATTTGTTAAATAAAAATTCTAAACTAAACAATTAATGAGAATGTGGCTCATACATATTAAAATAAGTTATCGATATATATATATATATATATGCACGGTAAATTTTTTCATGAGGCAAGAGGCGAATCTGACTCCTTCGGCAACTACACTATCTAGCCATTAATGACCGGACACCCCTTGAACGGCAGGTAGACTCGTCCTGGCGGAATAAATACGGAACCTGTGGTGGGGGAAAGACCATTCGCAAGTAGGCGACGGCCATACGAGCGTTAACAGTGAAAATGAGTGGACGGCGAGAGCTGAATGAGGCGGAAAGGGGCATGATCATAGGCGCCCACCGATTTGGTCATTCCATACGTGCCATCTCCGACAAGTTTCAGATAAACAGTTGGTGACGTCGTGTTGAAATGGGAACGAGAGGGAGTGATAAAACCGCAGTCCCGACCCGGCAAGTCCAAAATAATGTCCGACAGGGATCGACGATCTCTTCGACGTGTAGTGAAGGCAAACCGACAAATGTCGTTGGACACTGTCGCTACCAACTTCCGGGCTGCATCTGGCAGTGTTGCCAGTACACGTACCATTCGTCGGGAGCTGATTGCACAAGGATTCCATGGACGAGTAGCAGCACATAAGCCAGATATCTCTCCATCAAACGCCCGCCACCGATTTCAATGGTGCAGAGCATGTCGCCAGTGGACAGTAGAGCGATGGAAAAGCGCTATGTGGAGTGATGAGTCGCGCTACATGTTGTGGCACTCTGATGGACGAGTGTGGACCTGGCGAATGCCCGGAGAACGGTACCTACCGGAGTGCATTGTCCCCACTGTGAGGTTCGGGCGGTGGAGGAATTATGGTGTGGTCCTATTTCTCATGGTTTGGCCTTGGACCCTTGGTGTTTGTGCGTGGAACCCTGAACGCAGAAGGGTATTGAGACATCCTGGACAATACGGTGCTTCCCACCCTGTGGCAACAGTTCGGAAATGGCCCGTTTGTGTTTCAACACGAAAAAGCTGCCATGCATAAAGCACATGCCATCACGGACTGATTTGATGAAATGGGGGTGCAAGAGCTTGACTGGTCATCCCAAAGTCCCGACATCAATTCAATTGAGCATCTCTGGGATGAGTTGGAGCGCCGGTTGAGGGCCAGACCACAACGCCCCAAAACCACCACTCAACTCTTCGCCATGTTACAGGAGGAATGGCGGGCAATACCTGACGCCGTGTATCAAAACCTAGTGGATAGCCTTCCTCAAAGGGTTAAAGCTGTGATTCAGACGCGTGGCGGCCCTACGCTCTACTGACTTGATACTAGCACCTCATGTATCCGAAATGAGGGGTGTCCGGTCATTAATGGCCAGATAGTGTAGTCTCGGTATCCTCATTCTGAAACAAAATCAAACATTAAACCAGCAGATGCCATTGTTATGAGTTTTAATTTTTATCTTCTTTACTCTACGCATATAAAGTTTCTCATAAACAAAATAGAGGTATTTCTTAAAGTATCTAATATAATATGAATCAAGCATTTTGCAAACTTTCGATCAAGAGTGAGTATGTAAGTATAGTACCGATAGATCCCACAATGAAGCTTCTTTTTATGGGGATAATTTTCCATACAGTGAAACCCACAGGCACTGAACACAGGGCTGAAAAGTTAATCGGCCCAGTATTTACCAAATAGAGAATTTTCGAGGACAAATTCTCGGATGCCTCAAACACCATTGATGCACAAACATTTATTGAAAGAAAGGAGAAAAAACTTCCGAAACAAATACTCCACGTTGTGTATTGCTTTATAAAACCGGAAAAGTCAGATGATTTAATGATTGCTACTACTCCAAAATACATTCCAGATGCATGGTAAAGGCATACGATGAACGTTAGCAACGATAGATCATTGTCGATATCATTAATTAATTTCCTGATGATGGCATATTCATTCAATAAGTATTTAAAATCCTGTCTACGGTGGTTATCTGAAATCGATTTTTCAGTGGTTTTAATTAAAATGATTAAATGCTGACATACAACAATGAAGTAAATAATGTAAGTGGTCACTGGTAAAGATGTCCAAAATATTGTGAAAAGCAAGTGGATGGTGCCAATGACTGTTCTCATGACTTTGTTACTTATTTGGTAACCGTACATTATATGTTTTATTCCATAGTGGTAACTATTATATCCACTAAATACGGCTGTTGGCGTTATCATTATCAACATTGCAAACACCCAGATGCTGAATCCTTTATCATGTGGAATAAATATGTTCAGCTTTTTAGACAAATTTATTATTCTTTTTGAAGAATTTTTCAAACTTTTAAAACGCAATAATATGATCCATCGAACCAATAGACATATAATCGTAGTAAAAGCAAAAGCTTTCAAATAGGATGATTTATTTCCGACAAAAAAGTTGGAAGCAATACAGCTGATGTTATAAACCGTGTTAACGACATTTAAAATTGCTAAAAGTGCTTTTGTTTTCGATCTCAAGGAATAATTGCTTCCTATTTCACACAACGCACAGTATTTAAACATGGCAAAAATTTTAGCATAAACTGAGTTTTGAATAACGTCAAAATTCTTTTTCTTAATTTGAGTTCTTGCTTTTAGTTTTCTTACCATTTTTATTGTCACTATCAGTTTCCAATTTTATATTTCAAAAATTTTAAATCTTGCACCAAGAGTTTTAGTATAAACTGAGTTTTAAACAATTTCGAAATTCTTTTCCTCTTTCGATTTATTGCTTTTAGTTTTCGTACCAATTTTATTGTTGTCATCAGTGATTAATTTTATGTGTCAATAATTTTAAATCTTACCACAAGAGTTTAAGTATAAATTGAGTTTTGATTAATTTCGAAACTCTTTTTCCTTTGCTTGAGTTCTTGCTTTCAGTTTCCGTACCATTTTTATCATTGCTATACTTTCTAATTTTATATTTCAACAAATTTTAATTTATCGACAAGAGTTTAATAAACCAAGTTGTGAATCACATTAAAATCTTTTTCCTTGACTTGAACTCCGACTTTAAATTTTCTTATCATTAACTTAATATGTCCTGAACACTTAAATGTTGTAACAACAGGTTTAATATAAATCTAGTTTTGAACCACTTTAAAGCATTTCTCTTAGTAGAAATCCTTTTTCTTCATTTAAGTTTTTGATTTTTATATTTTTATCATTCTTCTTACTGATGGCTTCCAATTTTATATTCTCTCAACAAAGGATTTTATAATAGCTGAATTCTGAATAACTTTAAAACTTTTTCCTTTCATTTTAGTTTTTAAGCTTTTATCCCCTAATTGATACCTTCATTATCTCCTTATTTTAATTTTAAATATTGCAACAAAAATATTACAACGAGATATGAATCACTTTAAAAAAATCTTTTCCTTAATTTGACTTTTTATTTTTAATATTCGTATCGTTTTCAATGCTATCAGATTTATATTTTAAGTACTGAACATTTTAAATCTTATTACATTAATGGCGCAATGATAAATTTTCTACGATTCAGAGTATAAATTGATCTAAGAAAATATTACAGTCATTAAATTTTGTAATCGATTTTAATGATTGGATTTATTTTTTATGATTGATGACAAAAATTCAATTATATTTAAAAAAGATTTTAATTGTTTCTGAATATGGTTTTTAATAATGACCTTGAAAGTGTGCTAAAATACATGCTCATTTTTAAAGAATGGGTTATATTAATCGATAAAAGTTTCTTTTTTTAGTGTTTGTAATTCGAGACTGAAATTACTTGTATTGTTTCCTTATTTACATGGCACTGTAATATGAGATCAATATAAATCATTATATCGTCTCCTCACGTAAAAAGCTTAAAAGGTCAAATAAGTATTCAATTAAAAACAATATTAAAGTGCTATTGAATCTTTTTGTTTCCATATCGTAATAATCAACAGCAAGATTAGAAAAAACTACACTAGATTGATCTGTCAATATCAGATTTGATAAAAGTATCAATTTGGCAAAAACTTTCAAAAACGTATTTGTTCATTTTTTTCTCCACAAATTACCGATAGGAAGATGAATTTTTTTTCAAAAAAATTTGCTAAAATGCAAAAGAATTTACACTAAAAAGCAAATACCCTTAAAGTTTTAAACAAATTAAATCAAGTTGGTCTATATAGCCTTTTAAGTAAAAGTTTCAAAGGCAATTAGTAATTTGGATATAATGTTATATATACAACGTATCTCGTATCAACGTTTTATATACAACCACAGCTTTTAATATATATTTTGTTAAAATTTAAATAATACATTATGCACATTAGTGGTAGAAATTATTACTTATGTAAGAAAAAAAAACCTCTCATAATCTCACGTCAGGTATTAGGGTGGCGAGATGTTGCTGATCTCGCCACCCTATTACCTGACGTTCATTTTTATAACAGCTAGCCTTTTTAAGGCTAAATGTGCCATTTTTTGTTGTTGTCGGTATAGAATGTTGGGGTAGATTTGTTGAGGAGTTCAGCTGCGATAGAATCCTTATAAAGACGAAGTATATTTTAATTGAAGTCAAAGATTAAGAATGCATAAATTATTTATTAGCATGTGAAAAGAATGTCCAAAAGTTTGTTACGCCACTTATTGGACAGAAGTTCTCTCTTCTTCCATGAACCAAATGTCTTCAGAGAAAGAGATTGTTGTTTTGGATTTTCTTAACATATACGGACACCTGTTTAGCATCACATAGTAGTTATAAAATAATATAAAATATAGGAAATTATTATACTGAAAATACCTATAGAATGTTGGAGCTGATTCAGCGTCTAGAAGAAAGAATTCTACAAAGAAATAAGTGATCAATTTTCTGAAAGTTCACCTTTATTATTTCCATTATTCCATTTAATACAGAGTATTGAATTTAAGTACACAAACTTTTCGACTATGTGTGCAGTCTTTAAATTGAAAATGTTTTTATAAATGATATTTTGGTGATTTTCGAAGTTTTGTAATTTTCGATAAATTGTTTTTCTTAATTTTTAATTCTGTGCTTGCGATGGACTTGAAGATTGTTCTAAAAAAGAAAGAAAATGTTAGTTGCTTACATTCGTTATTCCTTCGTAAAAGTTGTATCTATGGGATTATTCCATTTGTTGCTTATTAGATGTTACTTCCATTTTTAGTAAAACAACCAGATATATTTCACAAAACAACTCTTTCAACATAATGAAAGTATTGGCAATTAAGTAGTATGAAATTACTCGTAACTTATAAAGTACGGTTCATATACGGTTCGCATAAATCCTCCCGATAACTACCAATGTAAAAAATAAGAAAACATCCGGACACATTAGAAGTTATAAAGTTTGAAAACACAATTGAAATACCGCAGACTGCTTTTTTTTGCACTTAAGGTGGTTATATGAGTTTTAAAGTTTAAAAAAAATTAAAGTTTTATTGCGTAATGAAATGCGACAAAAATATTTACGTAAAGTTTTAAGTCATTTTGAGTAAAACTATCGGAGAGAGAGAGAGAGTTTAAGAAATTCGACATAGAAATAGACTAATCCCTATAATATGATGTCTGTGAACAATTTCTTAAAAACTAATGCTCCAATCTTTCTAAAACCTTCTACAATTTTAGATAAAATTGGCAGGCGATTGAAGGAAGGAGTTTGATTATAACTTAAGCTTTGATCATAGCTTATTCTACCATAATGCAGAGTTATTTTTCAAAAAAAAAAAAAAAAAAATCACATTTTTTGCTGACAGTTTCAAAATACAATTCTGAAAATAACTGCAAAACTGAATACCTGGAAAACTACAAAACTGCAATAGCTGCGAAACTGCTTTTATGCATGTCTCCAAAATTGGATTCTAAAAAAATTAAATCGATAATTATAGTGGAATAAGCTCTTGCACAAGAGTGTTTAATTTGAAAATAACACTCATAAGGTGGTGTTTGGAGAGCACTACGTAGTGAGTATAAAATAAAATATGCCATGACAAAAAATTGGCGTATTGAAGTTATCATTGAGTTCTTAAATGGGGCAACAATGAGGAGTTTTCAATAAAGAACAAATTAAGTGAAATTTCGAAAATATTCAATTTTCTAGGTTTAAAGACATATTATGGTCGGCTATAAGTGTTAGATAAATAAGTGATAAAAGTTTTTTTTTCTATTTTGATTGATTTACTAACAAAAGGTTATAGGTTCGATTTTCGTTAGTCGTTTAAGATGACGATCAACTTACGTCGGTAACGTCATGGTCGCGGGGATCGGCCAGTTTCTTTTTATTTGTTGTTCTTGCGTGGATCATGACGCCATCCGTTATCTGTTCAAAGAGTATTTAAGCTTCTGTTGAAGCCGATTATTTTGTAATTCATTCTTTCTTTTCATTACTCATCTGTCACTCTGTTTGTGAGAGTATGTTCCCCAGTTTAATATGTTTTAAAATGAATTTATTGCCATAGAAACTTCGTTTTCTCATTTGTTTTGTTGACATACAGATACAATGATATTCTGCGACAATCTTCGGGTGTCAATAGGTAGGTTGAATCGAATTTTGATTGGTACGTGGAGAAGTTGGACACCAAGCCACAATTTCTATTCGTCATATTAGATGGCAAAATAGAAATGGAAAAAGACAAGTTATCCATACGCGTGTCATCGTAAAGATGTCTAAGAGCCAGGGATCCCTGGCAGCACAAAATTGAGAGAAATTAAGCATAACTCATTTATGAAAGTTTAATGACATTAAGGCGTCAGTGTTCGAAGTGTTCGATGTTCGAAGTGTTGGGGGACATAGGTCAAATTCAAAGTCTAATTTTATATGCTTGTAGATCATCGCGTGTTTGTAGATGGCTATTTATGACGCACCTCATTTGATTATCTTTCGGTGCAGTCAGGGTAAAATGAGCAGTATCAATGTTACGTGAAAAAGTTCCTAAATTACTGTGACATACATTGCAGATTCTTATTCACACGAAAGAGATTATAAATAAAGCCTTTAGACCAACCGGAATCTTTGGTGATTTAGATAGATCTTTGATAAAAATATGAGACATTGAATTTGTTAATATGAAATGGGATCGTACAAAATTAACTTTAAATTTCGTCCTAGTTAACAACATCATCCACAGGTTAGACAAATATAAAGAAAATAGTTAGCTAACTAAGTTTTTGCTATCACTCTTACCGTGTTGGACAAAATTCTTGATCTTTTCATATGGATAAGCAGCTGGTGTAAGCAAGACCCAAGATTAAACCTTGATAGGTAGAGATTTAATGATCCTGTTTCTGCAGTTGGGTCGAAAGAGGAGTGCAACTAAATATTTGCTATGATAAGAAAATAGGAGAAAAAGTCGATTTATCGACAAAGATAGTTGGAATGCTAAATATGTAATATTTATTAATTCCATGAACCGTGTGGAGCGTACTTAAGTTTTGAGCATTTATGTGGATGCTTATTTTACTCATAGTGTGCCCATCTTTAAAGACTTTCAGATATCCCACGGATAATTGTGATAATCTGACATTACGCGTGGGTCAGCCAATCGGGTTCGACTCACATGCGTTCAGGTATCCAATTAAATCTGATCCGAAAATTGATTCAGCGTGATAATAAACCCAAGCCTTGAAGCTGCAATATATGTTTCAGCTTGTTAGGAACATAAATTTATTTTATTTTTATACAACTCGAAAGATTTACTGGTTGTTTTGTAATATCTTAAGAAAATTTACTAAGCATTCGTAAGAAAATTGATCATTATGTCCATCTACCCCCCATGATCACTCTATAACATAATATCCTATTCAGCAGAATATTTAAATAAGATGATTTTATGAACAGCTTCTTGATGTTTTCATAAATTGGATCAGCCTAAATGATTCGCCCAGTTTCAAAAGACAGTTTGTTTACAAGTACGAGACATGGAAAGATACGTAAGCTAACCTTGTTTTCGTTTGCATATACTACAAATGTTCAATGTGTGCACCTTGAACACTCGACATAAATCCCAGTTCCGTCTATACGTTCAACAGCATGTTTCTATCAATGTTTCTATACGGCATTAATGCGCACCTGCATTGGATATTCGTTGTCAATCAACTAACTCGAGTACAACGCCAAGAACACAACAGGAAGGCATCATTTCTGTTGTGAAGGACACCAATGGAAATAGGCCACAGAACGAACGTATGGAAGCATTGGGATTTGCGCCAAGTATATTAGACATTTGTAGTATGTATCAGAAACTATTTATTGTTTTATGGTGATATTCTCTAAGTCTTTTAAATGTTTCTTTTCACCATGTTTGGCACTATTCCATTTCGGGAAAACATAAAAAATAGCCAAACTATTAATTACCTCAAAAATTACTTTTATAATAGGAATTTGAATTTCACGTCAAAAATACGAATATTTCACTTTTAAATTTTACTAAACATTCGTAAAATTTACATAAAACTGAAAGGTTAAATTATAACAAGAAAGGGAAATACGAAAAACGGAAAATTATACGCATACAAATTCGTTAATATTACGTATAATATACAGAAGCGTTTTACCAAAATCTAAATGGTAAAATATACGTCGATATTTTTTGATGTATGAAAACTTTCTTACAGAAATTTAAATGGTAAATTTTTTTAGTCAATAGTACGTAAAATGCATAAGAGCAATTTTACTAAATGTAAATATTGCTACGTTAATATTAAGTGAAATATACCTAAACTTTTTTACCCAATACTTCAATGGTAATATCATTCCGTCATTATTACGTAAAATTTACGTATAACGGGTATGAACTTGACTAATATCCCAAAAATTTACGTTTAATTTACGTATCATGCTACATGGAAGGTTCCTAGCAAATTAATATAGGTACGGCGATGATAGGTTTAATATGGACTCCTAATATGGAATAATGTTTTTTAATTAGCTTTTCAATTGTGATACATAATGTTGCACATTCCACCACAAATATAAGTTAAAAAAATGCGAAAAGTTAATTAAATACTCGTTTTTATTTTACTTTGGCTTGTTTCAAAAATATCCACAGTTTTCAGCTGTTTCACTAATTCAGGCAGCGTCAGCTTCCGCGTCTTCGAGAAAGTTTGAAGGAACTGAGTGTAGTCACATATATTCAGAACAAGTTTCTTTCTAATTTCGTAAAAAATTAAACACACTATTAAATATCTAGTATCATAATTTAAAAAGCATCAGTTTGAAACTCTTTTGCAAGTTTTTTTGCTATATTATTCGTAGACAAAGTGAAAAAGATGATTTAAGACATTTTCCTATGTACCTGAATTTCATTAAATACGTTGGTTAAAATAAAAAAACTAGTCTTGAGCGGTGAGTTGAATGTAGGGCTTACTGCCCCAAGAGCCAAAATCGCCTACATTGAGCAGAAAAAAAAGAAAGAAAAAACGTACTCCGGAGAAAATGTTTACCGTATTGTAAACTAAACTTGGCACAAAAAAAGGAGATAGGTATCACTAAGTAAGATATGGCAGGAGTCAGGAGTTCATGTTAGGGTAAAATAATCCTGATATTTATAGATCCTTATCATTTGTGATAGAGCGTATAACAACTGAATTCCCGCAAGTGTACGTCACACGTGGATCCACCCATCAGGTTTGACACACTTCGTTGTTACAGGAAACTTAAATCTGATCCGAAAATCGATTCAGCGAGATAATAAACCCAAGCCTGAGTCCCTTTCTGACAGAAAAATGATTTTACTTCCTCAGTGTTATTCTACGGAGTACTATGTGTCCGAAATTTCATAATTTATTCACAAACTAATTCATGTTTTTGAATATTTTTTTTTTGTTCAATGAAATGCGTTCGATTGGTCTTACAGAATTTTAAATTTTAGCACTGAAATTTCTAAAAATTTTAAACTTTGAAACTTTTAAAAATACTTACAGCGCAAAATTTCAACATTCTGTAACTATGATGAATAAAACACGTTTCATTGAGCAAAATGAAACAAAAATTATTCAAAAATATTTTAACTGAATAAATAAGAGAATTCAAGACCTTTCTGCTTAGGTTAAGAACATGGAGGAAGTAAAATCCATTTTCTGTCTGAAGGGGACCCATAAAACTGTAAAGTTAGCACAATCACGTGATTAGACGCAACCAGGGGATTAATTGCGAGTACCCCATAACACATTATAAAAATTGAATTTTTATATTATTTTTCTCCCTTTTTCCGCGCTATAGCTCATATGCATTTTTGTCGAGAAATAAGAACACACATAATAAAAGAATATAATTTAGAAAAATACAATTTGCAACGTGCAAGAGCATTCATTAATATATTCCAGGGATGGCGAACCAATGGCACGCGGCACAATATTTTGGGCACTGTTGTTACACTATGAATTGTTATTACACAAATGTTATTACGCTATGAAGCATATGTAACAATTAAATTAAAATTCACAAAAAACAAACAAAAAAAAAAACAATTAATAACCGTAAAAAACAAGCTAACAATAAATAACTAGCAAAAAAAATCAACAGTCCTGCTTAAACTAACATCTTACAACCTAATATAAGTTATTGGTCATCTAATCTGCAACAACAGAAGTCACACTGATGTTACTTTAAGTTGAATTACTTGTATAACTGAGACATTGCAAAATGTATTTTTTTTCAATGTAAATAAAGAGTTTTGAGTTGATAGTAATTAGTATTATTCTTTTCCCAATAAATATTTGACGGCACGTCTATGACCTCATTAAGCAATTTTTAAGAGAAAATGGCACGTTGGTGTATAAAGGTTCGCCACCCCTGATATATTCAATTACGAACATTTTACTTTAGTAGCAATATTTACTTACTCAATATTGTTATAAAATAATTTATGTTTACGTTGTTTCGTCTTTTAACCCTTTAGCGCAGAATTTTTACTATACATATTTTTCATACTTTTTCATTATTTTGTATTAATTTATATCAAAATAAGTGAAAAATATAATTTTTCATATTATTATAATTTATGGTTATGAAACAAAGCGTGAAACACGGGTGTCTTTTTCTGTGTTAAAGGCTAAATCTTCCAAATACGGCTCACTTCCAAACAATAATTTTTCAAATTTGCAGGTATTTAGAGAAACAATTATTGATGGTTGAAATTGTTTTGATTGACGAAATCAATTATTGATAATTTTCGGAATATGAATAGAATTTTTTTTCAAAACACTTTTTTTCGATTTTATATTTTAGTACAAATATAATTGTTTTGATTGACGAAATCAATAAATATTTGACGGCACGTCTATGACCTCATTAAGCAATTTTTAAGAGAAAATGGCACGTTGGTGTATAAAGGTTCGCCACCCCTGATATATTCAATTACGAACATTTTACTTTAGTAGCAATATTTACTTACTCAATATTGTTATAAAATAATTTATGTTTACGTTGTTTCGTCTTTTAACCCTTTAGCGCAGAATTTTTACTATACATATTTTTCATACTTTTTCATTATTTTGTATTAATTTATATCAAAATAAGTGAAAAATATAATTTTTCATATTATTATAATTTATGGTTATGAAACAAAGCGTGAAACACGGGTGTCTTTTTCTGTGTTAAAGGCTAAATCTTCCAAATACGGCTCACTTCCAAACAATAATTTTTCAAATTTGCAGGTATTTAGAGAAACAATTATTGATGGTTGAAATTGTTTTGATTGACGAAATCAATTATTGATAATTTTCGGAATATGAATAGAATTTTTTTTCAAAACACTTTTTTTCGATTTTATATTTTAGTACAAATATAATTCCGATAATCTGACAGATTTTTTTTAAGTAACTATTAGATTGTTTTTCATAATTGAAAAATATCGAAATATATTTTTGCTTGTAATTAGAGTGTCAGAAAAAAATGAATAAATGAAAGGGTTACCGGTGTCTCAAATGCATCAAAAGGTTAAATACGACTAAAATTATGTGCATCATCTGTTTAGGTTTTTATGTAGGTAACTGTAGTTAGCAAAAGTAATAATTCAAAAAAACCATCATTATGTCTTAAAGAAATTGAATATATATTATTTTAGTTTGCGTAAGAAGAACTTACGTAGCAACAATATTTACCAAACGCTCGGAGAAATAATATAAGCAATGATTTAATAATATTTAATAGATTTCTAGTCTTTTTAAATGACTAGAGCGTTAGAATTTTAAAGTTTACTTTTAAGTAGTAGTCCGATAGCTGTTAAATATTTATTTTTTAATTGATACGAAATTTTATTTGTATAAGATGTCAATTTAAATATTAATTGATAAAATATCAATTTACTTACGAGTAAATGAATGAAATCAACCCATCAATTCATTTGAATAAATAGAGTTTGTTTAGTGCAGCGAAGTCATTACTTTACTGGTTTAAATGGCAATGGTTTATCTATTATATTATAGATAGATTTTAAATACCGTTAGTTAATCTAAATCTCACTGACTGGGCTATTGAGTTATAAGCAGCTTTTGAATATCATTAATTTATCTATCAAAATATCGATAGGTTAAAAATAAATAGGTTAAAAATAGATTGATGTAAAGTAAATGTTGAATTTATATTTTAAATTCCTAATTTTAGAGTAACATTTAGAAAATCGAAAACGATCATATTAGTTACTATTTATACGAGTAATTTCATTACTAAATATGAAGTGCTTAAGTTTACTTTTCAAATTTTTTGTTGTTGAAATTTTTCATAATTATTTAGTTTTTTCTTATAATGTCACCATTCCGAATACCTTAAAGCATGAAATCCTGAAAAACGACTTTTTTTTAGATAATTTTATCATTTCATTACTAAATATGAAATGGTCAAGTTTATAATTCTATTTTTTTCCAAATTTTTCGTTTTTCTCTCGTTGAACTGCTTGTTCTGCGAATGCTCCGATTAGTTTTTGTTAAAATTATAGTAGGTAGGAAGTGACGTCAGCGTCTCTATTATGTATGAAAGTTTTCCAGATAAATTTCAATCATTTTGAGAGAAACACAGAGGAAAGTTGTTATGCGTTAAATCAGTAAAAAGATTTCGATTTGGCAGTTTTATGTAATATCTCGGGCACTGCTGTACGTAAGTAGCTGTATCTAACGTTATTGATATTAATTCCTCTGACTCTTACTCATGCGCAGTTGCTCCAAACTTTTGAACGTGAGGGATGCTGCGTAAAATTGCGAAATCTCTCTCATTTATTTTTTATGCAAATTTTCGTAATATGGCATAGTATCATGATTACATTTTTTTAAAAACTTTATTATCACTTACCCTGCAATTTCAGAAAAACAATCATTGACAATCTTTGCAGTCTGGCTGTCGGTTACAATCTTAGCTTTTTTCATCCAGTGATTGTTGTTTGCCCTTGTGATGACTGATCCTGATTTCAAACGATCTCCATATTTGGCAAAAAAATGAAAATATTTCTTGAAATCAGAAGAGATTAATTTTTGAACACTGGTGTTCTTATTTACAAATTTCCCCCTCTCGCGAGAAACGTATGTGTCCCACTGAGAAAATGTTCTCACTGAAAATATTAAGGAGAATGGTTTCACAGGGAAAACCCCGGGAACAAGTCCAGTTTGAGAACTTCTGTTTAAACAAGTGTGGTGTACTACTACATCTTGGGTCCTTTCGGCTGAGAAAGGAACCAGTCCAGTTTGAGCATTTTTCTTTGAATGGTGCTCAACAGAAGTAGAATTTCGATTTGTAGGTTTGGTAGGGAAAGCTCTGGGAACAAGTCCGGTCTCTAAACAAGAGTGGTGCACTACAGTATGATGGATAGAGTTTTTCTCAGAAGATCTAGTTACAAGTTCTTTTTTCTTTGAATATGATTTATTTAGAGTAGCGTCTGAAGTTCTTTTTGGAGGTTTTACATCTTCTGTCTTGTTTGTTGGTACATTTTCAGCTGAATAAGACCTATTTCTGCTTTTAGAAACTTGCCTCAAATTTTTTTCATGATTGAAAACTCCCCGAGGCACATTTTGCTCTCCACGGTGTGTGGAATGAGAGCTTTTATTTGTAATATTAGGATCGGAATTTCCAATTTTTAAGTGTCCATTTATCTTTGTAAAAGCTATTTTACGGCTTTGAGAATAAATGCGCTGTACACCAATCATTACACCCAAGGGCTTATCACGGAAGCGTTTACTCATTTTGGTCATTTTTTTAATGATATCTATTTTATTGCTTTTCTTGTTTTGTGATTTCATTGATTCTAATTGGTCCAAGGGATAAATGATTAACGCTTCTCTTTTCCCAGTATCGTAATTTGTGCATTCAAACAAAACCGGATAATTCATCGAAAAAGTTTCGCTAAAGGCATTTTCATTCTTTATTGAACTTTGTATGGAATATGATTGGCTGTTAATATCTTTGGCGAGAGAACTTTGCGTTATTGGCGAATCCACGAAATCTTCATCTAGCCTTTCAATGTCCAAATCTTCAAAATCCGAAAATTCCAAACTGCATTCATCAATTGAATCCTCACAATCTAAACCGGAGGAGGTTTTGTCTTTTTCATGAAAATTGCGGTTTAGTCCATCACCGGAAGAAAGACAATTCTCAAACTCACATTCGCCATTCTCAGATTTTTGTATAAGTTTTCCTGTCTCAACGTTTAAAGATACTAAACTATTACAAAGATTTTTATTCAAATCAAACTCTTCTCTCGAATTCCTAAAGTGAATTTGAGGCAAAACTGCGAGTTGATCTCTAACATTTTCTGGATAAAGAAACTTCTCCAAAGAACGAAGTTTGTTTCCGAATCCCCAATTGTCTCCTGTTTCAAAATTTAAAGTCAGAAGAGTTTCTCTGTCACAAAACGGAAATGTCAACACTGAATATTTTTCAATTTTTGTTAAAGTTGTTGTTAAATCAGCTTTAGATATGTTGCCACTAAATGAGTTAAAACCATGGTGATAGTAACTTTTAAATGGCATCTGCACACTGTTTAGTTTTCGAATCGTTCCTTCTTTACTCATCTGTTCCTCATTCTCCATTCCTGAACCAATAAGCAAACCTTCTTGTCCAGCTTCTTCAAAAACAAATGATGACTTACAATTATTTATATTCATATTCACTAAAGGTTCATAGCCTTCTTCTTTAGGAAACTCAATAGTATCGCCTGAAGCATCAAAATAAATGTCAGCTGAATCAGTTTCAACGCATTTGTGTGAAGTTTGGTCTTGTGGGTAAATCTCGCAATCAAATAATTTTTTTCCCTTAAAAGCATTCAAGTTAAAATTATTCACTCCATTAAATAAATGAGACTTTTGTTTCAAGACTTTATTTTCGAAAGTTGGCAGTGGGTAAAATTTTTCGGCACTTCCACCATCATTCATGACTAGATTAAATTTATGTTTCACTCTTGCTATTTTATAATGGATCGAAATAAAGTGTGTAGTCTTTAAGAAATAAATATATTAAAAGTCATCGATTATTTATTTTGACTTTTCTCTTCTTAACTCAATTGAATGAAGTATAAGAAATTTTTTTCAAGGATTTGTGGTGCTCCAGTCTAAAAATTTAGTTTATTTTAACCAGTATTTGAAATTTTTTCAAGTAAAACAAACATATTATTAGTCAATGATATTAAATTAATTTCAACAGCTAAGTCAAACTTCCTGAGCTATGACAAAAAAAACAACAACTGTTTATGAAGTTATGTGTATAAATTTAAAATACTCTAAGCTATTAAGTTCAATATTTTAAAAGATATGCAAAGTAAAAAGCGTAAACATTGCTGGTGGCTCGAATCCATGACTACTTTTAAGGGACAAAGCTACTCCACATCATATAATAGATAGAGTGATTCACTTCATAGAATGATTAGAAATGATGATTGCTTTTTTTCCTTCAAGAAAATAACTTTTGGCATACAATTCTATTTGTATGGATGTGAATTCTCTAGAATCAGAAATATAGATATTCATTTATATGGGTCCACTTTATTGGACTTACATTTTTGAAAAGGAAAGAGAGGCAAAGTCATGGTTTCTGAGTAAGATTCGATTTCAAATCCACGCTTCGTGACATTAAAAAACAGATTAAATTGCCAGTGAGTAAATAGTAAATGGTATCAAAAATTACGTTACGCTTCAAAAACAAGCTCAATAAATTACCATAGATGGATGGTTGTTCAATCAAAGGATTCGCTGAAATTTTATTTAATTTATAACAACAAAATAAAATAAATGTGGCCAAAAAATTTGCTTAGTTCCAGGCGTGGAAATTAACTAAGTATATCAGAAAAATTAGAGATTTTATTCCTATGAGTTTTTAAAATTATTAAATTGTTTCAAAATATTGGACGGAAAATCATAGGTATACTTATGGAATATGGACATTTGTTTGACTATTTTCTTAATATGCCATAGAATTCAAAATGAAGTTTAAACTAAAGGACTGGCAGAAAAAACTAGTTTTTTTTACATAAAACTTTTTCGGTGAGTAATATTAGCAAATACGTTCCTTATTTAAATCTTAAGTTGTGGGATTTGAAAACTTAGTTTTTTATTAAATCAAAATCATACTTTATGGATACTTAAAAAATATACGCTTAAGACTTATAAATCAAAAGAGAAAAGTCATTCGATTACTTACTTTACTGATGGTATTTTTTTCAAACTTTGAGCAATTAGTAAGTGCTAAATTACAAATTAAAAGAAGAGGTAAACAAAAAAAAGCAAATGTCAAGTAAAAGTTATAATCATAGCTGATGCTAACCATATCAGAAAAAAACATTATTGAAAATGTTGAAAACCGAGTAAATGAAAAATTCTAGCTTTAAAATTGAAACTTTGACTGAAACATCATCGATATAAACAAAAAAGTTAAAATAGCGAAAGTGAAGACAATTTCAACTATTGGTTTTTAAATTCAATCTAAATACAATTTAATAAAAGTTATATCTTATGACAGAGAAAAACATTTTATTGCAACTGGGAAATACTTCTTAACTGGGAAATTATTTCTTAAAAATATTTTTTTGTATTGAGTAAAAATTTTTTGATTATTAATACAATTATTTATATATATTTTCCAACATGCTTCAAAGAATATTTAAAATTGTACATAAATTAATTTGAAGAAAATTAAAAAAATAAATGGTTTTTAAAATGTTGGCACCCAAATGCCCGAAAAAGCAATGTAATTTTTCAAAGCGGGGGAAAATAGCAAGATTTTTTGCCCTAAGGCAAACTGTGGTAGCAAACTTAACTGCTAGTAAGACGATTTGCTTATCATTTTCTTAATCGTTTATTGTTTTTAATTGAGTACTTGGAATTAAATCAGATTTAATTGGATATCTGAAAGCTATGTTTCGCGTATGTGTGGAACCATATTGGCTTCTGAATCGACAACGAGTGACGAGAGTAGGGGAAAAATGGGGGTTCTGCCGCAGCAGGAGGTGTACTACTCTACATTTCAGATTCGGCTACTGCCGCAGCAGGAGAAATACAACTCAACAATCTGTGACGACAGGGGTTTTTTTGAGATTGTGAGATTTCTACTTTAGATAAGGTTTTATCAGATGGTTTATTTTTATGTCTTCTTTAGAAAGGGAAAGAATTATTTTTATTTTCGGGACTTAGAAACTTTTCGCAAGCTAGTATATTTTTATTATGTTTTAATTATTTTAATTAATGTGCGAATCATTATTTTCTCATTAAAGCATTATAAAACATTGATTTAATTTCTAAATGAACCCTTCTTTAGAGATTATATTTGTACCAATTTTAAATGATGTGTCTAATAATTCTTAACTAATGAAATAGTTTATTAGTCGGAATATTTGTATTTAATAAGTCGAAATATAGTAAATATGTAGTAATCATTCTAAGAGATATTCAGTTGAATAAAATGGTTTATGCTTTCATTACTTAAATTAATGTGCGAATTAGTATTTTTCCATTAAAGCATTATAATTAATTTAATTTCTAAATGAATCCTTCCTTAGAGATTAAATTTTTACCAATTTTAAATAATTCTAAATATGTCTAATAATTCTAATCTGATGTAATAGTTTCATAGTCCGAATATTTGTATTTAATTAGTCGATAATAGTAAATATGTTATAATCATTCTAAGAGATAACAGTACATAATCAGTTGAATAAAATGGTTTATGAGTTCAAAAAAACTTGATGCATTTTTCTACTCATTATCAGTGTAATTAATTTTCATTATATTTTTCCTCTGAAACTCGTTTGATTAAGACAGTTTTTGAAAATATCGACAAAATACTAGTGTCTTTCACATTAGGAAAGTTAAGTAAACTCATATCGTCACTCTGAAACTAAAGTTTTCGATAACTATGTCCCGTTTTTAATCACCTGCGTTGCAAAACTCTTCAGATTGGTTGCCATTTTGAAGTTAGAAAATTTTTCAAAATGCAGCAGAGTAGCAGAAGTTTATATTTTAAATAATTTTCAACTTGCTTCGACTTTAAAATATTTTACATTTATATATAATTTGAAAAATTCTGAAGTTGTTTGAACTTAGAAAAGTATTTTAGTAGAAAAAAACGGGATTATATAAAGTCGCAGAAGTTTAGTCGCGGTGAAAATTCGAAACTGTTTCGGATTTGCAAACTTTTCAAATAATTTGTAGTTTGAAAAATTCAGAATATGTTTGTTTTCCAAAAATTCTGATAATGCTTAGAATTAGGAATATTCTGAAGGTGTTGCTATTTTGAAAAATTCCGAAGTTTTTGAAAACGGGTATATAAAGAATCGCGGAAGTTCGAAGTTAGAAATATTTTAAAACTGTTTGTACTTAAGACATTTCTGATGTTATTGGTACTTAGAAAATTTCTTAATTTATTTGTACTTTGAGTATCTTTCAAATTGTTCTGACTTTGAAAAATTTTCCAAATTTTTCTACTTAGAAATATTTTAAAGCTTTGCAAATTAGAAAATTTTCGTAGATGGGAAAAAATAAAATTATTTAAGGATTTATAGAAGTTTGGTGTTAGAAAAATTTTAGATTTCTTTCGACTTTAAAAATGTTTCAAAAAATTTTTGCACTTAGAAAAAATTCCGAAGTTGTTTAAACATAGAAAATTATTTTAGTCGGAAAAAACAAGTATACAGGAAGTAACAGAATAATTTTTTCTTCAAATTGTTTTGATTTTAAAATTTTTTAAATTATTTATACTGTTTTCAACTTCGAAAAATGTTAATTTGTAAAATTTTTAACTTGTTGGTTTTTAAAAAATTCTGAAAATGTTCAGAATTAGGAAAATTCTGAAGTTGTTGGTACTTTCAAAATTTCTGAAGTTCTTAAAAAACGGGTATATTAAGAATTGCAGATGGTGTAAGTAATACTGTTGCACTGTTTGTACAAACAGTTTGTTCTTTGAAAAATTCTGATGTTGTTGGAACTTAGAAATTTTCTCAAGTTGCTTGGTCTTTGAAAAATTTCAAATTGTCTTGACTTTGAAAACTTTTCAAGTTTTTCGTACTTTGAAAAATTTTGATTGAAATTTCTGATTTCTTAAAAAGTCTGAATTCTTCTAGTTTTGTACATAGAATTGTTTCTAAATTCTTTGAACATAGAAATTTAGTTTAGTTGGGAGAAACGGGTATATGAGAAGTCGCAGAAGTGTTTTTCAAATTTTTTCTACTTTGAAAAATTTTCAAATTATTTATACTCTGAAAATGTCTTAATCAGTTGGTTTTAGAAATGTTCTTAAATTGTTTGAACATAGAAAACTTTTTTTAGCTGAAAAAAAAAACGGATATATAGAGAGTCGCAAAAGTTTGAAGTCAGAAAAATTTTAAACTTGCTTATTCTGTGAAAATGTTTTGTAGTCAGAAAAATGTTCAACTTGCTTAGGCTGTGAAAATTTTTGAAATTGTTCATATATCTAGAGTTTTTTTTTAAGTTGAAAAAAAAACGGATTTATAAGGTGTAGCATGTGCTTGGACGAGGAAAATGTTTTGAACTGTTTCGACTTTTAAAAGTTGACAAATTTTTCGTGTTTTGATAAATTCTGAAATTGTAGAATTCAGAAAAACTCTGAAGATGTTTAGAATCAGGAAAATTCTGAAGTTCTTAATAAACAGGTAAATAAGGAGTCGCAGAAGTTGGAAGTTAGATAAAGTTTCAAACTCTTTATATAATTAGGATGTTTTTGGTATTTGAAGTTGTTTATACTTTGAAAAATTTTCATTTTTTTTTTGTACTTAGAAATATTCTGAAGTTGGGAAAACGAAAAGGAATTTTAAAATTAGAAATTTTTTTAACATGTTTCGACTATGATAAATTTTCGAATTCTTTGTACTTTGAACAATTCTTAATCTGTTGGTTTTAGAAAAATTCTGATGTTGTTTGAGTATAGAAAATTTTTCGAATGTGAGAAAAACGGGTATATAACGTATAGCAGAAGTTTGGTTTTGGAAAAATTTTCAAATGTTTCGTAATTAGAAAAACTCGGATATGTTTATTACTTAGAAAATTCAGAAAATGTTTCAAATTTGAATAATTTTCAAATTTTTTTGGCTTTGAAGAATTTTCAAACCACTCAAAACTTATTTTGCAAATGTTTAAACATAGAAATTTATTTATATCGGAAAAAGCAGTTTTATTACGCCTAGCAGAAGTTTAGTCTTGGAAAAGTTTCACTCTGTTTCGGCTTTGAATATTTTTCAAATTATTTGGACTTAGAAAAATTCTAAAGTTGTTGGTACTTGAAAATTTTTTAAATTGTTTTAAGTTAAAACATTTAAAAATTTTCTTGACCTAAAATGATAACGAAGGTGCTCGTTTTTTGAATAATTTTAAATTGCTTTGACTTAGAAAGACTTTAAAATATTTTCTTCTCAGAAATATTCTAAAATTGCTTGAACATGACGCAATTTTTGAAGTTGGAAAAAATGGGTATATAACGAGTCATAGATGCTTGGTTGAGGAAAAATTTTAAAATTGTTGCGATTTTTGAAATTTTTTTTAATTGCATGTGCTTTGAGAAATTATGAAACTGCTGCTGGTATTTTGAAAAATTCTAAAGTTATTTGTACCTAGAAATTTTTTTAATTTGTTTCGATGAAATTTTTTGTTGATACTTTTAATGTTGTTGGTACTTTCAAAAATTCTGAAGTTGTTTGTACTTTGAATAATTTTCAAATTGTTTTAAGATTTAAAGAATTTTCAAGCTGTTAGTACTTAGAATCAAATCTTAAGTTGTGTGAACTTAGAAACATTTTTCGAACTGTTTGGACTTTAAAATATTCTGATATTCTTTGAACATAGAAAACTTTGTAAGTTGGAAAAAATACTAAGAGTATTCTGTAATACCTAATCCGTAGGGTTGAACTCTCATCCCTACTAGGATATCGGACAGTAGCTCTTGAATAATTTTCAAATTATTTTGACTCTTAAAACGTTTTCGAACCATTTGCACTTAGAAATATTTTGCAAATACTTATACACAGAAATTTATTGAAGTAGGAAAAAACAGTAATATAAGGAGTAGGAGAAATTTGGTCTTGGAATTGAGTAATTGAATAATTTTCAAGTTATTTAGACTCAGAAAAACTCTTAAGTGGTTCGTACTTAAAGAAGTTTTAAAACTGTTTTGAGTTGAAAAACTAAAAAAACTATCTTTACCTAAAATGATTATGAGGTTGTTTGAACTTGAAAATTTTTAATGTTAGAAAAACGGTATGTAAAGAGTAGCTGAAATTTGGTGTTAAAAAATGCTTAATTTATTAAGACTTGTTACTTACTTGTCACTTATTATTCAGAGATTCCTTAAACATGTAGAAAATTATTTTTGTTAGGAAAAATGGGTATATACGAAGTCGAAGAAAAATTTTCAAATTATTTTGACTTTAAAAATTTTCAAAGTGTTTGTACTTGAAAAAAAAATTCTCATGTTGTTCGTACTTAGAAAATTTCTGAAGTTGTTTGTTATTTGAATAATTTCAAATTGTTATTATATATGAAATATTTTAAGAGCTACTAAGACCTAATCAATGGGGTTGAACTCTTATTCATACTGGAGAAGTGGAGTGTAGCGATCGATGACTTCTCATTTATAGGATGAGCGAAACTTTATCTAACTTCCAACTTCTACGACTCCTTATTTACCCGTTTTTTAAGAACTTCTGAATTTTCCTGATTCTAAACGTCTTCAGAGTTTTTCTAAATTCCACAGTTTCAGAATTTATCAAAACACGAAAAATTTGTCAACTTTTAAAAGACGAAACAGTTCAAAATTTTTTCCTCGTCCAAGCACATGCTGCACCTTATAAATCCTTTTTTTTTCCAACTTAAAAAAAAACTCGATTTATAAACAATTTGAGAAATTTTCAAAGTCTAAGCAAGTTGAAAATTTCTCTGACTACAAAACATTTTCACAGCCTAAGCAAGTTGAAAATTTTTCTGACTTCAAACTTTTGCGACTCTCTATGGGTCATTCTCACGAAAACTGTCATTTTTCAGTTCATAAAATCCCAAAATAGTAAAGTGAATAAAAAGCTCTGAAACTTTTTATATTAATAGAAATATGTAATGGCATTATAAAGAAAGTATATATCCTATAAATTATACTTAATATTTAAATTAATTAATTTTTTAAATA
>NC_092207.1:102074123-102079061 GCF_043381705.1 Parasteatoda tepidariorum
TATCTTTGTATACATAGACAATGTATGTAGCCGTTCAGAGGGCGCTGCTCAGCATACGCATGCGCTACGGGTCTGAAATTCTAATCATTTGCATATCATGCTCTACTTTGCATTTCCTGAAAATTTCAACTCATTCGCGTAAGTCCTTCATGGTGTTGCAATTTTCACAAACATGAGTTTGCATACAACTCCAGAATATTTCTAACACCAACAGATTCAAAATTTTTTCAAAGTATAAATAGTTTAAAAATTTTCAAAATCAAAGTAATTTGAAAAAAAAAATTATTCTGTTACTTCTTGTATACTTGTTTTTCCGACTAAAACAATTTTCTATGTTCAAACAACTTCGGAATTGTTTCTAAGTGCAAATTATTTGAAACATTTTTAAAGTCGAAAGAAATCTAAATTTTTTTTAAAACCAAACTTCTATAACTCCTTAAATAATTTTATTTTTTCTCAACTACGAAAATTTTCTAATTTGCCAAGCTTTAAAATATTTCTAAGTAGAAAAATTTGGAAAATTTTTCGAAGTCAGAACAATTTGAAAGCTACTTAAAGTACAAATAAATTAAGAAATTTTCTAACTACCAATAACATCAGAAATGTTTTAAGTACAAACAGTTTTAAAATATTTCTAACTTCGAACTTCTGCGATTCTTTACATACCCGTTTTTAAAAACTTCAGAATTTTTCAAAGTAGCAACACCTTCAGAATATTCCTAATTCTAAGCATTGTCAGAATTTTTGGAAAACAAACCTACTCTGAATTTTTCGAACTACAAATTATTTGAAAAGTTCGCAAATCCGAAACAGCTTCGAATTTTTACCGCGACTAAACTTCTGCGACTTTATATAATCCCGTTTTTTTCTACTAAAATACTTTCCTATGTTCAAACAACTTCAGAATTTTTCAAATTATATATAATTGCAAAATTTTTTAAAAAGTCGAAGCAAGTTGAAAATTACTCAAAATATAAACTTCTGCTACTCTGCTGCATTTTGAAAATTTTTCTAACTTCAAATTAACAACCAATCTGAAGAGTTTTGCAACACAGGTGATTAAAAGCGGGACATAGTTATCGACAACATTAGTTTCAGAGTGACGATATGAGTTTATTTAACTTTCTTAATGTCAAAGACACTAGTATTTTGTCGATATTTCCAAAAACTGTCTTAATCAAACGAGTTTTAGAAGAAAAATATAATGAAAAATAATTACACTGATAATGAGTAGAAAAATTCATCAAGTTTTTTTGAACTCATAAACCATTTTATTCAACTGATTTTGTACTGTTATCTCTTAGAATGATTATTACATATTTACTATATCGATTGATTAAGTACAAATATTCTGACTATGAAACTATTACATCAGGTTAGAATTATTAGACATATTTAGAATTATTGAAAATTGGTAAAAATGTAATCTCTAAGGAAGAGTTCATTTAGAAATTAAATTAATTATAATGCTTTAATGGAAAAATAATAATTCGCACATCAGTCCCGAAAATAAAAATAATTCTTTCCCTTTCTAAAGAAGAGATAAAAATAAACCATCTGATAAAACCTTATCTAAAGTAGGAATCTCACAATCTCAGAAAACCCCCTGTCATTACAGATTGTTGAGTTGTATTTCTCCTGTTGCGGCAGAAGCTGAATCTGTAATGTTGAGTTGTACACCTCCTGCTACGACAGAACCCCCATTTTTCCCCTACTGACGAGAATCGGCAAGTGACGTAGTGTGGGTATCTCTATCCTGATTGGGTATTGAAACGTGGCATTTGTTTATGTTATCAACTGTTCTTTCTATTCTATTTCGAGTAAGTTAAGCCCATCAAGTATCAATTCACTTAAATGACACATTCCATATTCTTTCACAAATATTCTTCCACAAAGATTTAAATTTTTCCACTATATATTTCTTACTTAACTCAAAAACAGGCACGAAGCCATGTAGAACATAAACAAACTAACTATGCATCGAAGTTACCAGGTTCACAAAACATAAATATATCACAGTTAAAATAAAATACACAAATAAATAAAGAATCTAAGCGAAATAGACGGGAAAGAATTATATTTTAACAATTTCGATGTGCTATAAGGCGTAGTATTTAATTAACTTCACGTTAATTTACGTTCTAACTATTGTTGGGAACTTAGCTCAACTTTAACATGCTATTTCGATTATTAACGATCAGCTTGCACTGACGTCAAAGGTCACATGTGTGGTTATCCGAGATCTTCATCTTGAAGTACAAGTACCCAACTGCTACTCGATTTACCTTAGGTACCTACGATATCTTATATTTACCTGCGATGACGCCTCTTGCAGATATTTAATAAATTTATGAAATCTTCTTGAATAGTTTGGTTGTTTGTTTCTTTTTAATTATGTAAATTGCTCAGTTGTTTTTTGGGTGACGCATTTAAAATAAATTGTGACTAAATTGAAATATTTTAACTTTTTTCTATTTTTCTTGCTGTCAAATTTATCATGGTGAAATGTTATAAAGCTTCTTTAATCCTTCTAAAGTTATGGAAATATAAATACTGATCACGATTACTGTTACGATTGATTTTCGATAAATTATCAATATTGTAGCGTCCTCTATGTTCCCTCTTTAATTTAATTTCAAATCTCTTGTATATAATATTTGTTTTGTGGCGAATGGCATCATGTTTCTGTTGCTGTTCCAAAAGTGTATAAAATAAAATTGCTAGTGTTAATCTCTTATTCCTGTCTTCATTTATTTTATTATTTGTATTCTTGTTAAGGATGGAAAAATATTAATGGGAAAATTATTCAGCATAAATCCGTCCCCACATTGGTGACCTTCGGACGTGATTTGAACACGCAGTAACGCCCACTTCACAAAATAACTTGATGGTAACGCCTACTTCGATGGATAGTCCACATTGAATAGTTGACTTGCTACTTGTGACTGCAAAATGCAACAACGAACGCTACGACGTGATGTTAATACATCTCTCACATTCAGCACTGAACAAAGCTCTCCCGGTCTTTCACAAGTACAGCAACTAGTGTTATCAATTCATGGAACTCTATCCCTGATAAAATTCTGGTGGAGGAATATTGTAGCATAACTACCACTATGAAAAATTAAATATCAATTCACTGGTATATAAGACAAGCTAACTTGATTTAATCGCCAGCGACTACCACTCCAAAGATGATATTGATGGGAAGATCGCCTACTTTGAAAGTCGAATTCGAGATAATCCTAAAACAGCCAACCATAGTAGATGCTACCTTCAAGCCTTCATAGATAGAAAAAATGAGCTCTTCCCTGAGGAAACTGCCGTAGAATCTACGACGCCGCCTGAGACAGAAATGACTGAGATCACCGAAACGCCAGCAGAGCCCTCAGAGATTGCACCAATATCCTACCCAGAGACTACGGAGACAACTCCAGAAACAGTGACTGATCCAGTCAACATGGAGACGGATCACGAGCCAGTATCAGAAACCCAAATACAGAAAGAGCCTGAATCAGATCTGAAGGAACTCCCAACCAAGAGACGAAAAAAGAAAAAGTTTCCCACCGCCGAACCTGAAAAGATCGATATGGACTCTCCTCACTATACAGCGAGAAGCCTCAACTCCAGCCCAGGCTACAGATGAGACCTCCCCTGCAATAGTCAATCAGCTAGATAATCTACAGCATAGCAGAAATCTAAAAATTCTCATCAGAGGACTAACTCCCGACGCTGAGATCACAGATATCGAAAAAAGCCTGCTAGATTTTGGACTTCGTCCAAACAGAGTTGAACAGCTGAGAAGGACGCTAGGCCAAGAGTGTAAACTCCTCCCCCTCTTTCCAGTCATTCTCATAGACTCCACTAAGAACCAAGAGATCTACAGCACCAGATAACTCCTGAATTCACCAGTTCGGATGGAGAGATTTCGTAGCGGCCGCCACGAGATCCAGTGTTACAGATGCCAAAAGTTTGGCCACACGCAAAGGACCTGCAATGTCGAGACAGCTTGCATGAAATGTGCCGATGCACATTTCACGTACTTATGCACAAAACCTAGATGCGAGCCGGCTAAATGTATCATTTGTTCTGGTGAGCACCCGGCCTGTTTCTCAGGCTGCGGTGCAAGATCCGTTAGAAAACCGAAAAGAGGACCCCGCACAGCCAAAGAGAACCTCAGACTCAGCTGCCAGATTCCTGCATATCATCAGAGAATTGCAGCAACTCCTGAAAGATCAAGAATTAGTCAGACTTCTTAGATCACTGATAGCAGAAAAGCCATAGATACAGTCATCTCCCACCAAGCCACCACCCACTCAAGACGTCCACAGTCTTTCTGTGGAAATCTACTACTACATCTTTTAAAGCCAATTAGTCACAGTTGCCTTAGGGCAGTGGTTTCCAAACTTGATGTTACTGCGCCTCCCTCAAAAATATTTAATCATTTGGCGCCCATCCCTGAAGATTTCATGAAATAAAAACACAAACATTTTTACTCTTATAAAATTTATTCATACAAACTAATGGAAAACGATATTTTATTATTGTTTTTAATGAGATGGATGTGCTTGTCTATTAGCACAAAGTTTATCAAATCTTGGTGTTTGTGACGATATAGCTACTCGTAGCTCTTTTTCTACAACTAAACGAGCTCGATATTTGGATTTCATTGCAGCCAAGGCATAAAATCCCGTTTCGCATAAATATGATGAGGCGAACGGCAGTAGTACTTTTAAAACTTTGTTTGACAAAGTGTTATATTCTGTATGAAGATTCAACCAGAATTGAACCAGAGATACAGTCTGAAATTTATGTTTTAATGTAGTATCACAAGATAATTCAATAAATTTTTCTTTTTCAATACTTGTCAATCCAAATTCATCTTCTTCTTTGTCGATAAATGGATTCTGTATCCACGCAAACTTTGTAAAATCAAGA
>NC_092207.1:102082219-102114284 GCF_043381705.1 Parasteatoda tepidariorum
TCTCGAATTTGGCTTTAGGGGTCCTATGCGTTGCGGTTCCTTTAAAATGTGGGGCCTTCTCTCGTTCATTTTACCTTATTGCAAACCTAATTATGGTATAGCAATAAAATATTCGCGCGAAGAGAATTTTATTTAAAATATTTATGTGCAGAAAAAATTCGCCCAACAGTCTATTGTGAGCTAGAGTGTCATCGATATTAAGACTCCACGATTTATGACTAACGAGGAGTGGTGGTGAAAATAAAATCAGCATTGTGCACCTACCGCCTTTATTTCCCTGACAAGCTGGTACCCGCTCTAAAGCTGGGTGGATTCAAAACCTAGACCCACAGTTTTTTTCATCATATCTTTGGAGAGAATTTAAGAACATTTTGTTCACAGAACTCGATGTATAGTGTGCAAAATAAAAGACAGACCACCCTGAATAGATTTTGATCTAATGATTGAATTTTCACGTTTTATAACTCAATCTTAATTTTTCGAAGGGGTGATCTCAAATGTGCCAATTAATTAGTGCAGGCGATTATTTAAGTTACGAAATTAAACACCAAAATGTGTTTTCTCTGAATAAACATACCTTTTTTCCGACGGATTCAGATTTCGAACCCCCAAAATATAAGGGGTAGCCACACTCTGGTGAATATTGCCCCTATAGTTTGATCATGAGGGCGATCCAAAGTTTGGATGCCTCTATCTTAATTTTATATTTTGCATACTTCGCCATAGATAGAGACCTTCTTAAGCGAGTTAAAAAAATTTTGAACATAATTTTAAAATTCGTTTATCTAAAGGTAATTGCATGCAGAAAATAAACTTTAGTAGATATTTATTATTTTTTATTACGTTATTAAATAATGGCTGGAAAATTTTGAATTATAAGGCATACAACTTTTTATACAATTTTTATGTATGTAATTTTACATGGCAAAATACAAAATCGAGCTAAATCTATCGAATTGTTCCTGTGTAGATTTAAAATTCGATTTCTCAGAAACTATTCAACCGATTATGCTCAAATTTTGCATTTTGTCATGTGAAATTACATATTTTAAAAGAATGTTAAAATTTTATACCTCTCAATTTAAATTTTGTCACTGCTGTAAAAGATTTTCTCGAAAAAGTTTGTAAGTTAGCAGGTATGTAAATGTTCAACCATTTCTGAAATTTTGCAGCAGTTTTTTCGTGTCAAGAATTTTTTCTATACATTATCGGCAAAACACTGTTGAAAATAAAAATTTGAAATAAGAAAAAAAAATGTAAAAGGAACTAATATAAAGAAAAACAAGTTTTTCTAAAGGGGGGGGGGAGGCTGAAAGTCTGTTTAATTAAGTCGTTAAGAAAATCGGAAAACAGTATTTTAAATCTGTTCTCTTTCTTTTAACGTCTTATTTGAGTTATCAAACAAATATACGTCTAAAATACATAAAGTTGAAATGGAAAAGGAATAAATAAAATTTGAAACGAAGCTCTTTTAAAAACTAGAAAAACTTCTATTAATTAGCCTTATTGTACCGAAACTTTAAGGCAATGCTTAATGTTAAAACTTCAATATTCTTATTCAGTTAAAAATAATAATAAAAATAAAGGAAAATAAAAACAAATAATCTCGCTAAATTTAACTTTTGGAAATTATTGTAAACCCCTGATTCTTCTCCCTCTCAAAATACTGTCTTAAAAACTGCTGCTTACGTCATGCGCAACTTTGCACTAATATTACAACTGCTGATCATTTACACTCTTGGAGTTTACTTACTTGACTAAAGTTTAAAATTGAAGTTTCTTAATGATATTCTGTTTTATTGTTCCAAGTTTAAGATATTTCCCTTTTGCTGATATAAAAAGTAGGCACACGGTTTAATTTGCATTTCATTTGCCTTATTAAGTATTTAATTTACGCATTGTTATTTGTTTTTTTAAGATTATCAATTAATATTAACTTAAGAATTTAAAACTTAAATTTATGCTTGGAACGGCCTTACCTAAAGGACATTAAATGGTTATTATGCTCCCTTCTTAATTTCAATAAGTTTCAAGTAAACACTGAAACTATAATTTAAATTTAACTATCAATACTTTAATTTATTACTGTTATTACTATTTTACCTTAATTTTTTTTTTGGATGTATGAATTGCCGATAGATTCAAGTAAATAGCATTTACAATACATTTATAGTTATTATAAAAAATGGAAATTAGCACTAACGTTAGTTAGATTTACATTAATACCAAAATATAGCTCAGCAAATGAAAATAATATTTCAGAAACTGAAGATTTATCCATATTAAAAGGTTTTATGAGGCTCCAGACTATTTATCAGGATTTTAAAATAGAAACTGTGTATTACTATAATTTGAATCTGATTTTTATCAAACGTAGCATTTATATTATTTTCTTAACCCACTTTCGAGTGCATCCATGGCTAGAAGATTGCAATTTCGGTAACTTTCCAATTAGCTTAAGCACTTTTAATTTCAAGACAGGATAATGTATGTTTTATTCGTTTTCTAATCACCATAAGTAGAATTGGTTGCTTATAGGAATAATTGTGATTCATTTTGAAATTGGAATTAATTTCAGAAATTTGATCTCTGTAATTGATCAAAAATCGTCGAATACTGTCAAGTTTCGAATAATGGCCATGAAAATTTTTGTGACCAGTACTAAGACACCCTAGTTCAGTTTGTTTTAGGCGATAGTTCGGGTTCAACATGGAAGATAACGTGATCGATTGTAGCGGCTCTTGAGTGCTAACTGATGGATTGCTTCTACCACAAAATTTTCGGAACTTGAATGTAGTTTATCTATTGATTCGACTTCATATTTATGTATAGTGCGAAGCAAAATTACTCGTCTTAAATAACTTTCAATCTAATACGTAAATAATTTACGTCTTGAGTCTCAATTTTTTTTGTTTTTTTTTTGTTTTATTCGAGGACATAATCTTGTACATGCTAATTAATTTATACAAACGATATTTTAAGTTACAAAACCAGAAAAAAAAGTTTTTTTTCTCCGATAGATTTGAATTTTTGATCCTCAAAATATGGAAGGTAGTCAATATTTTAAAAGTTTTCCAGCCTGAAAATATTGCCTAAGTTGTTTAGGCAGAAGAGCGATTGAATGTGTGGATCTCTTAATGTTAACACAGCTTTTTGAGTATTTCGCTATATTTGAAGAACTTTTTTAAGCGAATCATGAGGTTTTTGCACACTATTATAAGATTCGTTTATCCAAAGATAATTCTATGCAAAAAATTACTTTAAATAAATATTATTTTTTTCTTATTTAATAATTGTCGAAAGCACTTTGCATTGCAAAATATAGAAATTTTTTTTCATAATTTTTAAGAAAGTAATTTTAAAGGCAAAATGAGAAATTTGAACGAAATCGGACTAATAGTTTCTAGGTAGTCCAATTCTAAAAAAAGTTATTTATGTAAAATTCGATTTCTGAAGAACACTTCGATTGATTTCATTCAAATTTAAAATTTTTGATTTGCTTTAAAAGTTATACAAGGCGAAATTTGCAAAAAGGAATTTTAACATTAAGTGATTCAAACTTTCTACCGCTCTCCTTCATAAACTGTTGATACCATATTTTTCAGATGGCAGGTGCTTCTCCTGTTTTAAGGGTCTAGGAACTGAATCCCTCATGAAGTTAGACATTCAAACCAATAAGATCGAGTAGTAGTATGTACATTAAAATCCGATCACTAGATAAAATATTTTCTGGGTTTTCCCTTTTTTGCGCCCTCTTTATACATAAGTGCATACATCGTTATTACATAGCGCATGAATACGTGCGTACATATATTGAACGCATATAAATTGTGTATATACGTAAGGGCGTACAAATATACCCACATTTACATAGATACATATTTACATTATATATTCATATAAAATATATAAAGTCGGAGAAGTGTATCTACATATATGTGAATTAACGTACATAAGATTATGCATACTTATATGTACTACTTAAAGTATATATACGTATGTACGATACGCAAAAAATAAATGGACCATTCTAAATAACCTTTCATCTAATGATCGTATCTTCACATTCAAGGACTCAATCTTAAAGGTTCGAGAGGATGACATATATGCTAATTAATTAGTGCCCACGATATTTTAAGTTACGAAATCAGACACAAAAACATACTTTTTCTGAACGAACATACCTTTTTTATGGTGTTTCTTGAGTTTTTGACTCTCAAATTACAAGGGTGGCCGCAATCTGGAAAAAAAAATAGTCCCGATAGTTATAGTCAATAGAGCGGTTCATAGTTTGTACCCCTTAATGTTAATATTTTTTACGTATGAGACCAAATCTTGAGAGCATCTTAAATGAATTGAAAATTTTCTTGCACTCAATTAAAAAATTCGTTTGTCCAAAGCTAATTCCATGCAAAATACAAATTTTAGTCAAAATAATTATTTTTTATTATTTTATTCAATGATAGTCTAAAAAATTTTGAATCTAAGTTATACAATTTTAAATGGAAAGCGCAAAATTTGAACGAAATCAATCGAATAGCTCTTAAACATGCGACTTTTTCAAAATTCAATATTTCAGGAACTATTCGATCCATTATACTCAAATGTTGTATTTTGCCATTTAAAATTTCCTTCTTTAAAATGCTATAAAAAATTGTATACTTTAATATTAAAAAATTTTTCGGCTATTATAAAATAAAATTTTAGGAAAGTAAATATTTACTAAAAATTATATTTTGCAAAGAATTATCTTTGGATAAACGAAATTTATATTTGTATGCAAAATTATTTTAATTCGTTTTGAAAGTTCTCAAGACATGGTGAAATACGCAAAAAGTAAAATTAACATTAAGGAGTCTAAGCTTTGGACTCAGACCTCACTATTGGGACGATTTATTTCAGATTGCGAATACCCGTTGGACGGCTCTTTTGACCAACCTATTATTGGGACCATATTTCCGAGAGTGCGGCTACCCCCTATATTTTGTGGGTCAGAAATGTGCATCCGTCAAGAAAAGGTATGTTTTTCAGAGAAAGTACGTTTATTTTTGTCTAATTTCATAACTTAAAATATGGTATGTATTAATTAATTAACATATTTGAGATCCTTTTAAAGCTTAAGATTGAGTTCAAGAACGTAAATATCCGATCATTAGATCATCTTGCAGTAGAGTGCACTTTAAGACACGGTTCCCAGTAGAACACCGAAGTCAAGGATCACTGGCTACGGTCAGTGTGTGGATGGGTGATCACTTTGATCAACCTACAAAGGAACCAAAGGTGTGCGGTATCTAGCCTAATTAAACTTTTCAACCATTAAGATCTCGACTTCAAGCGCAGGTCGTCAAGTAGGAGATCCATCCCCTCTGCAGAGGATCAAAATTGTGTTGACATGTCTTCGGATCATCCTCAGGAATGTTTCCCAACTCTACACCAACAGCCCATTGTTCATCGTTAGTGCGACATAGACCAACAAAAACAACCGATCATTAGATCAAAAAATTTTCAGAGTTGTCTGCTTTTTGTTTTCAACAAATAATTTATTCATTCTACGTTCATATGTCATACAATGTACTCACGTGTGCATGTACTATATGCATGTACTATTTACTAACAATGCTATTCATACAACGATATTTAAAGTAATCACATATATATAATTATATACTGCGTGTGTATGCATGTATTTTTATTTATACGTGTGTATGCATGCATTTTTATTTATACGTGTGTATTCACCTGTATACATATAATATACGCATGCATTCCTGTACGTACAATATACGTTTGTGTCTATGTACGTACATACAATTCATGTGTATATGCATAAAATTTCATTCAATATACGCAAGTACGCACACAAAAATTTCCTCTTATTTTTCAGAGAAATGAGCATATCTGACGAGGAAGTAATTTATTTTAATGAAGATTGTTTCTCTAATTAATTCATGTTACATATGTTGTGTATTCACTGGTGGTCATTATACCTATAATATCATTTGTTTATGTAGTGACGAAATAGTTGATTTAATTATGGTATATCTGTTTTGTATTATTCACTAATGGTTATTATACAGATAATATTTTTATATATTGACAAAATACCTAATATAATTATGGCATATCTGACTTGTACTAACGCACTTGTCATATACTAATTGTTATAATAATCATAATATTTATTTGTTGCTGTGTGTTAAAAAAAATATGTTTGGAATTTCTACATTCATTAAACGATTTTTTTTAAAAAAATATTTTGTTATTATTAAGTTTCCTACATTTATCATATCATACATATTAAGTAAGAGATAAATAATCAGTTGCAGTTTATTTATTATGACAAAAGAACATATTTCATGTTAATTTTCTTTGACATACAAACAAACTGAACATTTTTGCACTCATCAAAACTTCTCACACCGCATAAATTTCCGAATAAGAAAGAAGAAAATACGCACACCCTCTTTAAGTATTACATATGTTCCATTTATTTTGTGTTTTAGTGAGTGAGGTATTATCGTTAAATAAGAAAAAATTTCATATTAAACGTTATTTTAACTTGTAAATCTCTAAGTTCTTACAGCAAAGTAAGTCAGGCTGATAAAAAATGACTATTTCCCCCAAAATAATCAAGCAAAATTGATGGAAAGGAGAATTTTCCTCAGGCTGAGAAGCTATAAGAAGTAAAATATAAAACGAATAATGAAACGCGCCGTCATACAATAGTGGGAGAGATGACATGACGTTCAGAATGACGTTTTAGCTGACGTACACTAGCAATAGTATTAAATTGCATTGTCAATGAAAATCTCATAACAAGGTAGATTTTAACTGAGCATACGAAACGCTGCAAACAGAAACCTTATAGTTATGTAGATTTAGAATGATTTTTCATCTTAGAACTAGCGTTATTCAAGTTCTTTTTTTCTCTTGAAAACCCTAAGACAACCTCGTTTTAGGGTTGTTAGGTAGAAGGTTGTTTTCCAAGGTTTTGGATTAGGGTAATGTGCGTAGAATAGAGCAGATTGTCGCAGACCTCGTTTAAAGGTTAGAAGGTTTACACGTAAACCGTGTAAAAACCCTTTTTAGGTTTACAGGAAAAGGTTTTTGTTGGGTGAAAAAAACCTTATATTGTTTTCTGGGATTATGCCTGCAGAGACCCCAGATACAGCACTGCCCTCCGATCCTGTGAAAGCTGATGATACTTCTGAAACAGTGGCAGACTCAGTCAGTATGTAGACAGTACACGAGTCAGAGACTGAAAAGACACTACAAAAAGCGGAAGAGTCTGACTCGATAGAGCCTCCGAACAAGAAACGAAAGAAAAAAAAGAAAAGGATCTCCCCCCATGCTCAAGAGAAACCGGACAAAATTTCCACTTCCACCACCCAGAAAGAAGCTACAACTGAAACAACATCTACAGATGGAGCTTCCCCTGCTATTCCCAAACAGATAGAGAATCTACAACCCAGTAGAAAACTCAAAATTCTCATCAGAGGACTCAAATCTGATGCTGAAATCCCAGATATCGAAAAAGACCTACAGGGTATTGGACTTCGTCCAATTAGAACTGAGCAGATGAAAAAGAGGCGGGGCCAAGAGTACAAGCTCCTCCCCCTCTTCATAGTCATCCTTACAGATAATACAAAAAATCGTGAGATCTACAATGTTGTTGTACAACTCCTAAACACACCTGTGCAGATCGAAAGATTTCGCGGCGGCCGCCACGAGATACAATGTTACCGCTGCCAAAAATACGGACAAATGCTGAAGTCTTGTAATGCTGAACCGGCATGCATGAAATGTGCCAATACGCATTTCATGTACCTATGTACATAACCGATATGCGAGCCGGCGAAGTGCATCAACTGTGACGGTGAGCACCCAGCCTGTTTCTCTGGCTGCGGTGCAAGACCCAAAAGACAACCTAGAGGTTCAGCCCAGCCCAAGAACACCTCGGATAAAGCCACCAGATTCCTGTTCATCTTCAAAGAACTACAACAACTACTAAAGGATCAGGAATTCCTGAGCCTTCTCAAATCCTTACTAGCAGATAAGTGAAAGAAGAACCTTCAAGCCTACACCCACCCAAGACGACCACAATTTACTTGTGGCATTTCTCTTTTTACAAAGACATTATTCTTGGTGCCCACGGGCATCATCTCAGATGAAAGTGTGAAGTGTCCGCTTCGCGGACAGGTTCACTGTTTTCGAATCCAGTTCAAGTTCAATCACGAGGTACCTTTTGATAGATGAAGGTTGGCCTTGCCGATAACTCCACCCCCCCACAATATTAAGGAAAATGAAATAAATCATTATATGAAAAGAAAACAAACAGGTGTCAAGAAACGATTAAATTTTAGACTCTTTAAACCATCACGTATCCGTTTTCAATGAAGAATTTTTAAAATTCTAATTTCTGGGATAAATAAAAGACAATTGTTCTTGACATAGTTTTTGTGTGTTCCGATGTTAGAGTTTATTTTACTTCAAAATTCAGTTATAAAATTAAAAATCACATAAGAATACTTTCCGTTTTTTCATAATTTTTTTTATAAACTCTTACGCTACTTATTAGCTGTATTCAATGACATTTCAATTTATAGTTTCAATCATTTGGCTTAAAATTTTTCTGATTTACACTGAGTTTTGAATAATAATGTGCGATTAAATTCTACATATTAATAAACGAGCAGGTAAGTAGAGAAAAGTACTAAATAACAGTTTTGGAGAAAAAATAGATCAAGTTTGGCGTGTTAATGAATGATAAGGATTACTAATTTCGCCAACGGGCAACTAGTGAACAAGATACAAGGGCAAGGCATAATCTTTATTTCCCTTCCGTTTCTATTTTCTTCTATTTGATAAAAATTAGAATTCTGATAATGCTTTTTGCTTATATTTAAAATAATTCTAAAATCCCTAGAAAAAAATGCATACTTAATTAAGATAAATTATAAAACTGTCAGATTTCCTAGATTATTTTGTGAACTAAATGGATAAAGATATATTAATTGACATTTTTGTGAATTTGAGTAAATTAGCTCTAAAATTAAAAAAAAAGATGATACATTGCCTTTTTTTCTTAACCTCAAGCTTCCAATTATCGAAATATTTAAATACATAACGCTCATTATAAATGCTCGTATCATGGTTTTCATATTTTTGGCGTTTAAATTTGTTGCCAAAAAGAAAGGCTATCTGATTTGTCTACTGTTTGTTGTAAAATGCACTTGGAAAAATTTTTCACTTTGAAAACATTCGGAATTCACCACTTAATACTTTCATTCACTGAGATCTAACGAAAGACCACAAAAATTGATATTTAAATAAGATTAAAAGCATCTTTTCTCCCAATACTCTTATTATTTTATGAGATCCATCTTACCTCTTTAACTATTCCATGCATTGTCGTCCAAAGTAAATCATTATACTATAACTTATTTTAGCTTTAAAATAACAGAATCAAACAATAATACTCAACTTACAATCCTACAAAACCGTTTTTTCTTTCATCTAAGAAAAATATATAGTATAAGTGTCATTGTATAATTTTTAATGTTTCTGAAAATTGCTATTTTAGCATCATGTTTAAGGAATATATCAAATCACTCTATCATTTTCTCATCGGAAACATATCACTTTTGAATAGTTAAAACTACGAAACTTTGAAATGGAGCTTAGAGCGTAACTTGTTTATGGGTAACCAGCAGGTAAATTATTCAATATGTCTTAGGCTATTTTTAAACAAATCTATCTCATGTGTCGAAATCACAGAAATTTTTTTTTCCATCAAAAAATCCTTTTATGATAATATAGCTTGTTACCTTCCTCTTAAATTTCATTAAAAAGACCATTTAAGGCAGCTAACTTTCCATCATAAGTACTTTGTTCTTATAGAACAAAAAAAAATGGAATGTAAAATTTAACCGAGAGAAAGAGTGGCATTGAAAAAACAAACATTGAATGTAAGTTTTACTTACGTAATTGACACTAAAATGTAGTTCATTTATGAGAAAGGGTAGCGTTTTAACTATTTTACGACCTATTTCTTTTATGGCTATCGTAAAAATGACTCATTATTTATAACATGGACAACAATTCAAGTTAATTCCTTAAAAAAAGAATTCCACTCTTTCAAGTATAAATGAATCCACTCTAAGCCCGAGTCTGTATACGAAACGAAACGCATTAGAACAACTACAGTAAATAATTTTAGGGAAACATTACTCATGAAACAGAATATTTCACGAATTCAATATTTTGCTTCTTATGAGACTCTTAAAGTCAATTGCATATTAAATTTCACCCTATTTAGTTCATTTATTTAATTATTTTTCTTTTACTTAAAGCTGTAAAATTATTTGCAGCTATTATTAATGTTATGTGTCACGTCAATATTGAAATTTTTGCTCGTCAATATTGAAAAAGAAGTTTAGTTTACCACGTAGGACGTTTATAGGACTTGAACTATAATAATACAGACTAGTCTGACGTCATCACGACACGTTTCTTGAAATTTCTTCTGTCTCAAGCATCATTTAGTGGAAACGGTTAATTGATAACGATGTGTGAATAGTTTTGATATTATGTAGTGTGTCTCTGTCATATTTTTATTTACTTCAATGAGATTATATTTATAGCCTGAATGATTTATTGTTTTGTGTTTCATGCTTCATTTCAAGACAAATTATTCAATTAAGATTGAATTGCTTGAATTTATGTTAGCATTTCGAAATTTTTTCATACTGCGCTTTCTTGCAGAAACATGCATTTTTTTAATCGGCACCAACTCTTTTATTTAATATTTTAGTTTTATAATAAGTAAAAAAGTATTTCTGTCATATTTTTTTTCTGTTGTTTATTTTATTCGCTCATAAGTTCTACCATAACCTGAAACAGAGATAGCCTGAACCTATTCTATAAACAGAGAAAAAAAATTATAACGCTTTTCGCAATTTATTTTTACGTTTAAAAAGAGTAATGGTGCACATCATCATCATCATAAATATGCATTTTATTCAGCATTCAAGTACAGGAAAAATGGTGAGAAATTAAAATATTTTAAGTAAATCGTAATTTACTTTGCAAAATGTATTTTTATTTTCATGAACATCCTTAAAGAATTAATATCTAAGCATTTCATAGAACTAAAACAAGTGATCAAACGATTACTTTATAAATTCAATTAAAAGTAATGAAAGAAAACTATAAATTCATCAATCTGATAGTAAAAGCTTTTTGCCGGAATTGATTTGATAGCTAAAACTGTTTGGGCCAGATTGCTGCCATTTTGGTGCACATCGTTAAAAAAAAAAGTATGCGACGTCTTTTTATATATTCTAGCATTAGATTGGAAACTCTTAATGTATTTCTCTAACAATTATACTTATGAAAGTTTAATAATAGTAGTTCTATTCATTGTTATTGTTATTCATTGAAAAATCCATATTAATTGTGGTGTTACGCTTTTAAGTATATACGAATAGCCTGCTTGAAGAGCAGAAGAAAGTGTTCAATAACTAATTCCTGATTCAAAATTGTAATTTAAGAATTAGTTTAAAAAGATGTTGATAATTGATTTAAATTCTGAAGATGTTACGCTAGAACACATTTCAAATGCGTTTAATTTAGTAGCGAGCGAAGCGATCATGGTTTGTATAGAAATCAATTTTTGAGGGTTGTGTAGCATCAGCGAACAGGGGGCGGAGTCCAAAAGCACAAAATATCTTTCGTGAAATGGAAATTATATTAATACATTTTTTGGTTGGTCGGATTAAAATTAAAAGAACAATAGAATTCATCGTTTTAAATATTTTTAGCAAAAAGTCTAACTTTAATTTTCACGTACCCAAATGTTTATTGACAGTTATAAATATTTCTTAAAACACTACTAACAACGGAAACTACATGAATGACATATACGCTGTCAAATTCTTAAATAATTATGACTGAATGGAGGAGATGAAATCAAATAACTATAAATTAATGGATGGTGAACTTTTCTTAGTTAAAAAATAAAAAGGAATTTCTGTGATTATAAATTGAGTAAAACAAAATGTTTATGAATAATTTATAGCCTGGTTTACTTTTGATCGAATTTTCATGACTATGTTGCACGTTGCATGGTAGCTGACACGGACATAACAGGGTCATTCTCACTGAAAAGGTATAAATAGACTAAAAAATTTTCTTAAATTGAGGTAATTAAAAAAGTGATGAAAATTACATAAATGCCTCTATTTATTTTTGTTATATGTCCTTATAATAATGGTCAAGTTTTCTGTTTTATTTTTTACAAGATTTAAAATATTTTAAATTCTGCCTTGTCCACGGAGGAGATGTAATAGTCAACGGAGGATACATTTTATGTTATAAAATATAAAATATCAATGAAGACTAATTCATTAATTATTGGGTGCAACTGTTATGAGTTTAACATTAATAAGTAAACAATAAAATATTTCATTATTAGAGATGGAGCTACTTCCGATTAATCATGCTGCCTGCTATGAAAAGAAACATCCATTTTTAACCTAGGTGTACTACAATTTTTAAGTAACTCTTACTGAATATTAATAAATTAAAATGTAAAGACTATTGAAATAAAAATTCAGACTCCACATAAAAGTTGAGTGCTGAGGGTACTCTTTTATGAATATTTTATGCAAGTTATACTGTCATCCAAATAACGTTTTTGTTTTTTCTCTTTTCTTCTTGTTATTGTTTCTTTTTTCCCTGGGCACAAACGGCTTGCACTATCAATTTCTAGAAATTTACGTACATTTAACCACGATTTTTCCGTTAAATCTTTTTCTGATACAGATTTTAAAGTTTCTTGCTCTTTTTTTTTTTACTTTCTTCAAACAATATTGGGATTTCTTTTAATTTCTGTCTAGCTTGTCTCATACTAAGTTTTTTTTGTTCCCTTCTCTTTTGCATTTGAACATTTGATTGCTTTCTTTTTTTACATTTTGGTTTTGCCATTTTTTTCCTAAAATTTGAGGAGAAAAAAAATGTTAAACGTCACAGAAATTATTTAGAAAAATTGCCAATATTTACTTTTCCGATAAGAAAAAGTTAAACTTAATTGATTTTCTTTAAAACTGCAAACAAATTAACACATTTGATCCATTTAAAAAAGTATAAATTAAACGAAAATAGTATTTTAATTATTAAAATTGTATTATGGTTATCTAACACATTGTCTCTTCCATTGACTGCGACGAAAACTAGTTCTTGAATTTTACTGATTTTTAATTTTAAAGTTACAAAAATGGGGCAGTTCTTTTTATTAAATATACTATTTTTGCAATCTAAAATTCATGTATCAAAAATAAAATAATTTTGTCTTACCTTCTTTATGATGTCCACGGAGTATACGGTGAGAACTTTGCCAAACCCCAGTTGAACACAACGATCCAAAACTGACGCTAAAGAGAACAAAAACAATTGATAGTTAACATTAGAAAATGGAATGGTTACCTTTCCCAGCAGCTGTTTTACATGGATTTCGCATATGCCTTTTTTATTGCATATTTACCGAACTATATTAATTGTCCATGGAGGGAGATTTCATTTTTGTAGGACAAAGTTTACTAGTCATTTATTTTATAAAAAAAAATTCTTTTTAAAAAAAATATTAAATAAAAAGTTACTACTCGTATAAACATTTAACTAGGTAAAACTACGAAAATCATTAAAATGACATTTAAATTGTTTAACAGCCAGAAAAAATTATTTTGTGCCACAGACGTAGGGACGTCCACGGAGGGGATTTTGAAGTTATGTTTGTTAAAAAATAAGAATGAAATATTAAATACATTTAGCAGAAATGCATATGATTTGCTAGTTAGAACTTTACGAAAAATGATGAAGAAAAATATTAAGAAATCTGCTGTATTTCCTAATATTTATTACTAAGGGACTTAAAAAATCACCTTTTTGTGAGAATGACCCAACAAATGTTATTAGAGTCCGAATCATTACTTTATTTTGCTAAATCTTTAAATTTCATAGATCGGAATAGATAAAGTGGCAATCTTTAAGTGTTTTTAGGGAAAGTTCCCAGAATATTTGGCCACAGCCCGCCGACGAGTAACCACAGTCTCCTTCTTGATCAATCCAAATTAAAGCGTCTAAATGCAAACAGTTTAAATGAGTATAATTTTTATCTCACTGTAAAAACTTTCTCTTGTTGAACGAATCAAAAATTTATGTGAAGGAATACTTTCTTCCAAGCAACATTTTTCTAAACTAGAGATGCACAATGGGCTATGGATGACGATCTGGGAAACATTATTGAAGATGATTTGAAGACATGCCATCACAATTTTGATCCTCTGAAAAGGGGATGGCTCCCCTGTTTTGATATACCTTGCAGTCGAGCAGTTTACGGTAGGAGTCCGATACAGTGCAATCTCAGCCTCTTCGCAGGCTGATCAAAGTGGTAACCCACCCGTTTGCTTAAAGCTGCCAGTGATGCTCGCCTTCTGTGTTATATATTGAGAACAGTGCTTTTCCGATCAGTCCACTGTCGAACTCACGAATTCCAGCTTTTCTATAACACTTTAAAGTGTGTAGTTAAATCTAAACATCAATAATGGTGAATGCTAACAACAACACATTCACACCATCAGTGATTCCGTGAATAATTTTTGATTTCGAAAACACAATTTTGGCATACCTTGACTATCGCAAAAGCTCAAAATCGAGCACGAGATGAGTCGCTGTTTTGCACGCTTCTTTACATCTATAGGAACAAAATTCATCGTTGCAAAATGTATGTATGTTTTCAGTTCTGTAATGAGATTAATTATATTTCAACTTTTGAAAGTACATGTCAGTTGTATTAATTGATTTTATAATAATTATTCTGTTTCAACTTTTGTTCTGTTAAGCCTAATTCGTCTCAATACTCTCTCTATGTTTGATTTACAAACTGAGTTTATTTTAAGAATGATCATCCAAAACTGTTTTCACTTTAAATTTAATCGTAAAAATAAATTAACAGACTCTTATGTACATCATATGTTAACATTATTATAAATTTTAATGTTCCTGAACACCGAATGGGATGGCAACTACTTCAAATCTAAAGTGTATAGGAGCTTTTCTGTGCTTTCACTACACCACTTTTGGTGTAAAGTAATTGCCACCATTTTTGACGCTAACTTAAATATTTTAAGTGTAAAAATTGTAAGCGAGTAAATTTTAAGGCTAATTAGCTCAAATTCAATCATTAAAACTAAATCATTAACTATTTATTAAAATTTCACTTAAAACTTTTATTCACACAGCTTCTCATGAAGATCAGACATACTTGAAAAGTTGAGTGGAAGACATTTTAGTGAATATGAGTAAATGAACTTTAAAGTTTATACGTTACTCGATTTTACTTAATCTTTGTGTTTTCAGTATATTTTTGAAGTATATAACATTTTTTGGTATATTTATTTGATCCTAACTTTTCTAAAAACGAGATTTTTTTTGGATGATTTTTGTGCGTGGCATCTCAGGGCTAAGGAGAATAGAAGGGCTAGTTCACTCCGCTCTTAGAGCTGAAGCTACGATTTCCCTCCTCATGACGTCACTGTGTCCACAGATCTCGGAGATCGCAAGCAAAGATATTATGATAACTTTGCATCTTTCTCTTTGTAAAAATAAGTTAGACTTTTTCTGGTTATTAGCTTTCAAACTTTACGTAATTAACACATTATTTCCGTTCATAAACATAGTTCAAAAAAACTTTCTTGGCCATTATATTAAAAAAATACCATTTTAAACTTATAAAAATATTTTACTAGTTGGCGAAAATGTCACAATAAATACTTTATTTTAAAAAGTTCTGTTTTAACTTTAATTATTAAGAAAAATTAAAGCATATATTGGCACTTTTGTATCTACATATTCTTTTATAACAATAAGTTGAGTTAAATTTAGAATCCCTAATTTTTAAATATGCCGTTAAAAGCAATTTGTTCATACTTAATCATTAGGAAACATCAACCTTATACGCTAATTACTGAAACAAAATAATAATTTAGGTTCATAATGACATTAGAAATTTTACAATTGTTTATAGCTATTTAAATTTACGATGATATAATTTATAGACATTTAAATTTAAGAGAATATAATTTTTAAAGAAATCATAAATATTTAGAATAACTACATTAAAAATATGTTATGAAATTAGGAGAATTTCAACTATACACTATATATTTCATTTATACTTTTTATTTAAATTTTAATTTTCTTTGACTTTACCTATTTTATAATTTTTTTCACCTGCCTTTCTTTTTGAAGTAACGAGGCGGTTTCTAATTAGATAATGAATTTTTATAAAAGTTCTTAACGATAGAATAAACGTATAGCCGTTTTATATTAACTGTGTCATTTCGGAATCCATTCTTTACATAGCTATTCATTTACTTTAGGGAACACTTTTTTCCTTTTGTTCTTTTATCAGAATTTTTGCAAGTTGCAATCGCGCATACTGACATTTTGATAATAGTTTTATATTCTTGTAAATTCACTGCAAAAACTGAGGAAAGTCATTATAGAAAATAAAAAATGTCTTAGAATATGTCACAAAAAAATGCTCCAATATTAGTTAGAGCTAGCAAGGCCGAACGCTCCGTTCTTGAAGTAAAAGTGCGAGCTTTGCGCCAAAGTGACGTCACTAGAGAAAATCGGAGGATTGGCGCGGAGAGAGTTTCTTCAAAGGAGTGAACCAGCCATTCTATTCTCTTTAGCCCTGGTGGCATCTGCTTGAAGTAATCTTAATGTTTTTCATCAAATATAGTTTTGTTTGAAAAGCTAATATATATTATTAGACGAAATAAAATTTCAGAAATTTTAGCAACCTCAATTTCGGACAGTCTGGCATCAATTTTTGTCTGTTAATCAAAAGACCGTGCAAAAACGATTCAGCGATAGTCGAAAACCCCATGTATTCATTATTTAGTATTGACATGATCAAAATTCTCAATAATGAAATCATGGAAAATTCCTAATTCGACTATATTTGTTTCGGAGCTATTTCTCGTTTTTAAGGGTTAAACTAAGCAAATATTTCCTTCTGTTCCATAAGACCCGTTCAGGAGACATCGAGAAAGACGGTATGAAAAACCTGAAAACCTATTTTATTGCCTGATAGTATTTAGAGTTATTTATAATAATCGTCTTACAACTTCTCTCTGTATTCGCTGGCAATCAAACAGATTTTGATGCTTTCAATTCCCCTATCCTCAGTATTTGTGACCCTCTTCGTAAACCCAAATTTCTCGCAATTTATGACACCCAATGAGCATATTTTTTGACTGTCTCTCCGACAAACATTCTAAAAATACTTATTAAGAGCGGTGATTACGGTACACCATACCTATAACATTGCTGTTATTAGAATTTAATCAGAATGTATTATCAGAATATTGCCAATGTATTATCAGAATGTATTATCATATTTTTAAAGTATAGTGTTAGAATATTATCAATGTATTACCAGAATATTCTATAATAGAAATTTTTAATATAAATCTGTAGCATAACTACCAACTTTAAAAAATTAAGTTATTTTAAAAACAATTTGTTTTTGCGCGTTTGGGGTATTCCCTTTTCAATTTTTTTAAAAGTATTTTAAATTTTATTATTTTTATCAAAATTATTTCCCTTTGTAAATTTCTCTCCTTGAAATTTTTGTTAAAAAAACATCCTAGTCCGGGGAAAAACGTGAGCGAAATGTTTGAATGTTAAATGAGCAATCTTCTTTTTCGTAGATGAAAAGATTAATTTTGTGAATTATATCCGTCAGAAGTGTTAACAAAACAAGACAAGTTTTTGAAAATTAATTTTTCCCTTGAATAATAAATTCCAGGAATGGAATAAAAAATAGATTTGGGGGTGGGGTGGGAAAAAGGTAATTTATTTAAGTCTAGACGTTTTCAGTCGGGCGATTGAGGATGAAAAAATATGAGGATGAAATTTTTATCTTAATTTAATCAAGAACAAAAAGATAGATATAAAAACGGAACTTAATAAGTGGCCATGAAAAAAAGTTGGTAAAAATGTTTAAACGTAAGAGATTAAGGTAGAATTAAATTTTTTTGTTGTTGTTTTGTCTGATTTTATTAAAGAGAGGAGAAGAAGTTGAAAACATACGTATTTACTGTCGCTTTTCTAAATATCAGTAAAGTCAATCATCACTGGCTACGGTCAGCGTGCGGGTGGTTAACCACTTGGATCAGTCTGCGTAGGGACCGAGGGTGTGCGGTATTGGTCCTCGTTAAACTGTGCTACCGTAAAGTGCTTGACTTCGCGCGCAGGTCGTCGGGCTACCGAAGCGGGGGTGCCATTCCCTCCGCAAAGGATCAAAATTGTGATGGCATGTCTTCGGATCATCCTCCGGGATGTTTCCCAGACCGTCGCCAATAGCCAATTGTGCAGCTCTAGTGCGACGTAAATTAACAATAACAATAACTAAATATCAGTAAAATAATTTCAACATAAAATTAATTTCTTATCTTCATATTATTATAATTTCAAGAAAATGATAATTCAAGTTTGATAAAAAAATTTATATATATGTCTTAAATACTTTTTAAGATGGAATTTACTTGTCCACTTTGAATATAGTTCTGGGAAACAAAATTATTTCATTATTAGCATTTATCTTAATGAGATGAAAAAATTTCGTGACTATCACAGTATAGCGGTTGTCCGGCCCCTTTAATAGAATGTTTCGTAAAAAATGAAATAAACACATCATTTGTACCCTTATTAAGGGAAAACCATTAACATTGTAGCTTTGAAATTCAGATTTTAAGCAAGAAAAAAAAACCCTGCAAAACTCTAACAAATCTCTATTGAGGAAAGCAGCACTGAAAACTTTAAAATTTGTTTGATTGTTGATGACACTTGGAGATATTTCTAACAATCACTTTTCAAAATTCGGGTATGGTTTTCATTTCCGTCTTCTTCTGTTCTTTCGTTTCTTGCTCATTCGTATTAATTTATGATCTTTAAAGTGCGATATTTTTTCGATTTCAATTTTTGAATTGCAACTCTAGAGATATACCAATAACAATATAACAATAATTATAATTTTGTTCTTAACTCTTATGTTCTTCAAAAAGTGATCATTCCGGCTTAAAAAGCCATAAAAAAGACTGACTGTTAGTAGTTTTCGATGAGAGTGAACTCATTTCAATTCACGAAACAGCAATCAACGCTTGAAATTTTTTTAAAATGTTTTTTGAACAAAAACTAAATTAATATTTTAAATGATATTTTTAAGTATACTTTTAATTTTTAGTCAACTGAAAATTGCACAGTGCACAAAATAAAAAATGGACACCCTGAATAAATTTTGATCTAAGAATCGGATCTTCACATTCTAGAGCTTAATCTTAATGGTTTGAAGGGGTGACCGCAAACATACTAATTACTTTGTGCAACAAAATCAGACACAAAGGCGAACTATCTGCGAATAATACCTTTTTTTGATGAATTCGGTTTTCTGACCCCCATAACGTAGAGGGTAAGCCACAATAGGATCCCAATAGTTTGGTCAGCAGAGCGATGTAAAGTTTTCACCCCTTAATGCTAATTTTACTTTTTGCGTATTTCGCCTTATCTTGAGAACTTTTTAAGCGACTTGAAAAATTTTTGCACTCAAATATTAAATGCGTTTTTCTAAAGACAATTCCATTCATAAAATATCCTATAGTATTTATTTATTAATTATTATTTTATTTAATAATAGTCGAAAAAATCTAGAATTATAAGGTGTACAATTTTTACATCATTTCAAAGTACTATGTAATTTTAAATGGCAGAATACAAAATTTCAACAAAATCGGGTGAATAGTTCCTGAGAAATTGAATTTTAAATAAATAAATTTTTTAAAGTTTGATAGCGAAACTTTTGGTCGCTTTCCTGACCAAACTATTGGCACCCTATTTCCTAGATCGTGACTATCCCTCATGTCTTAATGGTCAGAAATCCGCTCTATCCTAGTAGTGTGATGCTAGAAAAAAAAAGATATGTTTATTCAGAGAAAGTACGTTTGTGTGTCTGATTTCATAACTTAAAATATCGCCTGCACTAATTGATTAGACATCAATTGACAAAACATAAAGATTTAAAAGAAATCTCAGTTACGAATCCGATTGCGTGTTTCAACCGATTCTCACGTAGTTGCAACATTTTGAGCAGCAAAGCAGTGTTTTCCAAACTGTGGTACGCGTACCTCCAGTGGTACGGGAACAGTTTGGCTGTGGTACGCGTTCTTATGCGAAATATCTTGCAACAAATGAAAATTTCAAAATTTTTAATTTAAAAGCAAAGCTAGTCATGAAAAATTACAATTACGTATTCCTCTATTGGCTATTTTTTGCAGAGTTAACAGTTAATAATTGGTGGTGTCAACAGCTAGTTGTGATTTTTAAATTTTGAGCAATTCTTTTTATTAAAAAATAATTTTTTTTATTAGTGGTACACAGCGTTACGAGCAATTTAGAAAGGGTCCATAAAAGTAATAAGTTTGGGAAACACTGTTTCAAAGAATGAAGTTTTAAATGGCAAAATACAAAACTTGAGCGAAATCGGTCGAAACGAATTTTAAAGTTACGACTTTTCAAAATTTGATTTCTCAGGAATTGTTTGACCCATTTTGTATTTTTTAATTTAAAATTGCATTTTTTAAGAGTCGAGATAATTAGTCATAAAATTTTTTTTCCTTACATTTCAAAAGTTTTTCAACTATTATTAAATAAAATATAGAAATTAATAAATAATTACGATAGGATATTTTTTGAATGGTATTGTCTTTGGATAAACACATTTAATAATAGAGTGTAAAAAAATTTCGATTCACTTAAAAAGTTCTGAAGATGCTGCAAAATAGTAAAATTAACATTATAAGGGATCCAAACTTTGGATGTCTGTCCTGACTGAATTATTCCATATTGTAGCCACCCCCCTATATTTTTGGGGGTCAAAAATATGAATCAGTAGATAAAAAGGTACGTTGTCACCTCCTTCTACCATTAAAATTGAGTCTTAGAACGTGAAGATCCAATCATTAGATCAAAAGTTATTTAGGGTGGTCCGTTTATTTTTTTGCGAGCTGTGCGTTACTCATTAGATGGCAATGTTATTATTTTTAAGATCATCTTCTTTAATCATATCTATTTTGTTTTTAATAAATTTTCTTTTAGTGAAAAATATATTCTCTTTCGCCATACTATTTTGATTAATATATTATAATATATTTTAATAATATATATTTAATAATGTACATTGTAATAATAATAATATATATTAATAATAAATATTCTTTATAATGTATTAAAATATATATTATAATATATTTTAATAATTTATCTTTCAATAATATATATTATATATTTAAATAATAAGTTATAATAATGTATTTTTAATACATTACAAATAAAATTATCCTTAATATAATCTGTAAACATGAGATCAAGTAGATTTTTTTAAAAAGTGGTAGCTAGCACAAGGGAATGTTTTTTAGTTTAAGTTCAGCACTTATCACATTACTATACTCTGAGAAAAATGAGTTCAGCATTAAACCTTAATATTGGTCCATTGAACCATAATATTTCCAGTTACCTTAATCCGATCAAGGATTGCGGGGTAAAAACCTGTCCAACTTATTTCTGACACTAATATAAATCACTAAAATTATGATGGTGTTTAATCATCTAATTTTTATTTTGAAAAATGTAAAGATAAAGCAAGATTGTGGACGATGACCACAATTCTCTGTTGAAGGTCAATCCTAGTTTAATAAGTACGGCAATACCCTTTCTTCGTTTCATGCTTAGTTTCCTTTCTACCCTCTAAACCAGCGGTTCTTCATTTTTTTTTCTTCGGTTACGGAANTGTAAAGATAAAGCAAGATTGTGGACGATGACCACAATTCTCTGTTGAAGGTCAATCCTAGTTTAATACGCTTTCTTCGTTTCATGCTTAGTCTCCTTTCTACCCTCTAAACCAGCGGTTCTTCATTTTTTTTTCTTCGGTTACGGAACTTCTTAAGGTAGAACCCGAACTTTATTAACAAAGTTAAGATAATAGTAAAGGTTATATATAACCTATAAAAGACATTTTTTTAATAATTAGAGGAATGAAGATTTTTCATCGTTTTATCATTAATCATTTTTTTAAAAAAAGGTTTTATGTATGGTAATTAAATTTGCAGTTCTTGTACTATATCTAGTCAAATTATGAATTTGTTTTTTAGTGCATATACCTGAAAATGAATAAAATGAGTCGAATTTTCTTCAAAATGATAACTTAATAGAATTGCTATAAACGTTGTAAGTTATTATTAGGAAACATATATTTCTTTTTATTTTGATTTGTAAAGCACGATTAGAAAATACTAACACAGTATTTTATAAATGCTTTTTCTTTTCATAATTTCATCTCATTTATTTTAAAAATTCCATTTCTATTTTATTGGTTTTTTACTTGAAGTTATTTTGTAAAGACAATCGAAACATTAAATAAATTCTAAATTATGCTAAATATAATGAGCTCTTTTACGGAACCCTAAGTTCCACGAAACACTATTTGGGAACCGCTGCTCTAAACAAAGAAAGAATTAAAACTTTATTTTTCTTTCAATTTTGTGTTTCTCTTTTTTTTTATTCCTTTTTTCAATTGTATTCTTTTTTGTTCTTTTTTTACTCGTTACTTTAAGTTGTTATCCTTTAAAAGTAACGTATGAAGCGTGTTATTTTGCGCCATATATGAAAGTGATTATATCTTTTTTATTCCTTTTGTTTAATTCGTGTTTTACATTATCTAGCTGATAGTGACTGAAAAAACTCCCGCATAAAATAAGATTTCTGCCTTTAAAAAACGAATAGCGTAATACACTTTTATAATGGATGTCACAGCCGAGTTTAGAGAAATTCCCATTATAAATTTAACCGAAAACAGTTAAGAACAAATCATAAATAACCGGCCTCGTATGTGAAAATGAGTTCGGATTACTGGATTTGCATTCGTGATGTTGCATGCGATATTAGCTGATGGGTGCGGACATAGTCCAAATGACTTTTAGTGTGTAAAGAAATTTTATAGGTCTTAATTTATGCAGGCGCATACTTTCATGGATTATAGTTTAAGAGATCAAATGATAAATTACGCTTTAAGAGACTGCTTCAATTGGAATATCAGTTAAATATTCCAATTTAAATGCGCGCTCAAAGTTTTTATCAAAATGCCACTATAAACATATCAGAATTGTTTTCTACTTAAATATGAAAATTTGGTATAATTACAGAATTTGAAAACGAAAAGGTCAGTTCATAAGCTGAAACTCTCTGAAAATGTGAAAAAAATTTATAATTCAATCTCATAAGATTAATATTTTTTTTAAACTAGTGCTTTAAAAAGTTTTTTCTTAACTGAGAAAAAAAGTGGTAAAAAATACCAGTATGAGGTGAAATTTACCGTGTTTCTAAGTCTCTATCTTCTCTCAAACCTCTAAGTCTTCTGAGTCTATATGGGAACACAAAAAATACTAATTTTTGTGGTAATTATTATACATAAAATTAAGAATGAAATATGAATTTATAATATGTGATAAAATTCTGTAACTTCTTTATCGTGATACTTTAGAGCACGGAATTCGGTTAAATTTGCTTTTTTGCTTTACTAATTGCGCACTAATAAGAATTTCAATTTTGAAAAATCAGAAATTCCGGTAAGCCATGTGAAAGAAAAAATTTCCAAATGAATATTGTAAATTTTGGTTTTAATAACCAAAATTATGTTTATTTTTAGTTTTTCTTAATTTTTTTTAATCAAAAATGTTATTTTTATACAGTACGGTAATTGTAACCACAATATTATTTTCCGTGTTAACCATATCTCTTTCTTTATTCCTCTAAATTACAAGAAAATGTTAGTTTTGTTTTAGGCAATTGAAATTGACTTTTTTTTAAAATTACATAGAAGTATACCAAATGAATCTTTCGAATTATTAGTATAATACCCGATTGAGGGATATTTTTTTATTCTATAAAAGCCTACGCAAATTTTTGAACAGCCGAACCACATTTTTGTGTTTACGACTACTAATGTTCAACTCCACAGCCTTGTAGTTTTGAACCTAATTCAGAAGACAAGGGAACTTCTGGATTAAGTATTATGAGAAATTTGCCTCCATGGAGGACTTTTGTTGATGGAACTAATCCGCATTTGCGTTACCTGGCAAAAAAAGACGAAAACTTCCCACGGTTAGCTTGACGGTAAGTGTATCCTAACCAATGATCCGTCTACCACTGAGGATATTTTACGTCAGCACTGTGGTCGCTGTAAGCAGGGTGCGGAATTCGTATCGACCAGTCATCGCTGGGATTCGAACCCGGTTCACTTCATTGAAAGGCGAAATCTCTATCTTCTGAGTCACCACGGCTTAGATTGAGGAGTATTATGTTTCCTACCCTATTTTCCAGAAATCAATTCACTTTTAAAATTAACGTAGAATTTAATGGATGTATAAAAGAGCTATGGAAGTGCAATTAAGACGTCTAATAACGTCAACATTTATTAAAACTGTAACTCACATGATCGATGAAAGCAGATAATACTTAAAATAATTAAATCGTTTACTTTGTTAAAAGAACACAGCTTGGAAAAGGTTTTATTTTAATACGACGCTTACAAAACAAATGCGCGAAGTATGGCGACATTTAATTACCTTTTAACTTCACTTAAGTAAACAAAGGCACGAAAGAGCCAATCAAATGTCCGAAACAGCCCGCATAGGAATCGGCAAATATTAAGTTTCTTCTTCGAGAAATCCCAACAAAAAAGAAAGGAAGGTGAAAGTAAAATCCAATTTAGCTTTTCCTGGATATAGTTGAGGAGAGCTAGTAAAGAAAAGTTTTTCTGAAAACTCTAAAAATATTTTTTTTAAAATTCTGACAATCATGAGAAAGCTAATTTCTTGAATCAGGAGATAAAAGAGTTATTATTTAAAAGGGGAAAAAAAAGAAGCAGAAATTTAATGATAATTTTTGATGGCCCTGGAGATAAAGTAGTTCTATAAGTAGTAGTAGTGCGTAAGTTTATTAAGCTATTTTTTTGTTTTATTTTCTGCATTGAGAATTTTTAAAATCATTAAAAATAATGTTTTAAAACACAAAATACAATTTAATTCTTCATGTCAATATTTTAATCCCTTTTGGTTGATAAGGCGCATGTTTATGTGAGATCAAACTTTAATTTAAGTTCAATTGTAATTGGTTAAATTTCAATTGTATTTGGTTTAGTTCCATTGTAATTGGTTTAGTTCAATTGTAACTGCAAATTGGTTCAACGCTGATCCATAACAATAGTGCCTTGAACAATGATAATGACTAAAAATTAATTGCAACTTTAATAGGGTGTTAAATTAAACAATGTTTTCTTAAATGTTAATGTTGCTCGAAGTGATAGTTAAACTCAGCAATAAAGTTGCAGCCAATTCGAATGATATCGTTACCAAAATATTCAAACTAGAAAAAAAGTTTCTAAAGATGAATTTAATTACCTTCAAATTTTGTATCTTAAAATATGGTCATTTGTTAATGCCCGAAAACGAGAAAATTGTTGAAACAAACAAACTGGATCAAATCAAGGCTGCTGAAAAAAGTTTCTTTTATAATTCGAATTCCTATTTGGATCAGAAGCATTCAAACTTTATGAGAAAAAGAGTTCGTTTTTTTTCACAATCAGGAATAAAAATGACCTTGTAAGGTTCTTTTAAGGGTAAAATAACCACACTGTTATCCTTTTTAGTGTATCTTAATACCCAAAACTGTGAAAACTGCTTTATACTAAAGTGGTGTTGAACCACGGACAGTTCCTGGCATATTGAAATACCAAGAGTGTTCTTTTACACTAACTTCGTGCACAAATAGCAGCCTCTTTTCTTGATATTCAGTAATACTTATAATTATAATTATGAGATGCACTTAAGATACAGTAAAGCTATTTTTTCCAAGAGAATATAAAGTAAGAATCATTAATTTAGGTAGCATTCACATAGAAGCTCACTTATACTTAAAATAAAACTATTTTGTAAATCAAACAAGCACGTAATACAGTGAGAATATTAAGACGAATTCGCATTACGCTAACAAAACCGATGAGGAAAGAAATTATGCATTATAAAATTATAGTACAAAATGTTTCAAAATTATAAAATGATGTAATACATAGAATTATCAAAATATTTATTTGCATAGGTATATCGATAAATGTATATGTATTAAATAATTTTGTAAAAAAAATTATTTTATGAAATAAAATTATTTTATGAAATTATTTAACACATATACATTATAAAAAATTTTGGTGTATAATTTCCACCATTTTTGGTGTTGAAAACACAAATACATTTTTTGTATAGAACTGTAGTTATCATAGAAAAAAATTACAATTGTTTGACAGAATAACAAGTACAAAATAACAATTGTTTGAAAGAATTAGTGCAAATATCATGCTAAAACTGTGCTTGTTTTTCAAACAAATCTTTTTGCAATGAAGCCACTGAATTGATTCAATTGTGCATGAATTGATTGTCAGTAAACAATCAAACATAAAGTGAATAAATAAATAAAACTAGTGAGCTGCGCCCCCTGCTCGCTAACGCTCGCCAATCCCCGAAAATTGCTACGCAACAAACCAAGCTCGCTTCGCTTGCTACTAACTTAGGTACATAGCAAATGCACAAAATTCTAAGAATTCAAAACAATCATTCAAATCCATGTAACAACTTTTTTTTAAAAAAAAATTTACATCTTTTAAGTAAATACTAAGTCATTAAACTAAATTTGAATTCAAATAAATGACATGTAATTCGTTGAACCTATTAGAAATGCGCTATATTATAAAATCTTAAGATAAAATTTCTAGAACTGATCTCTTTAAAATGGTTAAAATTTTGGCTATAATTAAGTTTATTAAAAATTGAAATTGAATTGCAATGGAAAAACCTGCATAAACAAATAAATTCTAGTAAAGCAAATAAATTCGTGATATAAATCAAAAATCGTCAAATAAATTCGTAATATATAAATTCGTGAAAAAAAGCGATTTCGACAAAATACTAAGATAGAGATCTATCGACAAAGACTACTCACCTCTGCCTAGCTTATGCTCTCTCTGGTTATTTCAGTTTCCGTTTTTAAAAGCGCTATATGTTGAGCCATCTCAGCTAGATTTGGCATGTGACATTTTTAGCGGCAATCATTGGTCGATTTTCTGGCGTTGCCATTCGGGGAGTTGTAATGAGGCTTTTTTTTGTCGCCGTGTAAGAAAAATATATATATATAGATTACAACAGTGAAGAAGTAAATAAAATTTGAATTGAAATATCAAACTTAAGAATTGAAATATTGATGGTTGACTGTGTAAATTTAAGCACAGACGACTCTAGGGGCTAGAATTCATACTAAGACTTCCAAATAGCATGTAAACTACCTTTACATCTAAAAATAGCTTAAGAGAGATTTTGAGCGCACTGATTGAATTTCTCGGCAATGCCTTCTGTGACGTATGGCTATTTCGTTCTGATATGCGTGTTATTTTAAGCATAGAGCGATTTCTGTACTACAGCTTTTTTTCACACTTGAAATTTCAGTTTTTTCACCTGAGAAACTGCCTTCTTTATTTAAAGATGGAATATAAATATAAACTATTTCATCAAACATTATTATCCTTAAAAGTAATGTTCTAAATTTAAAAGATTACAACAAGTAGGTAAAGTAATTATGAGAACTGACAAATATGAAATGGAATTCCCGAAATTCGAAACCACACGGTCAAAGATTTGTTTGTTGGTAAGAAACTAATTTAATTATTTTAAGAAAAATTTGTATTTAATTTTATGGGAAATGCTTTTTTCGTTAGTTTTAACATTATCACATGTATTCTTATGAAGCTAATATCACTCTAATTTATTGAATAACATTGAAATCGGAGTTTAATTGCCTTGCTCAATTCTTATATTTACTATGAAATGAAAACTCAATAGTTTTTGATTGAAATTTACCGAAATAAATTAATATTTCATTTATTTCTCGTAGATTACTAAAATTAAATTAATAAGTTTTTAATTGAACATTTTTAGTAGAGCCATCTATTTTTCTAAAATAGAACTAAAAGATATGCATTATGCCTACCGACTTATAACTTATTTTTTAATGATTTCTTTTATTTGTTAAAAGTTTCATAATACCAAAAAAAAAAAACTATTATTGGAAATCCAATAAATCAAACAATTGTCTTTTAAGATGTTTATTTTTATTAATTTCTGATGCGTAATTCCCATCAAAATCCAAGTGAATGAATTGGAATTGTTCATGGAATTAATACCATGAGAAATGAAAGAATAAATTTACAAAAAATGCTATCTTTTAATTCTAGTACATTTCTATTGAATTGTAAAGATTTTTTTTATTATTTAATTTTCAGAAATTATTTGTTTGTCACCCCAGTGTGTTTATGAAAGTGCCGCAGGAAAAATGTAAAAGAAGTTTCTCAAAATGTTCTAATTGTCAAGCAACAATATCTATTTGAGTAAATTTGAACAAGAAATCAACAAGGAAATCAGATTCCTTTATAATTGTTAGTACAATTGATATAAAAACTTTTCACAATATTCACTTGAATACAGGTAGTCTGAAAAGTAACAGATACATTCTTGAAATTATATTTATATGCTAATAAAAAAGTTTAATTTCTTCATGTAAAGAATGAGTTTTGTTAATTTCTTTTTTTTTAATACAGTTTTGTTAATTTTAAGCAGATTCATTCAGCACATAAAAAGTGTGCATAAATAAAGTATGCAATTAGAACTTATAATTTATTTCAAATGATTCCTCGTTCCAGTTAATTACCCATTCATTTCAAAATAAATTTTTATGAAGCAATGGAAATTAAACTGAGCTTTATCTCCTCAAATCTGTCCTATCCTTTTATTTTATATATTTATTTAAACACTAAACTTTCATAATATTAGGTTTCGATCTTTTGACTGAAGATAGAATTGAGTTGAGGAATGAAAATCTGTAATCTTGTAACGTGTTATACTTATTGTAATTTGTAACATGGTACTCGCTAAAAAGTAAATTTTATTAATTATAAATGTTCTAAAATTTTTTTGCTGAATTGTTATTACATTTTTTAACATTTTATAATATTTTCCTCTATATGATAAAATATTTTTCGAATAATCAAGAATAATTGTACAATAATATTTATATTCATTTTAAAATCTCATATAATAAATTCAAACTGAATGGTTCCGCAATCATACTTAAGAAAGATATTTGCATAAGGAGATTCCTAATACTATTCAATTTTAATATTAATCAATTCTTATATTTATTATATAAAAGATATCTAATAAAGCTTTCATTTATGCTTAATAATTATTATTGTACTAATTTGATGGTTTACCAAAACATTGTTGTTTAACTTACATTCCCTGAAATACAAAATATTAATATTAAAAAATATCATACTGAAACGTAAAAAAAATATTTTAAGCAAATAAAGAAAATTATAAGAATAAAATTTCAAGAAAATTAGATTTAAATAAATGTGTTAATATTAAAAGACCATTCATAACTATATTTTATTTTTCGTACAAAACTTTAACATTTGTCTTAAAATTAGCATGAGAAATATACTGGAACTGAATTATGATTGATTTACATTTTTGTGAGCAACTACGGAGAAAGGATATTAAGGAGGAGCTACAAAATGATGTAACAGGAGGCAATGCCGAGAAATCCAATCAGCGCGCTTAAAATTTCTCTTTAGTTTCTGTAGATGTAAGGGTAGTTTACATGCTTCTGGATTACTACTTTCTAAGCTTGGAAAGGAGCGATACTCAATATTATTTTACTTGCACTGCCGTGCAATTGAAAAATCAACGCAAGCGACGAAAAAAAAAAAATCGAGATTTTTATGTATTTGGCATCTTTACATGGTAAGCAACATATTGCAATTTTTTTCAAAAATAAATTTTATTTTATCAGTGTTTTGAAATTTTATTTTAGCTTTTATAGCAATAGCAATAGAAGGAAAATAGTTGTCACAATAATAGGCGTTTTTTCAATTTAACTTTCAACGAAACAAATGATGAATGAATTCGAAACACCCGACATGCATGTTATGATGCTGCTTAGGAGACCGGCGATATTTTACACCATTATAGCCAATTAAGAGATAACACTCAACCTTTATATTTATACATTGCATTGTTATTGTTGATTCAATAATTTTTTTGTTTGTTTTGTGATCAGGAAAATTTTCAAAACACCGAAAAGAATTTAAGCTACTCTTTAAATGTAGGTTCTTGACTGAGTATATTAAGCTCTTGTTTCTTAATTTTATAGATTAGCAGATACAGAAAAAATAGATAAATAAAGTAAAAAGAAAAACGTTTTTTTGGTTGTTTTTTTAATTTAGATTATTTTTTTTCTGGTTTAGATTGTTTTTTGACCATTTTAAATTGAGATATCATTTTCATTGCAAATAAAACGAAATAACCTAATAAATGTAAGTTGTTTTTGGTTTAAATAATTACCTTTTTAAAATATTCAATTTATATTTACATAATTAATCAACATTCAAATAGTAAATAAAAATACATTAATAAATAAATAAGTATAATTGGTTTATAGATTATTTTTAGACCAATTTTTGTTAAGTTACAATTTGAAAAGTAAATAAAAAGAAAATAACTAGTAAATATATTTCGTTTTTCGCTGAGATTATTTTTTGACTTTTTTTTATTGAGATGCAATTTTCTTAGTAAATAAAAACATAAACAAATAAATAAAATTTGTTTTTGGTTAAACTTATTGCCTTTTTAAAAATATTCCTTTTGGTAATGAACCAAAAACCTATTTTTTAAGAATTTTATATACTATATAGAATTTTTAACATTAACATTTAATTAACATTCATATCCTTTGTAGGAATATGTGTCATTAAAATCAGTTATGATGACTCCACTACTATATATTTTCACATTACAATCCTTTTTATTTTAATGCATTTAACTGTGTTTCAGCCAGGAAACAACGTTATTTTGGTGACACACTTCTCGAACAACCTTCCATCATCCTTTCTTTTGTGTTTTTCCTCTTCCAAGACATATGAAATTTTCTTTCTTTTGACTATATACATATATAAGTATATATACATAATAAGTAAATAAATACAAGAAAACACGAAGAGAGTTAAGAAAAAGTTAAGAAAAACAATAAGTTTCATTTATTGCACTTAAGCTGCAAGTAAACAGAACTCATTAGATAAGTTCAAAAATAAGAATAAAACAAATAAAAATTATAGACATATGAAAAAAAGGGGTGGGGGAATAATAAGTAAAAAAAAAAACAAACAACAGTTTAAAAAAAAAAGGATGAAATTTTATTTAAAAACCGGAAGATAAAGATATAATCTTTTCATCAGCCCACACGATTATATCCGCAAAACAGAGTGCTTTCTGATATTGTATCAATGAAGCCAAAGCAAAATATATTAATGCAATGGTGTGAGGAGCACTCAAAATTTTTTTTATGAAAATTACTACAAATAAAATAGAGCACAAAAACTAAAAATAAGTAAAAATAACAAGCAAAAACAGAAAATAAAATAAAAGAAAAAGAAAAAACAGCATAAAAATGGACTATAAAGCGAGTAGCGAAATCAGATCAACTTACATGGACGGGAAATTTTTCAAGAATGATTTCAAAATGTTTTCGCAGAAAGATTGCCAGATTACAAAATATGAAAACAAAAGCGCAAATTGAGTGCAACAAGAGGGTTTTAAAGTGTCGTTCTTATTGCACTGCAGAAGTGATTTGTTATTCTGTGCATTGAATTGTTAGTTACCAAGGATGGGCCCGAAATGGATATGCGCAAGGTAATAGTATACTGGATAATTTTGAAAATTGACCATAAAAAGTTTTAGAAAGTAGATGTTTACTTAAGAAAAAATATAAAGTAGGAAAGAGA
>NC_092207.1:102114784-102180689 GCF_043381705.1 Parasteatoda tepidariorum
CTCGAAAATGAATGAAAATAACTTGCTACTTAATATTTTTATTCATTTTGCAAAATAATTGCATTTCGAAAGTGGTGTCATCATTTCGAAAGTCTGCCGCGAGAATTTCTCAGAACGTGCTTAGCCACGCAGAATAAGCGCTCCACTAGAAGGTACTGCAGTATTATATTTCACAAATAATTTTTTTACTATTGGATATCGATTCAAAATTTATATGCGTCCCGTTTCGACATTTGAGCTCATGTATGCCATAAATTCTTCTGTCGCTGGTGATTGGCATGATGTTTTCAGCTTTAGAAAATTTAAAATCCCTGTTTTTTTTTCTGTTACGTTATTAGTTATAGCAGGGTGTTCAGCTTGGACAATTCTTTCCAATTTTTTGTAGCCTCCTCCCTAGCTGTGAATGCATATATATTGCACATTAATTTTATAAATTAAAAAAACATAAGCAAACATAAGCAATGTATTTAAAAATAAGACTTATGTAAAAGTTGAGAAAACCAAAGAGCTCCAAACACTCAGTATTTATGTCTGTTCGAAGTTCTCTTAGTTATATATAAAATATTTAATTTAATTTGATGTAAATTAAAGCTTAGAAATACATTAAAATCTGTTCATTAAAATAATTTTTCGCCCACTATATTTACTTTTATTTGCACTGTTATGCTTATTAACAGCTTCTTAAATTGAAGTGAATAAAGATAAAGGGGTTAACAAGATTTAAATATTGATTTGTACTTTTGAAAAGTAATTATTCTTTGTTGTAAGGAGATTTCAATAACTTCAAAATTATAATGTAGGTGGGATTAGTTTCCATTGATATTGGAAAATTTATTTATTATATTCAAGATACAAATAACGAGTTTGAAATTTAAAAATAATGGGAAAATTGTGTAGAATAAGTGCATTTTTTTAAAAAAAAAAATTCACTTTCGACCAAATCATTTTAGAATATGGCATTTAAAAAAATACACTTTGAATCTCAAGCAAAAGCAAAACTATTTATTTATAACACATTTCTTACTTATGCAATAAAAAAATACATTATATACAAATGTCTTTTCTTTTCTCATATGTTTTCGAATAAGATATTAAATTAATGTATGTAATATCATAAATTAAAATTTTTATATTTTTAGCTTGTAACCTTATCATTAAATATAGAAGCTATTATGTCTTTTGTAATGAAATAGTTTGAAATAAAATATTCATTTTTCAGTACATGAAATATTGATTTTACGTCTAAAAACAAAAATAATAAATAGAATTTGTTACAAAGTAAAATTATTCAAACAAAAAACATTTTTTGCCTTCTATGAAAAGAAGTTTAAGCTTTTACAACTGATTATATATATTTCAGAAGGTCTCTAAATTATAACACATATGGACTAGATAAGTTTCGTGCTATAAAATACGTTCACGTTGTACAAAAATACTTAAACTGCTCTTTCAAAGTAAGAAACAACTTAAAAATAATAATTTAAAGCGGCCATTGCATACCAATGGGAATATTTTTGTATACACGCATACTACGAAATGTTTTAAATTAATATTGATTATCTAAAGAAGAACTCTAAGTAATAATTATTTTGCAAACAGTTCATCAACTTTTAAACGACAGAGGTGTTTTCCGTTTCTATATCAATATTATAAGATTGTTATTTAGCACAATTTTAAAACAATCAATTAAAACATAATTTTAAAACAGCAAATTTTTAAGTCATATTCCATCGAGTCAAATCGAATAATGTCCAATCGATACCTTTTTTTTAAAGCACAGTCATAAAAATAGCGATTATTACTTTTCTTTTCAAAAGTAATATGAACATTTTTGTTGCATTTGAAGTAAAAACAACTTCTGAAAATATCACAGAATTGCACGAAGAGCAGCAAGACTCAAGATTCTCCTGAAAACTTCTTAACGATATCTTCGGCGTTCAGCGTTCCTTTATCGTCATAAAAGTCGAGGTAAGCTGTTTCCCTGGAATAAGCGTAAGCCTTCTCGTAAGCATATCCTCGGTCTCTATGAACCTTGTCTTCCAAGTCTTGGTTAGAATTTTTAATGAGTTCCTGATGATGGTTGTAATCTTGTTCGGCCTGTTCTTTCACATCTTCACTCGTCACCGGCAAACCTTCAATAATAATGAAGGCGCATCCAGCGAAAATGAGAGTCATCAACTGTAAGAGAAAAATGATTCATCTTACTTATTGAACTGGCTATAAATGAATGTCAAATCAAAGGAGGCAATTTCTGATTACTTTTAACGCGTAATACGTATGTTATTTTGAAGCATTTTTTGTATTTTTTTTTAATTGTTTTGCTACACTTTAAGTAATTTCGGAACGCATGGAACCATTTTGATGCATTTCTATAGGCTCTAAGAAAAAAAATTTGATAAATACCACCAGAACATGATAAAACGTACAGTTTTATCATGTTCCAGTAAACTAGATTTTTGATTCTTAAATAAGCATTGCAAATGATACAACTCGAGAAGTATTTCGAAGGGTCCCTCATTTCAAGAATTAACTCATCAAATCTCAATGCATAATGAGCTTAATGAAAAAAAAAAAGGATTCTAAAAATAATATCGTTTTCAAATTATTAAACAGCAGCGGTCGCCATAGCAACGCATGCAATGACTACCCACACGCGCCGTTTGCCTTAGAGCATGGCATAGAGACGATTTATTCGATTAAATTTACTTTTCAGTTTTGTGTGGTAATAATACCTGTAATTTTAAAAGCCAGAATTCCCAGAAAAACTTTACAAAATGAATTAAAAAATTACCAAATAATTGGTTTAAATATCGTATATTTTAATTTTATTAATCAATTTGTTTTGAATTTTTTTTTTACGAGAAATGTCCTTACCATACAATACCAAATAATAATTTTACTTAATTTTTTTTTCGTTTATTAAAGTACCAAAATAGACCGCATTATCGCTAATTTTATCCGTCTTAAATTTGACACGTGATACTATGTTTTAATTTAAATGGCAATACTGTATAGCTCAGCATTTTATTAAGGTTGCAGCAAATCAGAACAAAATAACGGTTTAAAGCACCGAAATTATGATTCAAAATTGAATTAATTTTTTTGAGAGATGCATTTTTGTCCACTTTTGTTTATTACTATTGGATGAACTACGTCGCTTTTCAAAAACACTTATTTATAATCTTAGGAGTTAGGTTTAAACAAATTCTGCTAGTAAGATAGGAATTCATTTTTTAACAAAATTAGAGATTTCAAAGAAAAAACATTACTTTTACTGTAAATATTCATACATTGTAAAAAAGCATTGATGACAAACATGAGGCATTCATACTTTTTAAAAAAATCGGTATCAAATTACGGTGTAAAATACTGGCACGTTTGGTGCAATATACTTAAAATCCATTATTACCGCAAAATATTTATTTAATTAGAGCGATTCAGTGATTTTATGGTAGTTATTAGTGTAAAAATAAGGTACCCCAGATTTTTTGTTCCTTAACATGTTCCGGAAAAATGGATTTTACAGTAAAAAGTACCAGCATCCTGAGTACTGGTGGTTTTTACCGTAACTTGATCTATAATTTTTTACAGTGTAGTCCATTTAATACTTTTGTTTATATAATCAATATATAGTTCATTTTTCAATTTTTTCATAGTTAATTGAGATTATAAGTAATTTTGATAGAATTTAATTAATGTCGTGAGATTTATTCCTTGTTTACCAAAATCTTTATTTTTTTGCTTAATAAAATGAGCTTGAAAACATTACCTTCTCATATTCACCCTCAACAAGCATGTATAAATGACACATGTATAATAGTTCTGGTTAAATAAAACAGAAATCTGCTAATTTAGCAATATAATATATATGCTACGCTGAAACAAGGATGTCATAAGCCATATTGAGTCACAGTAGCTATATTTAGTTGGATTTTAAAGTATGGAATTGAGAAGTAATTTTTGCAAGATTATTAAACACAAAGAATATAAGAATTTGGAAAAATTGTTGAGAATCTTATAATATGGTTTTTATATGGTTTTATAAATCTGACGAGAAATTAAATTTCGAATTACATAATATGATTTTTTATTAGTTCCTTTTCCTCATTTGTAAAAATTTGTTCGTTAGATATGTTAGGAATTTAATACATATTTTTTTCGGGTCGAGTTAACTATGCAAATTACTCGGTTAACAAAACAAGCTAACTAAAATAAAAAAAAGAACTGAGAATTAAAACGACACACAACAAACAAAATGACATTTTCAACGGAGAAATAATTTAAATATTACAAAGACATCAAGTAAGTTAAGTATGCTTTCAGGTATGTTTCTGTAATATGATCTTAGAATCGTAACATTTTTGTAGTAAATGAAAAAAGTAATCAGAATTTTCCAGATTTTTTTCTCTTAATATTTCAAAGTGATGAATGAAACATTGTGCGCAATAATTTATAATGATTGCAGCAACGTCAACACGCTGATGTTCCATGATGGAAAAAAAATATTTCAGACCGTAAAAAATATTTGTTTGACGTTTTTGTATTAATTTTCTGCAATAAGAGTATTAATAAGCAAATAAAGTTTGATCAATGTTGTTTTTTAAAATTTATTTTCAAGTGCAATTTATAAAATTGAATTAGGCTTTCTTTTAAAATGTCAGCATATATTCTGAAAAAATTGCAATGGAGAATTTTTGGAGAAATCAATGTTTCACTTGCAAAAAACACACAAATACTTAATTTAAAGCTTTTAAAAAGTAATTATATTTCTTAACATAATTATATTACTTAACATAACTATATTAATACGTATTTTTATTTAAATAAAGATTGCTCAATTTTTTTATACCTAGAACAGAAAACTTAATTTGAGTTCAAGTAAAATTAACTCATTTGTTTCAATGAATTTTGTCGTGATAAATGGAAAAACTATGAAATTAAATTTTTTTTTTTTAAAATGGGTTTTTGAATTAAGAAAAATATAAGAGGCAGATAATTGTTGCCTTTTTAGAATGGATTAAGAATATTTTTGCTTTTTGATTTTATTTAATTCTTATACAACGCAATTTGGTTCTTTTAATCACTGCTCAAATTTTACCAATTTGCTTTTATTGTCTTTTTTTTTTACTAACAAGAACACCTTTGTGAAATCTTACACTACGAAATATTTGATCTAAGAGATTTATTTAAATCTTATACTAAACTAAAATCGAAACAATTTATGGTCTTACCAGTTTCATGTTGTTTGTTTGAAGCGTCGCAGTGAACCGACATGTCGAAAATAAAATGTATTTATACTATCTAAATACTAACAATAAACATTGAAGACCTTCAAAACGCCTCTAATATGAACTTCCTATCTATTAATATTCAATGTTATTTCCTCCTATATCAAAATCAATTATCCGTTTATGTTTCCGACTAATATGTTTCCGAAGCCATTTCGTAAGGTCATAACCCTGAACAATGTAGATCATTTAAATAAGGTATTTTGAGAGTTGAAAGGAAGCGATACAGGACCTTGAAGAAAGTGAAACTAGTTTTCTTCTCAATGCATCGTTTTTTTTTAAATTTTATTTACTCGGGTTTTCTTTTCAGGTATTCCTTTTCTGATGGCTTGAGGAGAACCACTTCAAGATTGAATTGATATAATTAAATATGATTTCATATTTATGTGTTCATATATTTCATACTTGATGTGTTCGTATCAGCGAAAGTTAGTTTGCCGTGTTATTAGCTTGCTAACATGGCAACGGGATTTATTTCCTCAAAAAATAAAAATAAAAAACGTCACTTCCTTATTAGATTTTTAGTGCATTTGAATTTGAATATTTATTTTGATGTAGTAATTACTCTGCATTTCCATACATATGTGGAGTACTCGAAGTTAGCAGGATGCACTGTAAAAAATTCCGTATCAAATTACGATAGTAAGTATCAGCACTTAGGGAGCATCATACATTCATTTTTATCGTAATTTTTGCAGTAATGCTTATTTAATTGGAGTGATTCAGTTATTTTATGGTAATTATTACTGTAAAAATTACGGATTTTTTGTTTCGTAACATGTTCTGGTAAAAATGGATCTTTCTGTATTACTTTGAATTTTTTACAGTGTAATAAGGAAAAATAAGGAAAAATATTTCTAAGTAATAAGGAAAAATAAGGAAAAATATTTATTTCCTTGGAAAATCAACGTATATTATTTTATAATAATTATTATATCTTGCTAATGCTCAAATTACTACTTATATTTTTTTGAAAAAATATATCGAATAATCATATTTTTTTTCATTTATTTATACCATATTTTGGGTGAGTCCGGCATTCTTTAATACTAAATTGTTTTTAACTTTTACATGAACTCTGATCCTGCAATACATGCTTCGGAAATAGACGAAACTTCGGTTAATATTCTTAAACTTTTAAGAATTCTTGGTGCTTTAGTCAATATTGTAGGATGAAAATACAGTACAACTACTGAACTAAAATTTGTAATTGCAATTTGTTTGAAGACTTTGTCAACTACGTTTTGACATTTTTATAGATTTTTATATGTTTTCAATTTCAATTTTTTATAAGCAAGTTTTGATAAAAACAAAATGTGCTTTGAAGTTATTTAAGCTGGAAGTTTAGGTTGGTATACTATCAAAAGTTCTATTCAATACCTTACAGAAGAAAGAGTCAGGAAGAACTAGAAGAATTTGACTCATTTTAATAATATTTTGAAATAGGGATCTTTAATGCTTGCCTTGCAGTCCAACTGAGGGCCTGGCTGAACCCATATAATTCAGTTTAGAATGAATATTCGATGAAAAAAAAGGATAAGTACTTCAAAAAGTTTTCGTATCTTCATGAGTTGACCCATGTTCAAATCCCAGCAGTGGCAAGTTATTATGAATTCTGCTTCTGACTCGCACTGACATAAAATATCCACAGTGGTAGACAGATAGTGTGGTAGAATCCCTTTGCCGTAGTGCTAACAGTGGGAGGTCTTCACGGTCTTTTCTAAATGTAACCCAAATGCTGGTTAGTTCTATCAAAAAGTCCTCCACGAAAAATAATTTGTCCCATTACTTGATCCCCTTGACTTGGTTGGGTTAAAAATTACAAGGCTACTTAATTGAATATTGATAGTCGCAAACTCAGAACTGAATCTGCAATAGAACACTGGTTATAAAAAGTAAAATAAAAGCTCTTTCAGATAGAGCCACGGTGGCTCTGTAAATAGAGCGCTAGCCGCTCAATGAAGTGACCCAGGTTCAAATCCCAGGGATAGCTGTTTAATACGAATTAGGCTCTCGGGTCACACCGAGCACAGTGCTGTCTTAAAATATTCTCAGTGGTAGACGTAACAAGGATTAGAATTCCCTTCCCGTCAGGCTAACTGAGAGAGGGTTTCGTGGTTTGTAACCCAAATGCATATTAGTTACATCATATTATCCTTCATGAAAGTTGGTAACAGTACTTGATCCAAGAATTCCCTTGTGTTCCGGTTTTAGTTCAAACTTACAAGAATGTGAAATGGAACATTAAACGTCGTAAACACAAAAATAGATCGTCTGTTCAATGCTAGTTGTAGAAAGCATTTTAGATGATAGTTCGCCGAGTAAAATTCACACCTAATGCTCGCAAAAAAGTAAAAAATTATGATGCTTAATTAATTACAATGTTTATTGTTTAAGATCTAAATAATTAAACACCAAAGAGACTTATTCTTCAAAGAGCAGAAATTTAAAGAACAAGAAGAATCATTTGAAGGATACTTCGATATTAACTGCTACAAATAATTCTCACAACACTTGTGTTAAAGTGACATCAGTCACTTAAACAAAAATAATATAAAGCTTCACATTAAGAATGAAATAACTTCTTTTTTATCTCGTTTGTATTGTCAGTATTTTTTTTAAAAATTTTTGCTTGTTCATTTATTTTGATCAGTAATACTCTTCTGAGCGAAACAACGAAAGTGCTGTCACTCACATTTTTTTCACTTTCATATATCACTATCATCATATTTTGTCTGTTTCAGCCGAAATCAAAATTAAATTGATTATACTTCAATTTGTCACAAAGTACGAACAGGTTAAAAATTATAAAATTTAGTAAATGAATTTGTTTCACTTGTCTGGTAGATGTGTAATCCGTGGGATTTTATGAATTTATTGGTTGAAAACTTCGATTTTAAAACATATTAAGTGAAGTTGGAATTTATTCTTCATGAAAATGTTTCGTGAATAACTCTTATATTGTTTTTTCTAATGAAAGTTAAATGAAAAATTGCATTGCTTTACATTATAAAGATTGCCATAAAATTTAAGAACTTTGGTATTTTTCAATTAGTTTTCTTTTAAAGATAATAAAACTGAACATAGTTTTGAGAATTCTCCACATTATTACTTTTTTATTGTTATTACTATTACAAAGCACACATTTCTTTGCAATTTCCTCACTACAGATGTGAGAAATAAAACAAAATTTTCAAATTCTGCAAATGTTCAAGTATGGTTTGGAAACACTTAAACTACTTATTAAATATAAATAATTGAAGAAATTTATTCGCAGTGAAATAATGTTTTCGTTTGAGGAATCTTAATATGAATGCTAAAATAATTCCTTTTATGTGTCTAATCCATGTATTATGGGACTTTTTTTTCTGTTGCGTTCTACTACACTTTTTCTGTTACGTTATCCATTAGTGACTGTCGGCCTTTTTTATTTGTTACCGCTGAGCTTTTATTAAACATATTTTTATAATAATACATTTTATATTATATTAATTTAGGAAGTTCAAAATGAAGAATAAAACAAAAAAAAATTATAGACATATGAAAAAAAGGGGGGGGGGAAATAATAAGTAAAAAAATAACAAACAACAGTTTATTTAAAAAAAAAAAAAAAATGAAAGGTTAGTTAAAAAACCGGAAAAAAGATATAATCTTTTCTTCAGCCCACACGACTATATCCGCAAAACCGTGTGGGCTGAAGAAAGGATTATATCTTTTTTCCGGTTTTTTAATTAACCTTTCCTTTTTTTTTAATAAACTGTTGTTTGTTATTTTTTTACTTATTATTTCCCCCCCTTTTTTTTTTCTTCTTCTTTCTTCTTCATATGTCTATAATTTTTCTTTGTTTTATTCTTCATTTTGATCTTATCTAATGAGTTCTGTTTACTTGCAGCTTAAGCGCAATAAATGAAACTTATTGTTTTTCTTAACTTTCTTCGTGTTTTCTTGTATTTATTTATTATATATATATATATATTCTNTATATATATATATATATAATACAAAAATAATAAATACTTTTGTATTAATAAAAGAATTAAAACTCTTTCGGTTTCAGAAAATGTCTTTGTTAAAGAGTAAGCGTAGAGCTATTCTACTTTGGGAATTCAAGGCTGTAAACATACCATTGAATAATAATTAGATTTATATTTGAAAGGAGGAGTTATTTTTAGAATCTTGTCCCTCTTTCACTCCCATATTAGAAAGCATTAAATGATTTTCCATAGTGCGTAGATTTACAATGGCATGTACGACTGTAACCTAACTACACCAATCTCTGTTCTATTTAATGCGGGAGCAATTGTTTTCGTATGTCTCTTGCTGAATAACGCGTTCCACAAAACATCTGACGGAACCATCCGGAGTTCCGTCCACACCCCCTTCCTTGGGGAGGGCGGATGTGAACTGTTATAACCACCAGCATATCTTTTAATAAACCTTTTGATGACTTATTATGGTTTTGACTGCATTTCTTAATATGAATACACCAATGATAACAGAGATGTAGCCCTGTTATTACAAGACGCCAGGATAATTCCTTAGCGGAGGAAACTTATGCATTTCGATCTCAGAAATTAAGCTTAGCGGAGACCAGCTGTTATTACAAGTCGGCAGCATAGTTGCTTGCTGAGGAAACCTTTGGAGGAAACTTACGCAGTTCTATCCCAGAAACTAAGCTTAGCGGAGACCGGCTGTGACTTGGGAAAACCCTCATCCCTTCCTGAAAGCGTTGCATTTTATCGTCCAGGAATAATTGTTCTCACACCCCGAATGGTTTACGATGATTTACTTAGATGTTCGACATTCCCACACTCCTACTCAGAACTCAAAGAAAAATAAGCTTCAATTTCTCCTTCACTGTCGGTGTTAATTTGTGATTCCTCTTAACAAAGAAACAAGATCAAATTTCATCTGATGTTGTGATTTTTCAAAATGTGTTTTTGAATCGAAGAAATTTTTTTTCTTCCTATCAACTTTCAGCTGATGTTGCGGTTTTCGGAATGTCTTCTTGGACTGGTATATATATTCAGAAACAGGTAAACATTTATTGATTTGAAGGCATATTTGTTTAGTTGAAAACTCCTTTTTTATACTTTCAATGCAAATTATAAGTATTAAAAAATTGCATCACACGTTACGTACATAATTGCCTTAACTAAAAAAAAAGCATTTTTGCATTTTAATTTTTCAGTAATGATAATAGTTTGAAACAATTTATTTTTAAACTATCTCTTTTGGTGTATCAAGACTGGATTTTATGAATAGTTTTCTATTAATTAAATTTAAAACTTAACCTTTCCCCTTTTTAATGCTTAAAAAGAAATCTTTTGTTGAGGTAAACTTTCTTTACAAAGAAAATATATTTAAAATAACTTAGATTATTTAAACATGGATTTGAGGAAAGCTTTTACAATATATAAAGTTTAGAACGTTTACTTTATTCATTCCTTTATAATTATTAGAAATCTTTACAAAGTAATCCATGAATGAAATACTTAGATTACATCTTAAAATTATAGTTTTTAAATGGTTTGAAGCAGTTTTTAACATGATATTGCTTTGATTACTTTCAAAAAAAGTCTTTTAAAACATAAAATATTTAATGTTTATAAATTGCTCATTAAATACAGCTTTTTTGTTTCAATATTTCATTGAAGACTCATTTTTCTTAAAAGCCTTAATCTTTTTCTATAAAAAAATTATATTGCTGCAAAAACATTCAATTCAAAAACTCTGTCTACTTTTAAATCTTCTTTATTGCTAAAACCTATTAAGATATTACCATAAAGGATTAAACACATATTCATTTGCATATTTTTTTTAATAATTTTCAAAAATCTTCTTTTTCTCCTTTAGTTTGAACACTCAATTCCTTAAATCGAGTTAAAGTAACCACGATTAAAGTTACGGTTAGATAGAACAAAGTATTCATTAACCTTTTCCTTCTTAGGTGAATAAGTAATTGAATAAGAATGCATTAGACTGTTTAATTAATTCATAAAGCTAGTCTAAAATAAACGAGTTTCGAAGTTGGACTAATTATGAATATACAAAATGGTACTTATCGTATCTGGATATACTAATGATGCTAGATTAACTAGTATTTTTTTCCTGACGAATGTAAAAGCAATTAATTATTTTCTAGATGTGGTATAGTTTCCTGAGTTAATTTTAATCGAATGAATCACGTGATCTTTGGATATTAAAAGAAATTTTATTTAAGTTATAATTTGAGGTTTAGGTTGTAACTTACATAAAAGAATTCTTGCATTCATATGTCATGCAATTACTCGTTTTAATTATTTCGGAACATTTTATTTTTATTTTAGGTTGTTATGATGTTTACGTATGGTGTATTTAGTAATCACTGCTCTTAATATATATTGTTCGATTCTCATTCGCTGAAGGATTCTTCGCTGTTGGAGCAGAATTTTTTTTTATTTAACCGTATTAGGTGAAAACTGTCAATAAGCAATTTTTCTTCGAGATAGCAGTTTGAAAGTCAAATATAGTGAATTGATTGTTATTTATTCAATTTTTCAGAGAAATTTCTAATTCGCGATCGCATCTAGCGGGGCGGAAATTTTCAGGCTAAAGTTTCCATTCAGTTTCATTAGAATAAGTGCATAGGTAGGACGTGTTTTTTCCATCAACAAATAGGAAATAAAATTTCTCTAAGAAGAAAGCTGAAGAATTTAAAAAAGCAATCTAGAACTTCTATAAATCTTTCTGAAACAGGACGCAAACAACATTTTTTTCTTCAATGCTTTCCTTTTTTAACGAACTTCCAACATCATTTTGGTGAACTGAGAACTTTCGATTTCGTGATCGCATACTATTACGGATATTTATAAGTATAAAATTAAATTTTAGTGTTCAATTCATTGTAAATTTAAATGAAGAAATTTAAGTCCTACTTCATTTCAATGAATAAATGTGATTCAAGAACTGTAACAGTTCTTGAACATTCTTCTTCCTTATTGAATACTATATATTTCTGAATATACATAGTTCGGAAAAAACAGTAAGAGATGACCAGGTTTACTTGAAATAGTATATTTGTATTAATACATTTTTAATATTTTTTTGGTAAGTATTTTTTAATTTTGAATCATCAATTTCAACTAGAATCCAACTATTCTGTTTTTAAGCTAGATATTGAAATTCATATCGAGACCTTACTATTGTAAAATTTTATGGTAAGATATGTCATCTCAAAGTTATGAAGTGATAATCTATGTATATTTAGAGTTTTTTTTTTTTTTACATCAAGCATATAAATGAAGCAGGTAAGTGTTATGATTTTATAATTAAATATTTACTTCTAAATTACAATTTTTTCAAATTGGATGATAGTTCTGATTAAGAGATTAAAAGAAAAAAAATCAACTCAATATGAAAATGTTTCATTTCCATATTAGAAGTTTCTAGGGCCAATTTTTATTAATAAAAACAGTCTCTATTTTACGATTTTTAGTTTATAAGTAATTATTTTTTTTATTGAAAAATTAAACCTTTTTATAAAGATTGTTGTGGAAAAACTTGTTTTTCGAAATTAAATTACATAAGATTATATGATTCTGTATATTTTACATACTTTAATGTTTAAAGTAATTTGATTCAGAAAATAATGCTACACTGAGGAAATATCTAGAGCAACTGAAGGCGTTGTTCTTCAAGCTGCCGTTCTTCTCAAATGACAACGCTCTCTATTGTATATNTAGAACTTATATCACTTATTTGAACTTATCTATCAATTATCTTTATCACTTAATCATTATTAATTATCTTATATCACTTATTTGAACTTTTTCATTATTAAATATTTAATACTTATATATTTAATAATAAAAAAGCGATTTATCTACTTTTATTATCTTTTTTAGTAATAATATTTAAGTTAGAACCTAAAATTGGTTTCAATCGCAAGACTTGCAAGTGATCCGATTTTGGAAATCGGGTACCTAATTCGTACCACCTGCGCCCTAACTCGTACTACTATATATATATATATATAAAATAGTATTTTAATAATAAATAGTTACTGATGATTGCTTTAAAATAAAATGCCTGATGTTTAATCATTTCTTCAACTAAAGCAATTCATTGATGACGACTTTACTCTAGATTATTTAATTTAAATGAAGCCTAGTAATTAAACATAACTTCTCTAACACATTAAATTATTTTCTCACTTTACTTTACTTATATTTTTCTCGTGTTTAGTTTTCTTCATAAAAAATTTTTTTTAATTTAATTTTTTAAATTGATTTTTTAAATTTAATTTTTTTAAGGATAGGAAGTCAAACTTAAAAAGTTTTAAGTAACTATCAGATAAAAGTGAAGCATTTTTTAATATTTTTTTTTTTACTTTCCACACACTAACTGCACAGTTGTTTCTTGATGTAGAGTTGAAAACCAATATTTGAACTCTGGAATTGAAGAAAAATATTTTTAATAGCTCTGGATTAAAAAATTACAACATTTTTTAACAAAATACAAGCATAGTGTAACTTCACCATTTCATTTCACCTTATTAGTCTAAAATTTTTTTCTTTCCTCTTTTTAAATCAGAGTAAAACAAATAAAGAAAATCCGTAGTAAAATTCACTTAATCGAATTGAGTACTATCGTATCGCGCGATAGATGCTGCCGAAAATGTTAAGCTAAGAAAGTTAACATTTATTAGTATCAAAACTTTTTTTCTTTAATTACGTAATGTTTTCAGAAGTGGATTTTCCACAAGCTTTTAGTTAATGGGTGATTCCAGTCAAATTAAAATTTTGTATTCAATTAAAGAAAAGAACACCGTCCTGATACAAAATATATGAACAAATTAATGATTTAATTATTTGTTTGTTTAAATAATGTTTCATTATTAATACAAAAATATGTATATTTTTGTTTTATAAAAGCAAAATAATAAATTTAATCTACGTAACTTTAACTATATATGCTTTCCATAATTTTCAAATTGAATGACAACTTGTTTTTTTCTCAAATAATCAATTGCTAAAATCTAGATACTAAAAGCAGCGTATGATTTTGTTATGGCAGATGATGGGTGATTTTAATTAAGACAAATCCATTATTTTTTATCTTCTGCTATATAAATTGACCCCTTTTTACGTTAATAATTTACGTTATAATTACGTTAATTAATTGAGAAGAAAGTATGGTTAAAACTATCAGAATATGGTAAAATTTAGTGTGCCTCAGGCTCTATGGGAACACCAAAAACTCGGTAATTTTTAATGAAGCGCTTTGGTAATGATTTTGGCAAAATTAACAAAAATATGGTTTTATAATATGCGATAAAATTTGATAAATGTGGTGAAATTTAATAATTTTATCACGATAAATTAGAGCATATCATAAAAACCATTTATTTAGTTAAACATATTCTTCAGTTTAGTATTTTTTTACTAAATGTGTGGTAATAAGAACTATAATTTTGAAAAGCATAATTTCCAATAAACCGTTAAACGAATAAATTATCAACTTAAGGTTTTAAATGCCGCATACTTTGGCCTTTAATACCTGCCTTTTTTTCCAATCAGAAATCTCATTACCATACAGTGCATTAACTCATATATTTTCTTGCTTTATTTATATATTACAGATATATAATACTGATAAGTTTTTTTTACTTATAAATCAATACTAAAATAACTTAAAAGAATTTTTTAGTATTTTTCTTTGTTGGGGTTTACTAGTCTTACAGTATTTCTAAATCTCTATAAATTTTGATTTTTGAATTTCTACATATTTTATCGATTCATTATTTACTTACATTAATAACAAGTGGTCTTTTTTAGTTATTACCTCGTGTTATTTCCCTTAACTTATTAATGTTATAAGTATCTATTCATTTCTTAGTCCTTATGAACATTGATTTTCTTACTAGTCTTCACTATTTGCTTATTATACTTAATTAATGTTTATTTACTTGTCTTTATATCTAATCAATTCATAATTCATAATTTTTATTATTTTTTATTGGTTTATTGGTTTAAGGTAACTTTTTGTCTTCATTAGATGCATTGATTCTTTCACAATCCTTTTACAGAAACTATCGATGTATTTTTTGGGGCCAAAATAACAAAAGTTTCTTTTAAAAAAAGAAAGAAATCTGAGATTGTATACCCGCAATGCAAGTGAGATTTCTTAAGGGTATTAGAATATGCTTCTCCAAATTGAATACGCGGGTTTTCCTGTAAAAGTCAATTCAAAAGCTTAAATGATAAATCGAATCTTTTCATTTGGGAATTGAAATCGTTCTCAATTTTGATACAATTGAAAACGTGGTTCCGATGGATGAGGTTTTTCTAAATGTAACAGAATTGGTAAATGTTACTTACATATTCATGCATTCACAAATATGCAAAATGAACGAGTAATTTATTTAAATATAAATATATTTGATGAAAATAAATTCCCTAACGATATTTGTTCATTTTAAAATTAAATTTTGTACGATATAAAATGTTTGCTCAATTTTAAAATAATATTATCTGGAAAAAGTCTTTGATTTTCGAAATTGAAACTAAAATATTTTTTATGAATCAATAAAAAGTCATAAAAGAATAAAAGGTGCTAGTAGAGATTAGATTTTTAAATGTGAGGTGATTTCTTGTATTATCTATATTCCTCTTTAAACAGAAAAAGCCTTTCTGCAACTAATGCAACGAAAATTTTTTATACTTTTAAATATTTGTTCAATATTTTCATATCAATTTTTATATTTTTTTTAAATATCATTGAAAAAAATTAAAATTGTTGCTCTTTGTTTGTTTAATATGAAAGCTTTTCTACCTGTATTTTTTTTTGATTATATAACAATAATTTTAATGAATAAAGTTTTGAGATCGATTTCTTCATAGTTTTTTATTAAATATAGTTTATAATATGATTACCGAATTTAATATTCTCCTGTATATTTTACATAAAATAAAAAAATAATGTCATTTAAGTTATAAATTTTTTTTTTATACACAAAATATAAAAAGACTGGCAAAGATGTAACAAAAAATGACAAAAACCATACGTAAGGTCATTTTTTTGTGAAGCTTACCTTCCTAAAAATAAAAAAATAATAATAAAAAAAAACTAATTCTATTATATATATAAAAAATCACACTTTAAAATATATTTCTTTGGTTGACGCTTCTCGGTTTAAAAAAATGAAGGAATGTATATTTCATTTTCGACATTCTATAAAAATTTTCATAAGTAATATCAATTTTCTTTAAAAATTATATTTTCAGAAGGCTTTACAGAACGCATTCATTTTAATTCATGACACTTTGAAAAATATCTTATAGGAAGCGAATATCATTGATTTAACATTTTTTAGATATTATAATTAATTATTAATATTTAAACTGTTAATCAAATAAATTGAGAATTACTAATGAAATTTAGTATTTAGTATTTATTTCAAAACATAAAATTCATAATTTAATAAATTTTTTGATCAAATAAAATAAGTGTTATTAAATAAATTAAAATTAATTTAGTTATTAATATTTAAATTTTTTTTTGTTGATTTGAGCACTTAGATGACGCAACATTTTAAGTGAAATGTCGAGGCGAATTGAACTTTGTAGAGGATTTTGTTAGGTGAAATTAAATGGCATTTAATGCACTATATATCGAAGAAAATTGTACCAATGCTTAACTCCATAGTAAACTGTTTAAAACCAGCTTTTTGCAAACGTGAACTGTTAAAAAATGAAGATATTTAATTCCAGCACTTGAGATTTGCATTAAAAATAAAATTTTATTGTCTTCCAACGTTGGATATTCACTAATCTTGATTGTTAAATTGAACTCCGAATTTTATTTCATATTTTTCTCTTATAAAACTAAAGCCGAAGCATCAATCAAACAAAAATGAATTTTCAGATTTGTTTTAAGTCATTAAAAAAAGTCTCAATGGAAATATTTTTTTTAAAAAATATTTCTCAAGAATGAGCTCAATAGGATTAAATAAAACTGTCTAAAATTTTTTTCACTCCGGATGAAATATTAAAGATCATAATTAAGAGTTGACATGCTCACTTAAGAATTTTCTTGAACATGAAAGAAATGTCAAGTTTTAAAAGTAATAATTTCCTATGGCATCAAAATTAAGTTTATAGTTTTAAATCACTATGTTACTATGAGCATTTATTAAATATTTTATTGAAGAAATAAAGATCACGTATTTATTATATTTTTTTGCAAAATAGTTCAATTAAATATGAAAATTGTAATTAAAAATATAAAATACTTAGAGAGCCTAAAATTTTCAAAATATAATAACGAAAGATTAATTGATAACAAATATAAAAGGAAATTTTTCTTTCTTTTTTTGAATATGTGGAGGGTTTAAAGGTGTGAGTGAATCAGTTAAAATAACAACTAAAGATCGACTAATCTGTAAAAAATAAAAAAAATTTAATTTTTCGTATGGAAAAAAATCTTAACTTTTCTTATAGAATTAAGAAAGATTTATACATATATACACGATACATGTTTACTTAATTTTAGTTAATCGAATTTCTAAAAAGTCGTATATTTAAAGTTCGATTTCCCAGGAACTATTCCGCCGAATTCGTTCAAATTTCGTATTTTGTCGTGTAAAAATTAGATACTTAAAACAATGTGAGATATTGTAGACCTTACGATTCAACATTTTTTCTCTCGCTTCTATAGATATTTACTGGGAAATAGATATTGCTAATCCAACTATACGATTTTCAAAGTATATTACATAATATCTATATTACATAATATTTATAACAAAATATCTATTAGTGAAAGTTTGTTGCTGTATGAAATAAAATTATTTTTTTTCTTATAAATTCAATATTTTTCACTTTCTAATATATTAGGAGTGTTTTTAAATGAGTCCAGAAGGATTCACTGCAGAGAATGATGAATAATTGAATCGGTAAATATAGATTTGCAGGATTGGGATTATAAAGATGGTTTATAAGCCTTTGTTAGACGAAGATCCCACAGTGAAAGTTGGAGAGTGACATTCATAGAGATTACCCAGGATTGGACTCGCTACTTCCACGTTGCACACCATTAAACGAGAACACTCGGCTAGGAAGATTTCCTAATCCTTAAATGGGTGAATTAATGAATGTTATTAATGTGGCAAGTCAGTTAATTGGAAAATCAAGTCAGTGACTCGGAAAATCAAATGACACTTTGAGCCTAACTTTTGTCGAAATACTCAAGATTCAAAACGTTATATATAGCAAGGTGTGACATGAATACGACAAAAACTTCTAGAGAAGTTAGGGCACACCATCAGGATTAAAACCGCATAGCAACCCATGCCCGGAAATGCCATTACACGTCTCTAAAGGCACATTCCCATTATGAACCGTTTCTTAGAGTGTTTCTGAACAGATCATATATAAAAACGCTCCTATTCGCGTACGATGACATTTCTGGGTATGGGTTTTTATGCAATTTTGACCCTGATGATGCGTCCCAATTCCCTTAGGAATTAGTTGCAACATCTAAGTGATCGTCTGTTAGCGTTTTTAAACTTGCACACTTCGATCAGAAATAGGCTTAAAATGTCATTTAAAAAAATCTGTAGATTTAGGAGCAAAACTAATTTCAGATTTGAAATTCTAACACCCTAACTAGGCAAGATCAAATATTTTTAACAATGCAACAAAAAATTTGTTCTCAAGTATTATATCTCGGCCTGTTTGAAAAGCGTTGTTTAGTTTATGGATAGTAATTTTTATATCTTTTCTTTTTCAAATTTTAATTACGATTCATTTCATTAAAAAAATTTCTCTCTTAAAGAATACACTGGGAAAAAGCTAAATTTTAAACTACGATTATTTAATTTTTTAATATTTTATTATATTTTAAACTAATTATTTATATTTGATTTCTTCACGTTAAAGTTTTGATTAAATTTTATAAATGTTTAGCGAAATAGAATAAATAGATAAATTAATTTCCTTCATTAAGAAAAAAGAGGATAACTAATTCCACAGGTAATTTAATTTGAAATGAATAAGAGGCAAATATAATCAAGGGAAAAAAACTAATTTTAATGCAATTCCATTGCTGAGTATATCAGAATAAGTAAAAAAAACCAAAAAAACAATTTAAGATGTGGGCTGCAATTAAGAAAATTCGATTTAAAGCTGAATTTTAGTCTTCCATCCCAGAATGCAATTAATGTTAAATTACCAGGGGCTGTGAGACAGAAAATTCCTAATTTCAAACCAATATCGATCTTCATAGTTTAAGTAGCAGATGTTTCATCCATAAAAAATAAAAGATCTTTGGTAAAAATAGGATTTTGTAATTTTCAAAACCTAAAGTAAGGACTTCAATTAGATAGATAATTATTTTTTAGCAAATTGAAGGCAACATATAAGAATGAATCTTTATCTTATGAATAGAGTACCCCCTCCCCTTATAGGCAAAACTGATGGTACTCTTAGAAAGTGGATACGATTAATTCTTATAGTTTAAATTGAAATAGGTAGAAATGTACACTTTGAGTATTCTTAAACGTTGAAAAAGGAATTGATTTTTTTTTTATAAAAAGAAAACTTTTTTGTTTCTGTTTTATAAAGTTCTGTTTGGAGCATTACTGATGCCAGTTTTTCGAGTAAAATATATTTTTAATATATGGAATGTTTGCATGATATATATTTTACCCACATAAATGGTGACAGTATCGTTATGCTGCAACATAGATGGTTAAAAAAAACATTTGAAGCAAAATTAGGAAAAAGGAACTCAGATTAAAATTTTTTAAACATGTTTTTTTTTCAAAAATATTTGACATTTGATAACTAGTTCGAAAATTATTACCTCTTAAACTTGATGAAAAAAAATACGAGCCACTCTGTGGGCCGCAGAAATGCAACTACAGGTTTGAAATTTGACATGCTGAATGGGCCACTTATGTTTATAAACTTAAGAGGAATACTTTTGTTTTGTTTTTTTATAATTGTGATTCTATGTGCTTTTGCTAGTATTTTTAGTATTTTTTTCCTTAATTAATGACTATTTATCCATTGTTGTAGAAAAATCTATTTGTCTCGAGATATCTATTTTATAAGCTCCCTCTTGACTTGATGGATGTCAAAAGTAACAAAAAATTGAGTAAATAAAAAAAGAGAAAAAGATTAGATTCATCCAGTTACAAATCAGCAATCGACAATCATTTATATAAAACTTTTATACAAAACATATATATAACATTTATATAACATTTATATAAAACATTTATACAAGCATTTATATAAAATTTTTAAAAATTGAAAAAAAATCGTAAACGATAAGAAGATTCTGCAATTTGAACTGTTGCATGTTACAACGTTATCGTTACATATTGATAATATATTAAATATATTCTCATTGTTTTTTTTAATGTGTCACACCTTCTGTAATTTCTAAGTTTAAATATTTTTTTCTTCAAGTATAGTAGATTTTTCAAACCAGGTGATCGTTAAAATTAAATTAGAATATTTATACATCTTGTAAACAAAACAAATTTTTTATTATTATTATTCGCTTTTTAAAAAGTATAAACTTTAAAAAAAAAAAAGCATTGATGAATGAGAAGCAATCATGGGGGTTGATGAACTGAGGCTCTTAACCATCATTAAGAAGAAAAAAACATAAAAATTTGAGTGAGAGTTAACATTTCAGAAAGTATTTAAACATTTTTTGTTATGTCATTTGAACATTTAGTATTCATTTGAACATTCCAACATTACATTTGAACATTTCAACATTGAACAATTTCATTTGAATTTTTAAGCATTTTTGTTAAAATTGAGTATATGATGTGTTATTTTTGAGACGACGCCTTTTGTTCAGAAATTGAATGCTTCAATTTTAAGCATAACGAATTCATGTGACTTTAAAAGTCGCCTCCATTTAGTTAGACTTTATCTAAACCGAAACAGTTTTGCGCAATTTTGAGAAACCTTTTTTGCAGTGTCACGATCACCATTCTTAGAGATTACTGCAATCTTATCTTCTCCCGCTATTGTCTTATTTGAAATGTGTCGTAGTATTTGGTAGCATTATATAATAACTTCAGTAAAACAGAAATAATAGAAGGATAATTTTTTTTCTTCTTCTTTTCAAAACTGAGCATCTATCAAAGAATCTGTAGAATACTTTTTCCAGAATAATTAGTTACCAAAAGTTTTCGATAAAATATTTCCTCTAATAAATAATATATAGACCATGAAAACACAATGATGTCAATGGCTCTCAGATTTAGTTAGTTTTCAAGTATTTTCAATAGATAAACAACTTTTAAAATAAATGTTAGAAACACAATTGGATACCTGCTGTTGAAGCCATCGCAGGTAAGTCATAGCACTTGCGATTCAAAAGCCAATCAGGTTTGACGCACACGCGTGACGTTGCTTACAAGTATCCTATTAAATTTGATTTAAATCACATGGCTTGACATAATCATTTCACTTCTTCTATACTCGCAAGTACCTAATTATACAACCACTAGACATAATAGAACCATGCTGTTACTTAACCCTAGTAAATTATATTTGTCAAATCTATTGACATTATTTGTTTTTGAAATTACAATGTGTCCCAACTAAATGAAGCCACCTTGATTTTTCGCCGTAACTAGATGTGAAGAAAACCAAACATATGTATTATGAAAATCTATATCTAAATACTTAAACACATGTTTACAGGAAGAGACTAACTCCATCTGAACATGAAAAAAAGAACATCGGATAATCAAAAACAGAAAAAAAGGGTGCCATCGAAATAAAGCCACTTCTGATTATTTCTAAAATACCCGTCATGTCTAAACAAGGCTTGAAACATTTGATGTTGCGTACAATTTACTAATTTCTGAAGGACATTAGTATCAATATTTCTCTGATCTACTTAGCATCAATATTACTATATTAAGTTTCAATAATTGCAGACTTCAATTCTTCCACAAACTAAAACTGCTTTTTTTGGTACATACAGTCTTACTGAGGATAGATCTCAAGTTTTCTTGGGGATGCACAACACGTAAAAAGGCAGTTCATTCATGACACTTACCTTTCTTTCTTTTATACAAAAACCGACGCTGCTAAAATTTTGAAAAGTAAATGTCCTGTTGGGAAATCCGACTTGGGACACTATTTTTCCTTGTAAACGGCAATAAATAGATTTCTAGAATTTTTGATCACTGGCATCCTCTATGCAATGTGAGGAAGAGGTTAAGGTTGATAAATATTTGAAGCCTTCCCACACAGTTAATTACCCTCCACCTTGCTGTATAATGTCGAAAGAATCAACTTCTTTTCTCATCCTATTGTAAGGGCACACAAAAATGTTTTCTGTTTCTACTCTCCTTTGCTTGTGAATAGTTTGCAATGAGCGCTGATTTTTTACTCCAGCGGGCCGTATAAAACGAAGCAGTAGAGGAGAAAAAACGGGAATTGTCGAGCCAAGTAGGAGTTTCCAGCAGAAGAATTCATTCCTTTACGTTGTAAAACCATTAAAAGTTGTAGTTTTTGGATAATAGGGTGCATGTCATAAATGATCTGCCCTTTCTCATGACACTCCCTAAGAAAATGTGAAGGGCTATCCTTAGTAGGGCTATTTATATAAAAAAGGAGCAGTTTCAGTTGGTGGCAGAATTGAAGACTGTCATCATTGAAACTTGAAATAATATGTGATGTCCTCTTAGAATTGATAAATGGTGTGCAACATCACATATTTTAAGACAGATAAAAAATATGTAGTAATATTTGGGCTGTAATCAGAAGTGGCTTTATTTCGATGGGATAATTTTGTTTTTCTCTATTATTTCTTATTTTATGTTTTTCTTCTGTCTAGGTGTAGAGTGAGTTACTTCTTGTAGATATGTGTTTAGCTATAGACTTTCATTCACTTTTTAGTAATAAATATAGATAATAAATATATATATAAATGTATATAAATATATATAAATATAAAAATATGCAAAAAATATATAAATATAAAAATATGCAAAAAATATATATATTATAAATATGTAATAAATATAAATAAATAGAATTTTTCAAGGGAAATCTTAATCGAAACTCAAGTAAAAATTAATCAATGAATTTATAATTTAAATTTAAAACAAAATTCATCAAATCAAGCAAAAGTTGATAAATTATTCTTCCCTAAAAATATTTTAATATAATTTTTCTTTCTATTTCTTAAGATATAAAAGTGCACATACATAATTCAAGTATTGCTTCTATAAAATATTTTGGTTTTTGTTTAAAATATTTATTAGTTTAAACTGATTGATAAGTTTTCAATTTCATAAAATGTAAATAACTAGAGTATTTTGACTAAAATGAAATAAAACAAGATAAAATAGTCGATTCAAAAGCAAATAACGATACTAATTGAAGAAAATGCGCATTGACTCTTTCTCATGCAAAAATATTAAATAAGACATAATGAATGCATCTCAACACAATTATAGGAATAATTTTCTTCATAATTAGATCAACGAAAACTCTGTTTAAATATCTTCAAAACTTATGAATTAATTAGGCAAGATAACTTAGTTTATTTTGCTACGCGCTTCATTGAAAGAGAAAAGGAATACATCTTAATTACAGCCCTCATTATTCTTATTTTCAATTTTATAATTGAAAGAAAGGGAAATTAATATGGGTTGCTAAAATGATGAAACGGTGAATTAAATACTCAACATTTCTTTTAAATTCAAAACTCACACCACATAAAATATTTTATTGAAACTTCAGAAGATTTTTTTATGAAGTAAAAACGTAATTTTTATCAAAAACGTTTCTGCAGCGAAAGTAATTTTGAAAACAAACATTATTTTATTAGAGCAGTTTTGAAATGTTTTCATTGAAATGTTGCAAATGTGATCGTTTTAAAATTGATTTCTAGATTGCACAAAAATTCTTGGAAAAGTAATTTTTATTACGAATATCCAGTGCCATCATTTGGAAACCGGAGATTGAATTCCGTGGAGAAACATGGAAAAACACAATTTGTAGTTTTTTTCAAATATTTTAAAATAAAATATTTTCAAATTTTGCTTTAAAGGTTTTCAGAGAGCTATTTTTTAACTTAATTATCTCAACCAGTTGTTACTGTAAAAGTCTCTTTAAAGCGTCTTGATATTTGTTGATTGATTAAGAAATGGTATTCTAGTGTGAAAACCAGCACAATTCTCGAAACCTAAAGATATCTAATTTTTAATTTCCTTTTCTAAAATTTTCATAATAAATATTTCTGCAAGAAGTGTTTGAGCGTTACTTTCTCAGAACAACTATTCCCTTAAAACCCTTTTTTACTTATGAAATGCTTCGATATTTGTTCTTTTATTAAAAAAAGTATTTTAAAATCAAACAAGCACAAACACAAGCGAAATTCTTGAGCAAACGATTCAAATAATGACTTAATTTTTGGAATCGTTTTTAATTTATTTTCCCCAATTTTAAGCTAAAAATAATTTTAATAGAAATAGGTTGAATTATCTTAGATGTTAATTACATAAACAACTACCGCCTTGAAATACCTTGATCTTGAAAAGTCTCTCGTTATTCCTTGATTTCTTAAAAATATTTTAACGAGAAACAAACAAACACAGAAAAATTAAGCTAGCGATTTTAAAAAGTGGCTAATTTTCTAACTTAAAGTTCATTTTTGTAATATAATTTGGTGGTTATAAGTTATAATTGTAAGATATTTATGAGTCATAAATTTTAGCAACCTATTAGATTTAAAATTGTGCAAACAGGATACATTTGTAAGTTGTTAAAATTTCATCTAATTCTTATAAAAATGTGAATGAAAATAAAAAATTTTAGATTGGAGAACAACAAAATTAAATAAATAGCCAAGAAAGAATGTAAGTCAATGTAGAATATTTATTCTAAATCTAAGTTTTCTTCAATTGCAGCTCTAGAAAGTTTCATTCCGGTATATTTGTTAGAAGATTATAGAAAGCATTCAAAGAGCATGTAAGGAAATTCCGTTTCTTTATTTTGTTATAATGCTCTATGAAAGGAAGGGTAAACCGTTTTCATTGATGACAATGTCGGGAACTGCTGTTTCACACAAAACGAATCTCCATGGTAACTAGAAATTCTTGAATCCTTTTCAAACCACTGATTTAAACAGGAAAAGTATATATAACCATTTCATTCTGTGCTTCAGATTATTTACCTTTCGCCAACTAATCCTGCCTTTAATGCTCGATCTTTAGAAATTGTTCTTTTCTGTTATTTGTAAAATTAAACTAATTTTAGTTGAAATTTTGGATGGGTGGCCATGTTAGAACAATAAAATTCAGAGAGTTTTGAGGCGTGCTTCTAAAATATTAAGTGGTTATAACGACTAAATTTTCAACAATTGAGAATTTTTTTTCCACCAGAGATTAACTATTAAAAATGTGGCTCACTATAGGAATAATCTCATAAAATTATTTTGTTACAGAATTTTCTTCTTCTCTTGTTTATTAAGTCTCTCGTACAATTTGTTAATATTCAAGCTCTGGTTGGATATATATANCCATAAATGATGCTCTACTGTTTTTATTTTAATTTTATTGATAAAATGTATCTATTTGTCTCTAACCCGATATTTGTCTATAGCCCCCCTATGACAAGTTTATCGGCTCTCGACTCCACCTCAATAGTTTGGCATTCTTGTATTTATATGAACTGCTTGTGGAAGCACCAACATCAATAAAGTAAATTTTCCCACATTAGGCTTGTCAGTGAAAAACATTGAAATAGTAATTACTTGTCCTTGAGTCGAACGGCGAAGTATTATAAAAACTCCTTTTCAACCAAACCTTTACATTCAAAACCTTTTAAAGAAAAGTAACTTTATCACAATTTTTTATAAAATATATCTTAAACTTGCATTACCTTTTACTATCATGTATATACTATTGATTCACAAACCAATAAAATAGCACCTTCACTAGATATATATGTATATATATATGTTTGTTGATAAAATCATCTTTTTCAATCAGATAGCAACTATTTTTTTTTCTTCATTTCACAACAAGAAATTAAGGTTTTGATAACAGTTTTAAATGTTTTGGAAAGTTCATTTTATTGCAGGTTTTAACAGTGACAACAGTTTTCTTTTCTTTTCCTTCTTTTTACATAATGCCTTCCATGTAGCTCGTGTTTAAGTGTTGTATCAGCGTTTGGATAAACGCCATTTCTTTTCGGGTGTTTTCGAAAATAACAGAGGGGTCTTCAGATGTGCAGCGCAGGCAGTTTGGGGCCATAACCATAGCCAAATTTTTTGAATCCATTTTTGTGATAGCACAATTCTCTTCTGCAGCAAAAACCTAAAAATTTAATAAAATATTAACTATTTTATTTTCAAAAGGAATATCTGCTCAAACATAAAATTAAATACCTAGAACTATTATTTCTTAATTGCATGAGACAAACAACTTCTAGAGATAATATCTATATATATATATATATCTTGTCACAGTTTTAGTGGTTAAACTCCTCCGAAACGGCCAGACCGATTTTGATGAAATTTTATATGTATATTCAGTAGGTCTGAGAATAGCTTTATAACAAATTTGTTTCCATTTTTTGGACAAATTTAACGCATATTTTAAATATATCTTTATTTAATCGTGTTCGGATCCAAACTAGACATAGAAATATAATAATATTCACGCATGTTGCAACAAGTCATACTAAACTCTAATACTTATGCTCACCTTTAAAAGATAGAGCATCAAATATATTTGTAAGTATGTGAAGAAAGGCAGTAAAATGGCAGTATTTCGAGTTGAAAATACCAATGTGACTGCTCTTCCAGTGAATAACAGCGATAAAATAACGCTGTACCAAATTGGCTGGGACATCAGCTCCAATGAAGCTGTTTGGCGCATCTTTGGTTTCCTAATTCATGAACGGGATCCAACCGTTATTTATTTAGCCGTCCATCTTGAAAACGGTCAGCGTGCATATTTCACGAACGAGACAGCGATTGACCGAGCTGTAAATCCTCCAAAAACTACACTCACAGAATTTTTTGATATGTGTTATCGTGTTGATGCTTTCTGTGTCTTCGCACGGACTTTACTTTACTCAGAAGTACCACACTATTTCACATGGTCTCAAACAAAAAAATGGACACCCCGCAAGCAAGGCACACCGGTTGATGCATGCCCCGGTTTATTCAAATCAAGCGCCTTGGGGAGAATATTTACTGTCAATCCAAGGCAGACTGAGTTCTTTTATCTTTGACTGTTGTTGGTTAATGTCACCGACTCATTGTCATTTCAAGATGTATGTAAAGTCGATGAACATCAGCATACAACGTATAAAGATGAATGCCTTACACTCGGCTTTCTGGAAGACGACAGCCAGGGGGAATGTATGCTTGCTGAAGCAGCATTGAACTGTACTGCAAAGCAAATTCGTCTCCTATTCGCTATAGTATTAACTACATGTTTCCCGGCCCGAATAGAAACGTTATGGGATAATTACAAAGATTCGATGACTGATGATATACTGTATCAACATCGCACACGTTGCAACGATCTAACGATAGCATTCAGCGATGCTATGTACAATGAAGCACTGATTGATATTGAGGATCTTTGCATTATTACTGCCAACTTGCCTCTCAGTCGTTTCGGTATGCTTTCGCCAAATCGAAGTGCATCTGATTTATTAAACAATGACATGAATCGCGAGTTTCAATACAATACTGTAGAAATAGCAGCGATTGTCACTCGCAATGTTCCACTGATGAATGAGGAACAAAGGAACATATATGACAGCATTATGCTCGCGTTTCGGCAGGACAAGGTGGATTTTTTTTGATGCACCAGGTGGAACTGGCAAAACATTTATTATTTCGCTAATTCTGGCTGAAATACGATCAAATAATGGCATCGCGTTGGCCGTTGCATCATCAACTTTATTGGATGGAGACAGAAAAGCTCATTCAGTATTTAAGCTGCCACCAAATATTCAAAACAATCCAGACGCAGTGTGCAACATAAAAAAGCAATTGTCTATGGCTACAGTATTGAAACACGGTAAAATTATCATCTGGGATGAGTGAACTATGTCACACAAACATTCGCTTGAGGCGTTGAACAGGACATTGAAAGATATAAAAGACAATGACAAATTATTTGGCTGCACTCCGTTACTCCTTTCAGTTGATTTCAGACAAACACTTCCCGTCATTCCGCGTTCAACGTACGCTGATGAGATCAATGCTTGCTTGAAATCATCTCCACTGTGGCGTAATGCTGAAAAAGTTCAACTAAAAGCAAACATGCGAGTCCAAATGCTTCAGAATCCATCTGCTGAAACATTCTCAAAACAATTGTTAGACATCGGTGATGGAAAAGTTACTAAGGATGAGACTGGATGCGTAAAATTACCGGACGATCTCTGCACAATCATTGATTCACAAGATGCTCTCATTAACTTAATATTTCCCGATGTACACACGCAATATATTCATCATGAGTGGCTGGTAGAAAGGGCGATTCTAGCAGCAAAAAATGTGGACGTAAGCGAATTGAATCTGAATATACAACAGTTATTGCTAGGTAACTTGATGACATATAAATCCGTTGATGCATTTTGCGATCCCTTTGAAGCTTCAAATTTTCCAATAGAGTTTTTAAACTCATTGGATTTACCAGGCATACCACCGCATAATTTAGTACTCAAAGTTGGATCTCAGGTTATTTTACTTCGTAATTTGAAACCACCACGACTGTGCAACGGTACGCGATTAGTCGTTAAAAAATTAATGAACAACGTTATCAAATTCATTATTTTAAATGGCAAATTCCGGGGTGAAAGTATATTGCTTCCACGAATCCCTATTATACCCACAGATGTGCCAATTCAATTTAAACGCATTCAGTTCCCCATTAGATTGGCATTTGCAATGACTATTAATAAATGTCAAGGCCAAACAATGTCTGTTTGTGGCTTAGATTTGAGCACACCATGCTTTTCACACGGACAATTTTACGTGGCATGCTCTAGAGTGGGCAAAGCATCCAGTTTATTTTTCGTTAGCTGAAGATGGAATGACAAAAAATATTGTACACTCCATTGCACTAAGAGATAAATATTGTTGACTAATATTTTCATAATTCGTTGTATATATAATTTATAAAAAGAAGTTACAATAAATTTAAAAAAAACTATTATTTGGTGTGTTGTTATTTTCACATTCCATCATCGTTCACAGCTCTCCTTGCCTCTTCCACTCATATACCACATACGCACACACTTACAATAAATATGATATATTTTCATACTCTAGAAATAATTCATATGGCAAAACAACGTTTGCCGGGTCTGAAGCGAAAAACGAAATGGAGTTTTCTGATTGGTTAAGCGTTAGCTATTGTTTTAAATTTAAAGAATCAGTTTTTCACATATTTTAAAGATACATCAGTGATAATTACTACCTTATAGCTCTGTTTGATAAAAAAAATGGTTTTTGCACGTATTTAAATATTTAATTATTTTATATTTGTTATGTCAGATTAAGGCTCCTATTCTGTGAGAGCTGAACTATGGAGCAGACAAGTTCGCAAGTTAACGTTATGTTAGTATTAGCGTGAGAGTTTAAAGACTATTTGGATACCTGTATCTATTGATATGGGTAGTTGTGCGGGGATAAATTGAACAAATAGTTAAAAAAAAAAGGTTTTCGAATGTTCAGATTTCCTTCAAATTTGAAAAGAAAGAAGAAATGCATAATAAATTGCAGAAGATACAACTGGCAGCCTGGATGTGGAACTCGCTTATGAGAGGTAAATACTCATTTATTTATAGCTTATTAGATTTATTTACTTATATATGTAGTATATAAACGATATTAAGTTGTTGGAATTTGTTTTTGAGTGCTTGCATATGTGAATAACTTTCAGGGTTACTTGAATTATACAGCTTTAACTATGTACCAAATATAGGAATTTTCATTGAAAATTGTATTTATTAAGTATATGTTTATTTAAAATATGACTTTTAAACAACATTCATTGATTTATTTAACAATTTTAAGTGTTTATGTGCAATAAAACAAACAAATAAAGGCAAGAGATGAGCCAAACTTATTTCAGAATTTTAGTATTCACTTTTAAGTATTTCTTTTTGTTAAAAACAAATATTTACCTGTTTTTCATTGTATTCCTTTTTATTTTGCTAAGATCAAGTAGCTACTTTTTTAATCTTCGCTAATTAAGTTTTTTAGTTATTTATGGTAATATATCGCCTAACTTTCAAACGATTTTTTTACATTTATCATAAGAAGTCTATTTCATATGCGATGTTTCATGTATTTTTGGATATACCAATGTTTTTTTTCCTTCGTAATTCTTGTGTTAAATTGCTGAAATAATTAATTTCTGTGATAGAAAATTTCATGGGAGAACTCTTAAAAATTTTAAACTCTAATTTGTTTTAATGTAATTTAACTAATGTATGAAAATAAAAATAAAAAGTATTCTAACTCTTTTTGCAGGTTCATTTTGAAGAATCTCAACTAGAAATAAATAGAAAAGATGGTAACAATAAATTAAGACCGGGTGGTATTCCAACAATTTTCAATGTTCTAAATTTCTTAAAAATTCCTCAAAGAAGACTGAAAGTAATAGGCTGTCCCGTATTAGGATCAATTTTAGATAAGCTTGAATCTAATGCAATTATAAGTTTACTTAATTCCTCTCCATTTGCTTACTTTTCATTATTTTATTATTAAAGAACCAAAAATGTGTAAAAACTATTTCTATCTAGTAATAAATAATATATAGATATATTTTTTTAAATTGTATTCCTTATTTATGTATTACTTATTTGAATAAATGTTATGAAAATGTGATTTGAAATAAGATGTTTATTTAAATAAGTTACTTAAAAATTTATCATGCGTCTTTTTTCATCCTCCCCATAAAACTCTAGTTTCTGATTATTCTATTAATTCTATTTATATAATAATAATAGCTAAAAATCTTAATTCGTCTTGTCCTTTTATGTTTTAAAGAAAATTCAACGTCTCAATTGAAAAAAAGTAATTTCAAATTAAATCTTCATTTTGAAAAAAAATTTAATACTTCTCATGATTGTAGACATTTACATTTAGAATAATGCATTAAGAACTTTAATTATTTTGATTATAAAAACATACTTAAAAATATTTCAGGTCAGAACATGCTTTTTTCTATTTTAATTTTGTTAAAAAAAAAAACTGAAATGAAATTGGAAAAATCCAGATCTAACAGAAACATAAAATTTAATGCCAAATTTACTTCGAAATCATTAAAAAAAGATAGATGCTATTGGCATGTAGCACATATAAAATTTTTTATTTAATACTTTTAACCGGTCACTATCATTGACAGCAATGATGCTTAGTTAATGTTGGTAATATGTATTAATTGAAATAAAAAAAGTAACTTCAGAACTAAAATGCAAAAATAAGTAGAAAAGGTACTTATTCGCGTTTTGGGTAACCGTAAAAAATTTGCATATTATTGACACTAATGCTCAATTAATTCTGATAATGTGTATTAATTGAAATATAATAAAATTAGCTATGTGCTATAAGCTGTGAACCAATCTCATGGAATAAAGATTAATGTGAAATTCGTTTAAGAAAACCGTAAAAAATTGCCTTTCACAGATGACGCTTAATTCATATGTATCACTGACGGTAATATGTACTACTGGTATTGTGGTAATTGGCTAATTGGTTTTGTTAAGAATTCTACAACTGGTTTTCCGTAGCTTCAGAAAATATTTTTTCTAGTGGTAGCTAAGAATGTGTATTAATACTTTAAAGAATTAGAATTAAAAGAAATTTTTTCCACCACTACTTATAAATATTTTAACAGTAAACTAAAGGTCAAATAGAGAAATCGTAATGCTCCAAAATCCTTATGAAGTTCAAATATATATATTTTTATATATATATATATATATAACTANTATATATATATATATATATATATATATATATATATATATATATATATATATATATATATATATATATATATATATATATATATATATATATATATATATATATATATATATATATATATATATATATATATATATATATATATATATATATATATATATATATATATATATATATATATATATATATATATATATATATATATATATATATATATATATATATATATATATATATATATATATATATATATATATATATATATATATATATATATATATATATATATATATATATATATATATATATATATATATATATATATATATATATATATATATATATATATATATATATATATATATATATATATATATATATATATATATATATATATATATATATATATATATATATATATATATATATATATATATATATATATATATATATATATATATATATATATATATATATATATATATATATATATATATATATATATATATATATATATATATATATATATATATATATATATATATATATATATATATATATATATATATATATATATATATATATATATATATATATATATATATATATATATATATATATATATATATATGTCCTTTATAGGCTCCTAAATCATCCGACAGAAAGCGATGAAACTTGGCATACTTAGTATAAAGCACGAGGAAGGTCCCTGTCAACATTAGAACATTCTACGACGAACTGCTCTAGCGGGATGAGTGAAAAACGAAATGGAATATTCTGATAGCGTTATTCATTGTTTTAAATTTTGTCATTTGTTTTAAACAAGTCTTTGATGTAAACTTACTGCAAAGAAATACTCTTAATTTATTACGAACACAATATTATTATTGTTGTATATTTTAATATATCATGCTCTATATATAGTAGTCATAATTGAAAACATCTCACTTCAATAAAATTCGTATTTTTTTTTAACAATTCTGTCTACATTTTGGATTATTACTGACTCCTGTAACTAAAGTTTATTTCACAAAATAGTAAAAAGGGAAAAGGAATTTTATTTTAAAAGTGTCCAAACTAAACAAAACACCAAAAGAAAATCTCTAGAATTACTAAATCAAATTTATCCTTGTTGATTAAATTATGTTAATCATATCCTTGTGATTTTGCGTGAAATGTTTTTTTTTGTAAAAATGGAGTACTTCAAAGTTTGTGAAAACTAGTTAATTATAGCTAGTCTGATTTGAGTATCGGTGTAAAACGAAACAAAGTTTTGCATATCATTCATTGAAGGTGTTAAATAAAAACAGGCTTCTAATATAAAGTAAAAAAAAGCTCGTGCTTTTATGAATTTAAGTTTTCTGTTAAGTTAAACGCTATTCTGTAATAAAAGTTAGTATTCTCCATTAGGTATTTTAAGTTAAATATGAATATTTTATGCTATTTCAAACTGTAATTTTGATAAATGTTTCGAACTGAAAGAATAGTTTTACAAAATTCCGTTTTTTCAATCAACATTTGCCGACAGACTTCGAAAAATCTACGTTTTTGTATATTTTTCATTAAAAATAACGTTTGTTCAATAGCGGTAAAAAGTTTCATTATTTTAAAGGTTCAACGAAAACAAACGTCTCATTATTACAAATTTAGGTTCTATTTCTAGTTCCGACTACTTAATTCCTTTAATGCTTTTGGCGATGACAGCAGTGTTAATGAAATTAATAAATTCTTGATAAAATTATGTTTATCATAATTTCGTAATTTAAAGTATCATTGTCAATCATTTTCCTCTATAAGGTTATTTTTCGAAAATGTTTCTCCGAGAAAAATAAGAGAGTTACACTGTTAGAAATTCGTGATAAAACGACTGTTAAAAATGCCGAAATTCAAGGTGCCTGTATCTTATACCATAATTTTTGCAGTAATATTTATTTAGTTACATTGATTCAGTAAAAATCGGAGTTTATTGGATTAATTCTGTTCCATAAATTTTTTAAGGTAAAAATGAACTTTACAATAAAACACACTTTCATTCATTTTGCCAATACTGTTTAACGTAATTTTATCAGAAATGTTTTACAGTGTATAGTTTGAATGCCCTTAAACTGAAGCAAAACTTAACGTCTAAATTGTAAATACTACTGAGATATAAGGAATTAACAGGGTTACGAAACGGACAAATACCTTAAATATTTTTTAATCAAAAATTCTTAAATTTTTCATTAATTACCCGTTTTTTGAGAATTTTCCCCATGGACGAAAATCATTGAATAATACTTAATTTTTCACATTTTTTGACACTGCGGTGTTGCAGTGACTTTGCAAAACTTATCTAATGTAGAAGGCTTGAATAACTTTCGTCGAATAGCTAAAAAAAATAGTGTCTTCTGAGTTAAAAGTGATTATTTGACGGCAGAGATTTCATATTATTCTTCAGAAACGCAATAAATTCAGGTATGCATTTAGAATTTTTGAAGCAGGAAGTCATACAATTTATCAGAGAAAGAAAATATTCTGATTTTGCATATATTGGGTTAGCTCCGTGACTTGGAGTTTTTTAAAACTCGCTGTAAAATGTTCTGACGATAGCATTCTAATAAAAACAAAAGAAGTTGAATCAGTTTTAATCTTAAGAGAAGAGCTTTTCAACTTTTCTCGCTTTGTTAAAAACAAACAATTGAATTAAAATGTTTTGTTAACAAAATTTTCCTTTTCATACAAATATTTTCACACCGATAGTATTTTCTATTACATTTTTTTTATCATAATAAAAATTTATTAGAAATATATATTTAGAAATTGTTAATTTGATGGTTACTTCTTTTTATCAGAAAGATCAAACCAGATTCTGTAAGAATATTACCTAAGTTTCGAAAATTTCTTTGGTATTATTAAGATTGAAATTTTTTTTTTGTCGTAGTTTGTATTGCTAATAGACTGTTCCGATAGTTCTGATAGAGAGATTCGATATTGATGAAAATATTAAGTAAAAAATAATGACATTGCGTGAAATTTATGAACTAGAGAGTTTGAAAATTCGACATTTAAGAAATTGTGTACTTTTCAAAAGTTAAAGGAATTGGAGCGAGCTCCAATAGCTGTTTCATTGTTTAATGAATTGTTTGTTTTGTGAGGCTGAAATAACTTCATATTCCTCTTACTACAGTATTAAAAACTACGCTAAAAAGTACCGGCACTCAGAGTGCAGGTACCATTTTTACCTGAACATGTAACGGAACAAAAAAAATCTGATATACCGCAATTTTTTCAGTAATAGTTACCGCAAAATCACTTAATCACTCTAATTATTTAAATATTAATGTAAAAATTACGGTAATATATTTTAAGTTAAAATTGGATTTTATGGCTGCTGCACTCAAAGTACCGGTACTTTATACAATAATTTGTTCTGGAATTTTTTACAGTGCAGCTTTACCTATGTATAAGCTGTTAAATGTTTTCACTTTTTGTGATGAGAATGCGAGTTAAATTATGAAGTGTCTCACAAAGATATTTATAGAATTCTTTGTTTTCTGTTTAAAAAATTCTACGTCGGTTAATCAATTATGATAAAATAAAATATCTAGTTACTTACTAAGTTTTACTATAGATAAGACACTTAATAAATAATTAACTTCTGCTTTTAGAAGTTTTTATATAATATATAATCTATATTCCTTTCGATAAAAAATCTTGCTTTTGTTGCTGTTTCTAATACCACTTGCCAATACCAACAGGCCTGTACTTGGTGACGATGTCAGCCACACACACGCACTTCACAGCCCGTTTATAGATCATTCATAGATCGGTTCATTGATTCACAGATTGTAATTTTGACCTTGAATCAGAGAACGATCAATCTCCAATTCAGTATCCACAGAGGTATGATTATGGGAACATGGGAGAACTTTGCGACCCGATAGGTTTAACATGCTCCAGTCACCATTAACTGCACGGAAAGTCTTCAACCGGCTTTGAAAGAACCCACAACCTCTTGAAACCAACGGCCTATCGAAAAGGCTATCCCTACCTGAGAAAGAATTTTTTTTGTTTATTTGCATATAAAAATATCTTTTTTAAAGAAAAATAGAATGAAATGCAAGATCAAGAGTAAGAACAGGAATATTTAAAACTTATTCAAATACTATTTTCTTCATGAATAAGAAACACTTGAAAAGTGAGTTAATTTATATTTAAAAACCTTTCTTAAGAGTTTAGAAACATTCATTCTTTTACTGAAGTTGTCGTCTCAAAATTAAACTGCTTTAAAAAGCATATAATTAAAACTGAGATTTTCTGACGTATGAAAAGTAAGATTAACTTTACCTGTGTAAATAGAAAAGATTTTTTGGAATTTGACAAAAGTAATTTAACTTCTAGACTAAACATTCGTGTTTTATGTAACAAAATATAGTAATCATTTCATTTTTTAAGGTTTTTGTTAAAATCTTTCTTCAACGAAAAGAAAAGTTTTTCTGAATGCTGACCTCATTTTTCATTAAAGTTTCCGGAGATAAATTTAATTGCACTTTTTTAATTTAGATGTATGTCATTTAAAATCTAAAGAGTAATTTATTGTTCAGTAATAACTTCTTATCTTTTTCTGGAAAAAAATCTTTCACATAAAAAGTGTTTGATAATTATACTTGTTTATTCGTATGAAAAATAAAATTTTATTAAAAAAATGTTTTTGTACTTCAATGCATAGTAATTTGAGTGTATGAAGTAATGGTTTTTTAAATTATCAATAAGTAAAGATCATTATATGTAAAAGTTCAGAAATTGGTTTTCGGAAATGGACTTTCATTTATTGAAATATTTAATTAAACAGTTAGGTTGCGCATACAGCTTTATAAAGTTTAAGATTTTTTTTAAAAAAATAGATACTATTGATATCAAACGATTTTTTTTAAAAAAAGTTTGATTTTAATCAAAAATATAGGAGACATGGTTGCATTAAAAGTTTATTTAATTTTGTTGATCTAGACTATCAAAGCTTGATTCATATGATGCTTCAAAACTTCATATAGAATGAAGCTTCAAAGCGTGATTCATCGAATTGCAATTAAGTGTATTTTAGTCTTTTAGATTTATAGAACTTTATTCATTTAAAGTAATACGAAAGTAAAGAACTATTGATTAAAAAGTTTTATAGTGTTCAGTTTTTAAAAAAAATCTGATTACACTGGAAGGTTTTCTAAAATTAATTTATTAAAAGAAAATTGATTCTTTTTAGGAAATTTCATTAATTAAAAAAATTAATTCCCTTAAATAATCTTAATAAATTTAAAGATACATAAATAAAATAATTCATATAATGGTTTGATTAATTATAAAGATAAAAATAAAATTGTTTCTTTTAAGTTAGATATACAACTTGATTTATTTAAAGAAATGTATAACTTGATTCATTTCAAATTGTACAAAAGGGGTGATTGAAATTAAAAGTTAATAAAAGGTATCCTTCTTTCTTTCTTCAATTGGAAAGCGTTTGAATTCTTTGCCAGTTAGATAGTTGAATTTTGTTGGTAAGAAATATTTAAGAAAAGTATAGCAATTTATATAACACAACCTCTCTCCCTAAATTAGATAGCATTACAAATAATGTCACTGAAAAAAAGAAATGACGCCTATTTCTTTCTAGAGTTTTCGGTGCTCGATTAATGCAGATAGGTTGTTTTATCGACTAACTATTCCAAAGCTGCAGAATGAAACACTTGAAGAACAACTCTATTTTTGAAAAACTGAATTGAGAAGCGAGAAATATAGATTTGGGCATAATCAAGATTCTTGGTTTCCAGCCTTAACATTCGAGTAAAACTTATATTGATACATAAATAAAAAGAGGCTCAGGTGGCAAAGTTGGAGTTGTTTGGGAAAACTAAGAAGTTTGGTTATAAGTATACATCCTATGAAATCAGTTGTTATGTAATGCAGAGAGAAGACGGGTGAAAGGATGAAATGAATTATACCTTCAATACATTTTTGTTTTTAATGAAGAGTAGCTTACTTAATAATCTGAATCAAAAGTTAAAGTTGAATTTGCTTTTGTAAATCAGCAACTGCAGAAAAATTTGAAAATGACTTTATTATTTTTTTTTATGATGAGGTATGATCATCCACGAGAGATTTAATGTCGTTTAATAATACAAGAGTGGATGAAATATAAATGAGATTTTTTTAATGACTAAATATTAAAATCCTGCTTTCAAGAATTACAAAAATGTTATTTTTCTAAATCATTTCCGTGAACTTCACACTTTTTCTAACAGTTTGGAAGTTTTTTTTAAAATTCCGATGGCATCAAAGGAAGTCAACCGTGTAATGAAACAGTTGAGCCTAAAATCTTTTACCTTTTCATTGGTTGAAAATCTTTCTTCCCCGTAAGCTTTTTCGTGGGGTCCCAACAAATGGTAGTCAGAAGGTGCCAGGTCCACAATATCATATGGAGGATGTTCAGATGGTTCTCAGAGTAATGAATGTTTGTAACTTTTGTTGTGTTACTGTGGCTTGATGAAGTGTCGCATTGTCCAGAGCACTTTGCGGTTCAGCATGCCCCGTCTTTAGGACTGCTTTGACTTTCTCTAAAAGTTTGCAATAATATTAACTTGCGTTAATTGTTCATCGTTCATGGAAGAAATTGATGTACACAACACCCTGTGAGTTCTATAAAAAACATTTGTGAATACTTTATTAGCTATTATTAAGCTATTATTAAGCTATTAAGCATTATTAAGCATTGTGCAAATGTATAAGTTCGTTCATACTTCAAGTTACTGATAAGTGCTATACATACTGATAAGTGCACTGTCAAACAGTTTTAGACTCTAGATAAAGTTCTATTGATGCAATCACAATGAGAATAATGGCTGCTATTAAAAAAGTATCGTTTATATTTGATCCATTTACGTATTTGACTCGCATACACGCCTGTTTTTTAATCAGCTGCCGGGATTGAACAAACAACCTTCCACTCTTCACCTTTACCGACTGAAATGCTTTAAGTACTTGCACGTACAATAAATAAAAAAACAATGCTAAGCTCAAGCCATAATATTAAGAAAACATTATTGTAAACGGGAAACAAGTATTACACCAATGCCTTTCACGTATATTTTAATTATGTTTTTTGTGAAGAAAGCATAAACATCGAAATATCTTATATCAACCCGAAAGATTCAAAGTATTAAAAAATATAATTTATGTTCTCAAGAAAAATAATAATTTTTGGACTTTGTTTTTGGACTGTGTCTGTCTCAATAGGTTAAGCACACATTTAGTATAGCTACAAATCGAAAAGTATGTGACGTGAAAAACTCTTTGATTATATCCGTAATAAAATGCTTTCAACAAATTTTTGTTCATTAAAATTTATTTTTATATCGACCCCTTCCTTCTCGCTCCCGTGAAATTTTCAGGCTGGAGTGTTCAATAGTAACACGGCAATAAGAATAAAACTAATTAATTTCTTTTGCCCGGAAAACACTTTATTTCTCATTTTACACACCAGATGGCAGTACCAGGATTTTTTTAAGGTAATTGTAGAAAAGAGATGAAAACAATAAGAGACGTAGGAAGGAAACTCGGTACTAGTGTCCAGATTGTGACGTTGGCCTCTGTATCTCATGCTTTGAAATTTATCCCACGAGAAAAAATTACTAACCTTTATTTATATTATACGTAAGTTTAATAAAATTCTTTTTTAATGTTTAAAACACATATTTTTAAAATTTTCCTTGCTTGCTGCAAAACCAACTAAGTCTTATTATTGCCAACAATATCTTATTATTGGTTTTTCCTAAAAATTTAATTTTTTAAAATTTCAAGGTAAAAACAAATAAGAAATTAAAAATGAATATATAAACTGCTGTTTGTAGAAAATGCAACACCATGAAGGAATCATCAGAATCAAATGAAATTCGCAGCAAATGTCAATTATAGGATATTATGCAAATTAATAAAGTTTCAGAGCCATCGCGCGTGCGTGGCGCGCGCAGCGCCCTNGACAAGGGGGGGGGGGTTCGCCCTCTATTTCTCGCTCCCGTGAAATTTTCAGGCTGGAGTGTTCAATAGTAACACGCCAATAAGAATAAAACTAACTCATTTCTTTTGCCCGGAAAACACTTTATTTCTCATTTTACACACCAGATGGCAGTACCAGGATTTTTTTAAGGTAATTATAGAAAAGAGATGAAAACAATTGTAGAAAAGAGATGAAAACAATAAGAGACGTAGGAAGGAAACTCGGTACTAGTGTCCAGATTGTGACGTTGGCCTCTGTATCTCATGCTTTGAAATTTATCACACGAGAAAAAATTACTAACCTTTATTTATTTTATACGTAAGTTTAATAAAATTCTTTTTTAATGTTTAAAACACATATTTTTAAAATTTTCCTTGCTTGCTGCAAAACCAACTAAGTCTTATTATTGCCAACAATATCTTATTATTGGTTTTTCCTAAAAATTTAATTTTTTAAAATTTCAAGGTAAAAACAAATAAGAAATTAAAAATGAATATATAAATATTTTGTTCATACACATATTTTTCATATAATTTTCTGGGATTAAAAATAGGCACTTTTATGACCGTTTTCTTGAAAATTAACCAATCGTTAGGGGGTTAAATGTTGTGATCTGTAAAAATTCTGTTAAAAATGAGTCTCAAAAGTTTAAAATCATTGTAAATTTTGGATGGATAGAAGATGAAAATTGTTAAAATAAAGTGAAAAAAAAATATTGCGTGTTTATAAATTTTGTTTTATACCACGTTCTTACCGCAGTATTGAACTTTGATTTATTAGTTACCAAGGATTTGCCCGAAAATAAAAGTAGTTCTTAATTTTCTTAATTTTTCTCTTTTTTCTTCTTATACTTTTTGCATTTATTTATTGCGCTATGAATTAAAAATATAAAATCTAACTACATTTTTAAATATTTTTTAATTAAAAATGGTAGAAAAGTTTAAATCATCGAGTTCAATGGTTAAAATTAGTTTCTCAACTTAGTAACTTAGTTTAATTAAACTTGAACAGCTTGTCATGCAAATGCAACAATTTTAATATAATTCTAGAATTCTGACTATTCTGTGTATGGTGAAAATTAAATGAATCTTTAGAATAAATTTACATTTAAATGAATTGTAACTATCTTTCTATTGAATAGGATTACATCTCTTGTTAAAATGATCTCTCAATTGTTATGAAATTTATAGTGAGCTTAAATCATTATTGAGTCGTTATTAGAATCTTGGCATATGAGTTCTCGTATTTCACAAAAGCCTTAATTGGCGACTGCCAAAACATTTACATTTCGCCTTAGAACATATTCCAATTGTGTTGCTAAATAAATTTATGAATTAAAATAATTTAAAGGAAACGCTTTACTATCCATCTTGGGTCCAATAGATTGAAGAATAGTTTAGAAACGGCGATACAAATATCTTGTGAATGCATATTCTTTATTTTTGTAAATCAATATGATTTAAAAAATTTTATAAACTTGTAAATAAGTCTCAGATTTTTCAGGATAAAAATAAATCTCAGATATCTCAAAGTAAAAATAAGACTCAGTCTTCTCAGAGTAAAAATAAATCATGTTCAATAGCTAATATGAAGCACGGAGAAATATGTCTGTTAAAATTACGGTACTGTATAGTAATTAAATTTCTGGTAAAAACCATAATCCTGGTAATAAAAACCAAAAATATATAGGATTAAATCTATTCATTTGGTGATTTTTCTGTTCATACAGTAATGGTTTACAGAAAATTCTGGTTCTTAAAATTATAGTTCTTATTCCTGTCCTGGAGATATTGTACTGTTTGAGGCAGTGGCGTAGCGAGCTTAACTCGCGCCCGGGGCACAATACCTTTTTAGCGCCCCCCCCCATTCGAAAACCATACAATATAATATGTTAAATATACTCGCAAATTAATAAATAAATAAATAAAGTACAATAAATAAAGTCATAGGCTCAAGCTAGGCTTTAAATTTGAGACAAAAATGTAGTTGAGAAAACAAGACTAGATTTTGAAATGTATATGGTCAACTNAGCACTTCCTCAAACAGAGCATTGATCCTGCAGAAGGTCTTTCCAAGGTGTCTTTCCACACCGACCTCCCGGTTGCTGTCAACAAGAAAAATGATCACCCTGCTGTTCTTGGACAAGCAGCACTTGATAAAATCTACACTATCCCAACGGAGGCTGTTCAATTATATACAGATTGAAGCAAGAACGAAGACAATCACACCGGGAGTGGGATATTCATCAAAACTCAGATGAGCGAAATTAAGATCCAGAAAAGGAATCCCGACCACTGTTCCGCTTTTAGGAGAGAGCTTATCGCCATTGATGAGGGACTTGCCTCAATACTGTCTTTTTCAATTCCGAAAGAGATTTGGATCCTTACCGACAGTAGAAGGCGCTGTTTAGCACTTGTCTAGCTGGCACAGAGTGACGGACAATACTAGCACTAACACCCTTTATAAACTTTTAAACCTCTCCAAGCATTGTCGAATTCACGTACAATGGATACCCTCACACGTAGATATATCAGGCAATGAAATGGCAGATAGTTTTGCCGAGGCAGGTGCAGCTGAGGAAACTGCGCCTCCAGTGTCTCTTACCTCCTCAGAGCTCTTCTCCATTGCTAAAGCCAAAAATAAATCAGCATGGCTCACTCCACCCAGTCACAATTGGTACCAGGGTACCAGACCGGGTAGCTGTTTGACAGCTGACAAAGACCTTCTGTTTCAAACCACCATTCCACGTCTCCGCTGTGGACACCTGAAATCACTGAGGTACTCTGGAGGAGAAAAGTGTTTTGCCCTCTGTACCAAGTGCTCTTCGGCCCAGGCATCTCCTGAACATCTACTGGACTGTCTTTTAAAACAACACCTTATAGAAAGACCCTTACTTGTTTTAGACTTTTTGAAGGTGAGCAAACTCATGGACCTTGTCAAGCTAGGCTAGAAATGGGGATTCGAAAGAAGAACAATATAGTTCTTATTACCACATATTTCGCGAAATTCACAAAACTAAAAAGTAAATTTGACAAAATAAATGGATTTTATGCCATAAGGTATCATAGTAAAGATATCAAATTTCCCCTGTTTACTATCAAATAGCATGGGAATAAAATCTTATTGTATTGTCAATTTTACCAAAAGCTATAACCAAAGCAATTGACCATGCTTTTGCGTTCCCATAGAGCCAGACACATGGTAAATTTTGATATTTTCGTTGTTTAGACCATGCCTCAATTAACAATGTTTGGAAATTCTTAAAGCAAAATGATTTGAAACCGACTAAAGAACATTTTCAACAGTGTTTTGGTGCTATAGTTGATTTTCTAAAAATTCTGATTCCAAAATGACATTCAGCTCATTACATTTCCTTGAAATTTTCAACTATTCTGTTAGCATAATTCAATGTGTATCTCAAATGTATTCTGCAATGTACGAATTGAAAGTTTAATATTTATAATTTTTATTTTTTTAACTGCGCTTCATCATTGCATGAACAGTTGTCAGTTTCTTTTCTAAATTTAGAATATTGAACATCTTGCAATATAGGTGAATCATAAATGAATGTGTTCATAGTTTTTAGTTTTGGTTACCATTTCAGTTTTAGAAGAGTCTTGTCGATACAATTTTAAATCTGCACATGCGCAATTAAAAAACTTCAGCTTGTTGAATTATAACATCGTTAAAATTTGCTACAGTTAGAATATTTAATCTAAATACTATGGTGCTAAGATGAGTTAAGCTATCATTTATCTTATTTTTGGTTACATGATGGTATGGTACAACTTGAATGGAAACATGGTTCAGTTTAATACCTCATTAGAACTACAACTATTTGCTTCGCATTGCGGTTTAAGGTACACTATAATTTCTTTTTATTGTATGTCCCCGACCCGCCCATCTATGGGCATACGGGAGAGGCATTAAAAACACAAAATTTACATCAAGTGGATAGATGGCAAAGGGCCATCAGATGCAAAATTTAGAATACACAAGAAAGATAAAGAACAATGCATAGCGATAAAGTAAGTAAAACCTGGTTGTGTTTTGAGCAAGAGGCAGCCGAATCAAAAGATCCTTATATTAGGTCTACAGACCCTTATTATGGCCGTGCCTCGCCGCTATAAGAAGCACCCAAAACATTCACAAGAAATAAAACATTGGCAATACACAGCCACAAAGGGAAAGTTAAAAATATATAACAACGACAAGTTAAAAGAGCAATAACAAGCCAAAAGGGGTACAAAGTGATCAAGGTAGTTAAAACCATGAATCAATAGGGACTCATGAAAATAAAACCAATAAGTGGTAATACAAAAAAGTTACATGCGCTCAAAAAATTTAAAAATTTAAAGTTAAAACCAGCAACAAGTCAAAGCCTGAGAGTTAAGGTACACTATAAGAAATTTCAGTCCAAATTACAGTAAAAAGTGTAGCATACTTTCAAAATTTATTTTTCCGTAAAATTTTATAGCGTAATTTTTACAGTAATATATATTTAATTACAGTAATTTACAGTAAATAATACCGTAAAAATTACGCTGCATTAGATTTTTTGACCCGTAAATCTTTAACGTAAAAAGTAAAAAGTTCTGGCATCCCGAGTTTTGGTACTTCTTATTATAATTATATCCAGAATTTTTTGCAATGTACCGATATTCAATTTCAGTCTTCAGTCATTATTGTTAACAGTGTACTTATAATAATCACTTTTGCGTTTTGCCTCTTTATTTCCGTCAGAAATTGTTTCAAACCGTGGATTACTTTTCATTCTTTTAACTAAAACATAAAAATCTGAAAAATGTGATATCACTTTTGCCCGATAACGAAAGCATTATCAAATCAATAAGGTACTAAAATACTCAAAATCCGAAAAGACGGAATACTTTTTTCTTAAAAAAATTATTTTGACGATAAATTTTTGGGTTTAATTTAACGCTTGGAAAAAATTGTGGTAAAATGCATGGCACTGTATGGTAATGACATTTATGGTTAAAAACCCATAATATTATTACTACAAATAAAAATATACTGTATTTAAGCCATTCATTTTGTAGTTTTCTCGCTCATATGGTAACAGTGTATCGGAAATTCTGGTTTTCAAAATTATAGTTCTTATTACCACACAATTAGTAAAGTATAAAAAAACACATTTTATTGAATAAATGGTTTTTATACCTTGCTTTAAACTATCACTAAAAATTCCTAAATTTTACTACATTTACCAAATTGCATCACATATTATAAAACAATATTTTATTTATTTTTACTAAAATAATTACCATAACACGTTGAAAAAATGACCGAGCTTTTTGATGTTCCCATTGTGCCAAAAACACAGTAAATTTTTCCATATTCTGGCAATTTAATCATACTTTTTTTTCTCCGAGCACAAACTTTGGTGTGGTTGTTGAGCAGTGGGCTGACAGCCTGCGAATCATTCTGATTCATGCATACAATACACAACCCGGTTTTCGAATCATCCAAACGTTAGGCTGGCTCTGAAGCAGCTGGGGACATAATATTGGAGTGGAACACTAATTTGGTGAAAGAACTCCCTTTATTATGCATGCATGGAAAAGGAAATTTAATAATGAATATGCGGGACTTAAATAGTGTCGCAATAAACTCCAGGTTTTACAACATGCAGAAATTAGAACCTGAAGTTTTCACTCAACCTCACAACATATTTTTCTTATCTTACGCAATCTGGCTCTCTACTTCAATTCCTTTTTTGCTCCCGCTGAAGAATGTGCTTTGTTTTAGTATCGCAAATCCTTACGATACGATGTCTGTTTATTGTCACATTGTTAGTGCTAGTCTTTTTTAGATCTACATTATTCAAACACATCAAAAAATGACTTCTTTCATTATTTTGGATTATGTTAACAGGTTTAAAAGAGATTTATTTTAAGAAGAATTGCGAAAAGAAATAGCTATACATATTGACATCCGAAGCTTTTGTTTCACATTTCATTAATGAAAATTTAAAATCTCTTCGTTACTAATTAGCCAAAAAAATTGTTTACTCATCAGACACACTCATTTATACTACTTTTAATATTTTATTAGAAAAATCTGGAAGTTTTGAATTTAGTTTCACATAGACCTGATTTTGTCCTTTCATAACTAAAAGACATTTTTGTTAAAAAAAGAGACAATATTCATTAAAACTTTAATTATATATTTTTCAGATTTTCTGGATTGTTTGAAGTCTGTCATTATAATTAAAGAAGAATGCCTAATTGCGTCTATTAAGAATGCATTGGCCTCAGGTAACTACAGGCTTCATAAATCAAATGTTTTTAGTTCATTACGTTTGTTTTATATCTATTTTGTCACTAAGTTTACTTTATGTTGCTTTGAAACTTGGGTAACAGGATTATTGCAATTTAACTAACTTTACTTTTGCTAATTGGTGATAATAATAGGAGCTTCGGTCTAAAATGTAGTTTTTTTTATTTGCTTTCATTAAATTTGTGCTTGATTAAAAATAATTTGAAATTTTATGCTTTTTCTCGAAATGCTCTCATTAAAACTTTTGAAATAATTTAGCTGCTTTATTTGATGGATGAGTGTGACTAATGAATTATTGTACTTCAAACGATTATATGACTTTATGTTTTTTAACAGTAAGCAAAGGGTTCATCAGCAGCAAATTTTCTATGAATTTATATTTCTTTAATTAAACCTATGAAACGTTCGTTAATTTAGTTAAATAAATCAACGAAACATGATATCATTTATCACTTAAAATGATGTGTTTGGTAAAATAAACTATATAATTCGGTAAAAATAACACATTAATAAATTAAGTAATTTTCAAATGAATTATCTTTATTTTTAAATATTTTTTTCATAACTTAGTCAGATGAGTTTTAAAACAGCAATTCCCTTGCCACATTACTTTTCAAAAAATGTATGAAAAAGTGACATTTTTTATGAACAAACAAAAAAAAATATCAGGTTATATTTTTAGAATTTTCCTGAGAGAATCTGTTTTGTTTGCATTATTATATAGATGATTGTAAGAAATAGAATAGAAAACCTACTTAAAATGCTTATTTTACGTTTGCACAAAGAAAAAAAATCTGATCGAAACTTATAGAAAATATAGTAAGATTTACTGTGTTTCTGGTTCATGGAAACATCAAAATTTTCGATAATTTTTCTCGAAACGCTTTGGTAATAGTTTTGGTAAAATTAACTATAAAATATGGTTTTATATTCTGTGATAAAATTTGGTAATTTTACTATGGTACCTTAAAGCATGGTATAAAAACCATTTATTCGGTTAAATTTACTTTTCAGTTTTGTATTTTTTATTAAATGCGTTGTAATAAAAACTACAATTTTGAAATTCCGAATTTTTGGTAAAAAATTACCATGTAAACAGAAAAATTACTAATTGAATGGTTTAAATACCTTTATAATTTGTTTTTTGAACTAAAATTGTATATTTCTTTATTTATTTAAAATCAGGAACGTCATTTCGGTACTGTACAGACGTTAATTTTACCAGAATTTTTCTCTCCGTGTAAAAACCATAAATCCATAAATATGATAATAACAATTGAAAACTTCAATTTGATTTATTGAATCAGAATTACTAAAGATAGAAATTCAATGCATTTGAAGAAAGAAGTTTGCAATCGTAACTTAAATTATTTTATAGAATTTTTTAATTGAGGCATGAAACTTTAGATTTAAAATCATTCATTTCATTTAAAGTATTATAATTATACTAAATAAGTTTTGTGCTGCCATTTGACAGAAATTTTTGCATTTCAAAAGAATTTTCCGCACTATTATAACTATTGAAAATTTCAAAAACGTCATAGCCGATTACTGGACAAAGCGGCGTTCACCACTTCATTACAGCCAAAATAAAAAATTTCATAGGAATCATTTCTTAACTGTCACAGAAAAAATCATAACCCGGAGCAACTTAACCTCTTGAAGTTATCTCTTAAAGTTTGAAACAGTTGAAAAACAAGTTATGTGATATTTTGGAATAAATTAACTCAGAGTTTTTACAAACCTGTTGTTGTCGGATATCACACAAGGGTTAACAATGGTAAAATGTTTATTTTAACTATTATACTTCGCAGTTTATATCCTCGGTCGGATATGGATTCAAGCTAAACAGCCAATCCATATAGAGATTACGGATATCAATATTCAACTTCAAAGTCTTATAATTTTGAACCGAATCCAGTACTCTGTAAAAGTTCTAGATCAAATTACGGTAAAAAGTACCAGCAGTTTGGATGCATCCTCTGTAAAATTCATTTTTATCGTAAAATATTACACAGTAAATGTTATTAAATTCGAGTGATTCAGTGATTTTACGGTAGTTATTACTATAAAAATTACGGTTTATAAGATTTTTTGTTCCGTAATATGTTTCGCGAACAACGAATTTCGAGGTAAAAAGTACCGGCACTCTGAGTGCCGATTTTTTTACCGTAATTTGATCCGGATTTTTTTACAGTGCAGAGAATAAAATTTCGGGGCATTGCAGACTTTTTGATGCAGCTAACCAGCATTTGTGTTGTGTGCTGTTATCCCAAAAGCAAAGGGTTCGTTTGCCTACTGGTTTGTCAATGAGATCAGTCCACAGGATGCCCATCGATGATCAATCAGTTACAGGTAGAAGAATTGGGATGGAAATTGGAATCGTCCCATAGTGCAAACGACAATTGATTGATTTATCGGCTTCTGGATTGGGCATTCGAATCAGGCGGGGTTCAAACCCCACCTCATCTTGTTTTCATTTCCTAATACTCATTCCACACCGCCTACCTATTTTAGACTGCTTCATGATGCATGTTTATTTCAAATAATTTAATCAATGAAAAATTTCGAAGCTCTTTAAAATGAGTTGCGTTTTAATTTAAAAATTCGAAATTTTATAATTACAGTGCTGACATTCTACTCATACTTTTATAGAACATTAAATTATAAATTTAATTATTTATCTACTTTACACGCTTTACATTTTTTTAAACAATTTATTGAAATTAATATTTAAACAGTTTATAAAAACAACCACACATGTTATTAAAATATAATGTGCAAGAAGAATTCGTATTTTTATTGAACTATAAAAGAGAGAAGAAACTTGCCTTTGTTGTTTTGTGATGACTTCTGAATAAAATATGATATGCCTGCCTGACAGATACATAATCTAGCACTCAAGACTTGTGCAGAAAAGTTTCAGTTTTGGGATCTCAAAAATAGTATATTTTCAGAGTATACTTCCAACTGCTGTTTGAAAAATACAAAGTAAATATTCTTTAACTTGAAATTTTATTTTTTTATATTCTTACAAATTGTCAGTTTGAAATAAATGTGCATACATCAACTGATAACCATAAAGTTTAATTTTCTTATTGCTCTATAAAATGTATTGTGACAGTAATTAGCGTTCATATTTATTATATTTGCGCATACATAATAACGGGGGGTAACCTAATTTTAAGTTTCAAATATCATATCAAAAGAGGTATTAATAAATAAAATCGTTTCAATACATTTACTTTGATGTCACGTCAAATGGAGGTTGTCGGATGTAAGTGATATCATAGTTTTAAAATCGGAAATTTCATTTTCTAATTTAATTTATTTTGTTTTTACATTGATCAATATTTTCGTTACACAAATGGAATTTATTGATATTCACCGATAATATCGTTGATTACTGTTGCGAAAGACTGTCGAGATAGGTTAGCGATATTAATCGCTGTTGGGTGTTTGGGACTGTGTAGTATTGGAAGCTCAAGAGTAGCCGAAGTTATTTATTATGAATGAACTAGCTGAAAAAGTATTATCAAAGTAATGACATTTTTAACCGCTTTTTAGAAGCTGTTTAAAACTCTTTGGAAATTTTTCTTTGTGAAATGATCACATATTAATATTTTTTAAATACGTCAAATCCTTTCTAGTAATTTAAACATACTAAAGAGAATACCAAAATTATAAAAACTTAAATTTAATAAGACCTAGAAAATGTTAATTCTCCTGAAAATATTTCCTTTTTTTTACCAATTTACTTTATTTTATTTTACTTTACTTTATTTTATTTTATTTAAGACTTTTTGTCAGTCTATAGCCTGAATTCTTATATCTAACTATAGCTAGAGAGCTGATTAGGTTTCAAAATTATAGTTATGTATTTTTTTCTCGTTTTCAAAATTAATTTTGACTATTCAAAGTATCCATTATGAACAAAAATTATGTATAATTTATTTTGTATTTATGGCACAAAAAGTGTAAGGCCATATCTTTTGTGAAATAGTTAGATTTTGAGAAAAATTAAGAAAACTCCATTTCTTCCTCTTATTAAGTTATAACATATATATATATATGTCATTATATGCCGAATACTTTTTTTTTCATAAAGAGTTAGCTTTCTTGCTAAAAAGCTATATCTAAAGAAAACATTTTGCAATCGAACTAAGTATAAAGCAAGATTTTAATATTTATAGTATTAAAAGCAACAGTATATCAATAATTTGGCACAGTTTCAAGTCTTTCGGTTGTGACTCATTAAAAACTATTACTATAGCAACAATTCGTTTAATTTCAATTTCAGTCAAGAATAATTTTCCAGATACTGTTCTTTATTTTATGTTACATTATGATTAGTTATCATTATTTTTGTTTTCCTTTGAAACTTCAGATCTTAAGTATTTTCTCAATGTTTGTATTTTGAACTCCTTCCCGATTATTGTATTTTCTTTGATTTTGTATTTCTTATTGCGTTTCAGAATGTGGTAGCCAATTCTAAAAATCTTTAAGAAGCCCAATTTTTGAAGCTATTGTCCTAACTTTCTAACTATAAATTAAATATAAGGACTCTAATCCAGCCTAATTAGCAACAATAATAGAGCAAAAACAATTCTATACAAATTAAGTTATAATTTACTAAATTATTATTATAATATAAAAAACTAATAGCTCCTTTTATTTTAAAATTACATAAAGCCTTAAAATGAAAACCTAAAATTTGGAGAATTTTTTTTTTTTTTAAATTCCAGTAAGGATTAACTTATAAAAGAAAATATTCAACTTTTGAGTAACATCAAACTTTTCCTCAAACTTGAAGCAATTGGTGGAAATTTATTTTACGTACTGTTGAAAAAAAAAATTTTTTTTTGTAAAAATCTCTCCATTCGAGTGGAAATTTTTTGATAAGATGAGAGTTTTCAAGAATCGATCGAGAGAGTGAAAAATAATTTGTCAAGAACTCGGCGGCTATTACGTTGTGTATGCGTAACCATCGTTTATCAAACAGCCTTTCGAAATTTAATAAATATTCATGAATGTATTAATATTCCACGCAAGTATATAGCGCAAGAACAAACCAGCAAGATGAAAAAATTGTGCACGCATCTAGGAAGGAAAAGATTTTTACACGAGGTATTCTATTAAGAGTACTTTAAACAATTTTAGAAATTTAAGACATGAGTCTTAGTTGAGATGGATTAATCTTCATGCTTGAAATGAAAGTTTTTGATGTCTTTATGTCTGTTTTGTGTTAAAATAAAATCATTCAACGCTAAAAACCTTCCATTTTTTAATTTTAAGTATTTGTTCTTAATAAAATTAAAAATTATTTTTTGTGTGGATGTGTTTTAGTAGGATAATATGTTAATTTTGAAGAATTATCTTAAATTCTAAGAACAATAGAAAGTTTTCCTTTGTTTTTTATTTATCAGTAGCTTGAAGTCTATTTACTCAACTCTTGTCATCCATCATTACAAGAATACTTTATAAAACATTTGTAATTATAGAATATCGAAAAACGTCGTGTCACGAAATTGTTAGAGATTTTGGAGTGAGTCGATATTGTAAAATTTTGTTGAAATTTTAATAAATGGTAATACCAAGTAAAGTGCATTTATATCCTACAGTACCATACTATTTAGCAATTAAACCTTCTTGAGTACATAATACGAACAGAGATGTTCATAAACAAACAAGTTTAATACCTTATTGTAGAAAGATATTATAGTTCAAGTTTATTATGAAAGAATTTATAACACATATTAGCTATAAATCCATTCTTTGTACAGGGTAAAAAAATAAATAATCAATAAATCGGTCTGAAATCATGTATAAAACTGAAAGACATAAACCGACACAGTTAATTAAGCTACAGTAATTCTAATTTTTTTAAAAATGATTATTAATCAGGCATGCATTTCATTTAGGTTATTAGATATTGGACAGCTATTTATGTTATTAGATTAAGCATAAAATATTTTCAGAAGTTTAGTATGTGCTGTATCATTTGACATGGTGATATGGGTCGAGGCAAATTTTAAAAAACAAACAACAAAATGTAAAGGAGATGGAAGAAAAAAATGGGTAAAAATAAAAAACTTGAAACAGCAACTTGCATGCATTAAGGAGGAATTTATGTATTTTTTTACAAATCAATAATTAAAAAAATTATGAAAAAAATATTCCTTAAATAGCTTCAACGTATATATATTTTGTTTTGTTTCTGGTCGCATTAGATTGGGTTTCAGACACATTGCTCTGATAATAAATTTTATATTTTTTCTATATTATTAGTATATTTAGTTCATGTTAAAACATTCAAATAATATCAATAATACCTATTACCAATTTTTTTCCATTTTTCCGATTATTATTTTTAAATTAAAAATTATAAAATTTAAAACTTGAATTGAATTGATAAAAGAAGGAGTTCCTTAATAATCTTTAAGATGAGTGAGCACGCTTAAAATATTAAGTGTTAAAGCATATTCATATATTTACACTACTGGCCATTAAAATTGCTACACCAGGAAGGAATGCAAATAACAGAATGATATTTATTGGGCACATATATTATAGTTGGAAGAACAAGTGATTAAATTTTTAGGATATTTGGATGTATAGATCCTGAGGAATCAGTGCTCAGAGCAGCCTCCCCTGGCAGTAATAACAGCAGGTATTCTCCGAGGCATCGAGTCGAACAGAGATTGGATAGCATGTACGGGTACAGCATTCCATGCAGCTTCAACATTGCGCCACAAATCATCGGCCGTAGTGACTGACGAGTGGTGGCGTGCCAGTCATACGGCAACCATTGCCCAGACGTTTTCAATTGGTGAGAGATCAGGAGAACGCGCTGGCCAGGACAACAGGCGAACATGTTCTGTGTCAAGGAAAGTGAGAACAGTGCGGGCAACATGCGGTCGTGTATTGTCCTGCTGGAACGTAGCGTTATGGAGGCCTCGAAGATAAGGCAGAGCAACTGGCTCTAGCACATCAGAAATGTAACGGCTGATGTTCAAAGTGCCGGCAATGCGAACAAGAGGTGATCGTGACGTGTATCCAACGGCATCTAGTAGGTGATGAGCCAGTGATGAGCCAGTATGACGATGTCGAATGCAAACTGCCAATGGGCGTTATCCACTATGTCGTCAAATACGGATGGGCCAAAATGATGCTGTATACATAACCTGGATTGACCACGTCATGCCATTCCTGCCTCCAGGTTCATCGTTGATCACACCATTGGAGGCGCTCCTGATACAGTGTCAAGGGTAGCCGAAGCCATGGTCACCGTTCTGAGAGTCCATGCTGTTTCAAACGTCATAGAACTGTTCGTGCAGACACTTGTTGTCGCGCAAATGACCCCATTTGTTGACTCAGGGTTCGTGACGTAGCTGTACGATCTCTTAAGGCCACATGGATAACCTGCCCGTATTTTCGGCTGTTAGTGATGGGGGGCCACTGAGATCCTGCACGGAGTATGGAAATATGACTTTTATGAACCCATATATTCTATATTCTGCTAACAGTCCTGGGATCTCGACCAACACGAGCAGCAATACTTCAGTATGATGAACCGCAATTCCGGTAGGCCACAATTCGACCTCGATCGAACTCAGACACGTGCTGGTAGGCATTTCTCCTCCTTACATGAGGTATAAAAATTTTTTTTACCCAAGAACAACGCTCAAATTCAATTTCTGTATGAGAAACTTACTGTTAAATCTCTTCTTTTATATACATTGTAGGTGTCGCTACCGCCGCCTGCTTTGCATGAATGGGCTGATAAGCTAATCATTTGCACACCACAACATGTTTTATCCGTCCTGTAAATTTCACGTTCGTAGTGTGTCGCCTTCCTGGTGTAGCAATTTTAAAAGCCAGTAGTGTAGTAAAACTAATGGCAACTTAAAAATCTGCAGGTCTCAGCGGAGACAGGCACTTTTGAACGAATCACAGAGAGTTTGACTTTATTTCGCTCGCCACCAGCATAGACAGGATGCAAATTATATTTTGGTAAAAACATATTACAGCTCCATTGGCATTGGACTAACCACGAGAAGTGTTCCTGTTTTTATTTTCCATTTTGTGCAAATGCTTGATTAGTTTCACTTAAAAGAATCGAAATCGAATCGATAAAGAGAATTAAATTCGAAAATCATCGAATTTTCGCCAATTAACGCGATACATATCGGTAAAATGTCTACTCCGTGAAAGATGAGCTATCGCAGCCTCTGAATCGGTTTTGATCTGTTTTTTGACTAACAAGGTTAGATTATATTTGATACCAGTTTGTCATAAATTAAGGTTGTTAAAATTTTATTCTATGATTGTAAGTTTAAATGCTTAAATGTGTGTTTATGCGTGCTTAAATGTATGTTTATTTAATCTTTTCAAACAAAACTATATTTGACGAAAGATCCTTAAAAATTTTGAGAGTTGCGTCTTTACAAACATGTTAAAGACAAACATGCTGAGTGAACGCATAAACTTTAACGCTCGTTTACTCAAATTCACTAAATTGTTATTCTAACACAGAGCTCCTCGTGTAATTTTGTTGTGCTTAGCGTTGTCTGTAAAACACCTCATTGTGTTGGTGGACAGAAACAATGAAGAGAATAGCGAAAAAGGGTGAAAATTATTGCATTCAGAAGTCATAGAACAAATGAAACGCCTGGAACTCTCATCTATATTCCGATTTGTGGCAATGTTGTATCAAAACTTGTCTTATTTTTTTTCTTGAAATGCATTCCGGGCAATTCCACAACTCTTTTCCCTTAAAGCTGAAATGTTAAAAAAAAATTTGTCAATCAAACAATTTGTAAATCTCTGACCATTAGAAAATTACCAAATCTTTGATTTTTATCCACTGTTGAATATGGATTCAATTTTGCAGAAGCTAAAATCCGTTTTTGTCTACTTACCTTGATCCTGTATAATCTATAGAAGTATGAATGCCTTCCCGAAACGCATTGTTTCAATGTTAATATATATGAATTGTTGAAAACGAATATACGAACTAATACTCATTTAAATTTAACAACGGCTTTTAAGCGTGGTTACATCAGAGTTCAATTCCTTAGCCTTGTAATGTTGTGCCGAAACCAGAAGACAAAGGAACTCCTGGATTAGGACTAATTCACCCTCGTGGATTACTTTGAAGGCGAAACTAACTCGAACTTGCCTTACATGGTGAGGAAAACCACAAACACCTCCTATAATTAACCAGACGGCAGGGGAACAATGATTATCCGTTCTCCACTAAACTAATACTTGTCATGAAAATTAAATTCTAAATCTTTTGAATTTGGTAAAACTGCATTACTAAATTACGAATAAGTTAATGCAAAATTTATAAACGTCCATTAAATTTACTCTTTATGAGATAAAATTGAAAAAAGTTTATTTTATTATTTCTGACAACTAGAACTATGCATTTTTAGTTTAGCTGATAACTAAAAACAGTTAAAATCAATACCTCAAGTTTTCCAGAGGCGCAGAAAAGAAATATGCGCAACTGGTAGCTTTTAAGTTCTCGACAAATGCTCTCATCTAAAGTAGCCCTGAGCTACTTCTAAAGTCAACTCACTCTTCAACAGTCTTTACTGCATAAAAACGCCAAGAGAGGGCGCTGACCGCTATACATAAAGATCAATGTGCCTTTTTCCCTTAGGATAAAGATCTGATGAATTCAGTGAGTGTTTTTCATCTTTGGGAGGAAAACTTTCTCCCAGTAAGAAAGTGGGTGACAAGTTTCATCTTTCTGAATAGTATTGCTGACTTATTGGATTTTTAACGATTATAAAAAGTGCATTCATAATTTAACAGAAAATGAGAATATATGTAGCATTTTTACATTTTGCACTTTGGTTTCTCGGCTCCGGTGAGTGGATAACTATTTTTCTAATCAAATAGTTTGCAGAAAAGTGATTTAAAAACAAATTACTTAAAGCGATGTTATTAATATTTTATTTTAAACAGTCTAAACATTTCGAATTATTTATTATTTATCAAGCATATATTATATATTTTGAAGATTCCATCCTCTATTAATGGGTTACATATACATAAAATTCACCTTTCATTAGAATTTTTTTTTTTTGCATGATATTACATTTTTACATTTGTAATACAAAAGAAGCATGAATTTAAAAAAAAAGAGCATAATGGTTGAAAATTTTTACATTTTTCTAGGCTGGAAAAAAATAAAATAAATCATTTATGCAGTAGTTTTTTCTTTGTTCGTTTGTCGAGAACCATAGTTGAAGAAAAATAAATTAAATACCTAAATAAAGATAAATCAGAGTTAGCCATTATCTAATTATTCAACTCATGGAATAGGCATTCCAAGCATTTTTTTTGTACATATTTCCTTTATTTATGCCAAAAACTATGTTGCGTGAATACTAATACTCTTCAATAAAAATGTAAGAGTATTTCACCAACCGAAATACTCTTAACATTGTTATTAAAACATAAAAGTGATAAACTGTTAGGTCACCATCTGGATTAGTAACAAAACTGTCTGAAACTGACAGTCGACCCATGTTTAGTTACCTGGTGTTAAAACGGAATTGTAGGTACCAAATTATAAGAATCGTTCATCAGTCGGTTTTTAATAAAAAAAATATGCATGATTTTGCAAACAGTTTTATGCCTACTGATCTTAAATTAAATTCTAGAATCTTGAAAATAATTATTGCTAGTGCGTGTTACGAAATTTTTTAATTTTCGGTAGAAAATACAGCTTTTTTTTAATCAAAAACATAACTATTGTTAAATTTTATTTTTGTTTTTTCTTTCGTTTTGAAAAAAAATTCCTTTTTTTCCTATTATGCCACACATTTGTTTAATGTATAAAAGCATAAAATTATGCAAAAATTATAAATTTCAAAACACGTTCTCCCAAATCTGAAAATAATGAAACCTCTAATATGTTGCTGAAGTCTTATTAACAATATCTTAACCATAACTAACAAATTAAGATATTGTAAATAAACTAAAAAAGCTTATTTACAAGTTAGTGTATTACTAAACAAACATGATAGTTTATTAGTTTATTTCGAAAAGAGTTTAAAAGCCACAAAAAGCTCAAAATTTAGTTTATTACTAAAACAATTTATTAATTAGTATAAATATTATTTTTCACAACAAAATTCGAAATTGTGTGTTTGAATAAGAGTTATTTGTACGTTTGTATAGTAAAAACATTGAAAATGATTTCATTTGTAAAGGAACAAATTCTTGTAAAATTACCGTACTATGAAGGAATGGCATTTCTGGTAAAAAAGAAAAATTCTGCATGAAATACGATAAATAAACCATTTATTGGTAATTGCTCCGTTCACGTGGTAACGGTTTACCGGAAATTTTGATTTTCGAAATTATGGTTCTTATTACACACATTTAGTAAGAGACACAAAACTTAAAAGTAAATTTAACCGAACAGATTTTTTTATGCTATGCTCTAAGGTATCATGTCACCTTTTTACCACCTTTACCAAATTTATCATCTGTTATAAAACCATATTTTGTATTTAATTTTATCAAAATTATTGCCCAAACGTTTCAGTAAAAATCACAGAACTTTTCAATGATCTCATAAAGCCAGAAACACGGTAGATTTTACCATATTCTGGTAGTTTTATTCAAACTTTTTTCATCTCAGTGCATAGGAACAAACTTTTTTCTTTTTATTCCGATTTACAAAAATGGCTGAGTTGTAAGAGTTTCTACTAACACCGTTAAAGGAAATAACCTTTCTTAATAACAATAATAAAAATAGTGTTTTAAGTTTTAGAAACAATCAAATATATCGTTACTTTTTTAAAACAACGAAGAAAATAAAATTAAAATCGACTAATAAATTTAAAAGATATCTTCAACTTACTGGACCTTATAATTACTTTCAGCAAATACCTAATTTATTAGGTTAGGAATCTCTGAAACCCGACTTATAGGTCACTTGTAAGGGAAAATAGCTTTTGATAACAGGCTCTCTCATATGATGGCATAGAAATACACAAGTTACAATCAATAAGTTTTGTTTCAATTTTTTGCCCAATATTTTATATCGATTCTGATTCATAACTTGAAGGGTAATATATATTTTGTTTAAGAGAGCGAGAATTTCTTCAATTTTATTCTTTTTTTCATTGGTATCGAAGCAAATATAAAAATACAAAAATGCCCGATATTTAATAATAATTTTGATCCATAACTGTAAAGATAATATACATTTTGTTTAAGAGAGCGAGAATTTCTTCAATTTTATTATTTTTTTTCATTGGTATCGAAGCAAATATAAAAATACAAAAATGCCCGATATTTAATAATAATTTTGATCCATAACTGTAAAGATAATATTTATTTTGTTTAAGAGAGCGAGAATTTCTTCAATTTTATCATTTTTTTTCATTGGTATCGAAGCAAATATAAAAATGCAAAAATGTCCGATATTTAATAATAATTTTGATCCATAACTGAAAAGATAATATATATTTTGTTTAAGAGAGCGAGAATTTCTTCAATTTTATTATTTTTTTTCATTGGTATCGAAGCAAATATAAAAATACAAAAATGCCCGATATTTAATAATAATTTTGATCCATAACTGTAAAGATAATATATATTGTGTTTAAGAGAGCGAGAATTTCTTCAGTTTTACTTTTTCTCATCGGTATCTAAAATAAATATTTTATCATGAAAAGTAATACTTCTAAGGTATTTTTGTACAAAAAGATTTGTTGAAATGCAGTGTTAAAAAATATTTATTATAATTCAATATTTATTATAATTTAATATATATTTTAATTCAATATTTATAATAACTCACAATAGTTATTTTACTATAATTATATACGATATGTTTATAATTATTTCTTTTTGGTAATAGTTATTACATTAACTATGCAAATGAAAATAAAATAGTTTGATATTTCCCTTTGCTATGTTTGAACCAAAATTTGAATAATTATAGTACACTTTTCAAATAATCCTTATAATAAATAATGTCTGAGTTTTTTCTAATTGAGTTAGAATTTTTGAAGGTTATAAATAATGTGAAACATTTAGAAATAAAAGTATTAATTCATTAAATGTCATACAAAATTATCATGCTCTCAAAATCATCTTAGTTTTCTAACACTCTCATTAATATTTCAATTTAAAAAGAAAATAAAAAAATATAGGGCAATCTTTTTGTAACAGTGATAGAGGAAAAATGAGCATTATTCTGGTAAAAATGAATTCAATCATGACTTTAGTATGTGATCTTCAATAATACAAAATTTATTTATGATTAGTAAAAAGAAATTATTTAAAAAAGTTACGAAAAGATTATGTTTTTACAGACGAGCAAAACTAACTTGTTTTAAGATGCTTTCACAGTTAAGCATATCACTTATAAAATAATACGCAAATTTTCAAATAAAAATAATGAGCTTTATTAAGCAAAAATTCAGAAATATTACTTCATTAAATTTTACTTCTGCCACAATTTTAATAAAAAAGCAAAAGTCTCACCTATTACAGACCAATATCCAGGAAAACAAATTAATTCCTATATGTATTTAAATAATAAAAATATATAGTGTCGTTTATTATATAGGTTACATATGTCAACCCAATCAATACTTTATTTGATTTACCAAACTTTTCCCTGTTTGTATTATTATTTTATTTCAGGAATATACCAATATTATGTATATTTGGAATTATTCATTTTAAAATCCCACTGAATCAATACTAATTTTGAACTCCGAATTTGACAGAGTCGTATATTTTAAATGTTTGCTACGGAGAAAGGTTGGTTTATCAGTTTTGGGGAGAAAGAAGTTTTTATCACATTATTTATTCAAGCTTATCTATATATATAAAAATCTCTTGTCACAGTTTTAGTGGTTAAANACAACGTTTGCCGGGTCAGCTAGTATTTTATAAAATTTCATATTTCAAACATAAAATTATACAATTTAATTTAAATTACTTTCGTGCATTGAATTCAATCGAGAATTTGTTCCTGATTCCTATTGAATTTGTCTTTAAAATGAAAGGAATTTTGAAATAGTGTCGATTATGTTCATACCTGCGGTGTATATTAATAAAATTTTGTTATAGGAATTCGTAGTTCGTAGAATACATGAAAAAACGATATTCAGCCCTTATAATACACATTCATGCTCATTGGTAACAATGCTCCGTTCTGATTTGGGACAATTTTACTTCATAATATGATACATGTAATATAGATGAAAGGTCTCGGCTGTGGTATACTTTTCCAAGTCTTTAAAAGAAATACTCTGACTTACTTGAGGGTCTTCAAACAGTTGGCTGTGATTTAATTTTAAAGGAAGTAATCTAGTCGGCGATTTTCTGAAGTAAAGATTTATAACCGGATAGGCTCTTTAGAACTTATTTGAGATACTGCACTAAGATACGGCAACTTGCAACCCTTCACAATTTGCTTGATTTAAAACTACCAACATTGTTTCATTATTTCACAACTTTCATTTGTGTTTTGTTGTTTTCAGTAAAGTGTCCTTGTCCCGGAATGCTATTTTGAATCTTTTATAACACCAAAACCGTTAGTGTTAGGGTTTTGAAATCCAGACATTAACTACAAAGAGCAATTTCAGCCCTCGATCAGAAACATCGTTTAAAATTTTTAATTTTTCCGTTGGGGAAAAATGTTCGATAAATGATTTTTTTTTTCATATTAAGTTTATTATCACCCATTCTCATATGAATATTGTGAGCGATTCTGTTTAAAATTTGATCGTACGTTCTTTAATGTGTTATTTTTTACTATATAGTCACCAATGGGAATGGCATGTGGATTAGTACTATTTCACCGAATTAGCATTCCTGAAGTTATTGGAAACAACGTGTTTATTTTGTTTATAGTTGTGCTTTTAAAACGTGTTGCTAGGAAAAATAAGGAGCGATTTATACTAAGACCTAATTTGCATTACATAATATGAATTCTAAAAGTTGTAGAATTAGTTAGGTCTTAGCACATGACCATATAAGGTGCTAAGACGGAAAAGTATGAAATAAAGTAATTTAAAAAGTTTTAAAAAGCATACGGGTCGGCACAAAATTTAATATGATGAACGAAATATTGGATGTAACTTATAAGAATCGAGTTTATATATTCGCTGTTAAATTTTCAGGTATTACGTTAATTTTATATAAAGATCATCTTAGCATGTGTTGTAAAAATTTCTTATAAAGAATGTCATTAGAAAAAGGTCTGTGGTTTATTTTGAAAAGTCGATAGTTTATTTGAGTTTAATATTGTTATTCGAAAACCACCCACTTTTCATTGACTTTCTTTAAAACTTTTATTAGAAATTCATGCCACACATTTTAAGATAAATTTTATATAAAAGGAATATGATAACAAAAAAATTAACCGAGATTGTATAAATTCGAATTTTTTAAGTTATAAGCAATATTTTATTGATTACTTTTTCGAGCATACCCATTGAAAATTTTTTATTTTTTAAAATTTTTTAGATCAATATATTTTTATCTTAATTTCGTAACTTTGAAAAGTTAGCGCTTGAGATATCTTTTCTTTTTAGTAGGTTTCTCTCCTGAAATTGACGACATTTTTCGCATGATTTTTTTTCCGAGCTGAATGATACTTCAATTTATAAAAGTTATAATTTTTAACGTTGTTAACACGTTGAGCACCACGCTAATTTTACGCGCCTTACCCGCCAGGCCACAACGGTAAATAACTACAAACTAAATTTGCAAATATTAGACAGATTTTGCTAGTTTTTAAAAGGTTTAGCATGACTTATCTGAAAAAAATTGGTGAATTATTACGAATTGTTTAGAAATAGTGGTGGATAAAAGCCTTGTAAATTGAATTTATTAAACCAAGAATCACAATAATTAAGTAAATTTTGAATAAATTTTCTGCATCTCCATAAAAGAGTGTAAATTTTATAGTTCTATATCATGTTATACGCTGTCAGCCAGCTGTTTTCCGCGGCCTATGTGAAAGGTCAGTGTCAGCCACCGGNTTTTTCGCGGCCTATGTGAAAGGTTAGTGTCAGCCACCGGTGGTTGACGCAGCCTAAATGAAATTTCAGTGTCAGCCACCGGTGGCTGATGCGGCCTAAATGGAAAGTCCAGTGTCAGCCACCGATGGCTGCCGCTGCGCTCAACGTGTTAAAAGAGCTGCTAATTCAAATTAAAAGATTTAGGAAAAATTTCCGTGTGTAGCACTTTGATTTCAATTTCAACTATTTTCAAGAGATGTCTGTGATATTGTCAAAGCTCTCAGTATGTATTAAATTTTAGTAATAATATCAAATCTCTCCGGCAGCCATTAAAAATCACATAAACCATCAACAACCAGAACATTTAAGCATAATTGGCAGCAGACATACTAAAATTATTTCCATTTCTTTCGTGACATAGAAAACTCATTCCAAAGCTCCATTATGTGCTGTACTACTTCTTCACACACCTCTCGAGTTATAACTTGAGTATCATATATGCTATTGCTCGATAAAGGCCGTCACTAATAATTGGTACTACAGTATAGAGTACCATATCAACGTTTATGTTTAAAATTATGAGTTGCGACTTTTTAAAGGATCTTGGATATTTTCACGTCGCTGATTTCAAATCTGCGCTCTTTCTTTCTAAGCAGCAGTATTATCAAAGTGTACAAGGTTCGCAGGACCGCAAACGCGTCTTCTGGGTAACGGCTGTGTGGTTTCCGCGTCCGAGGGTCCTGGGTCCTGACGATCTCTGGAAGTAAAGGGAGATGCTATGCAGTAGTCGTGAAAAGTCGCAAACCCGCTTCGCGGGTCGTCTGGCCACCTGCAGGGACCAAATGTACAAGTTTGAGCCGCGATGGCTCAAGGGATGGAGCGTTTGCCTTCCAATGAGGCAATCCGGGTTCGAAACCCAGTCGATACGAATTCCACATCCGGCTTGCATCGACCACAGTGCTGACATGAAATATCCTCACTGGTAGACGGATCATAGGTAAGAGTCCCGATGCCGTTAGGCTAACCGTGGGAGGTTCTTTGATCTTCCTCTCCATGTAACGCAAATGTGGGTTAGCTCCATCAAAAAGTCCTCCACGAAGTCAAATTTCTCCCAATACTCGATCCGGGAGTTCCCTTGTCTTTTGGATTGGGTTCAAAATTACAAGGCTACGGAGTTGAGCATTAGTAGTCGTAAACCCATAAAATTAGGTCGGCTGTTCAACGACTGTTATAATAAAAAATAAAATGTACACGTTTAAACGCATTATACACATGGTTTCGCATAAATATTGCGACAAACTTCTAAGCGAGTTAGGGCACATAATCAGGAATAAAATCGCCTTAGAAACCCATGACCAGAAATGCCATCATGCGCAGATAGAGGCACTTCCCTATCATGAACTATTTTCTAGTATGGTCATAATAGGGAAGCGCCTTTCACTGCGCACGACGACATTTACGGTCACGTGTTCCTGCGTTATAATAAAACTGGTGATACGCCCGAATTTCCCTTGAAGAGCTTGTCACAACATTTACGCCACCTCACATGATATATAACGTTTTTGAACACTCCCACAAAAAACAGATCGAAAATCTTATTTAGATTATTCATCATATGAGAAATAAATATATGTAAGTAACCAAACATGCAAAATTGTTTCATTAATTTAATACAGTAATGAAAGTGCAGGAGGGCATTTCTAAACTGTTTCAAAAAACATTTTAACATGATTCGACTTAGTTACAAAATTTGTCATTGATGCAGAATTTCTTTTAAAATTAATTAAAATGAGATTATTTTTATTATTCTTTAATAAAAATGAAAGAAGATCGCAAAAATCAATGAAGAAACGAATTATGTATGAAGTAATTGAAATCCATTATAAAGATTTATGTATAACCAGGGTTCATCAAATAGCCATCATTCAGAATTTAATAAATATTCATAAATGTATTAATATTCCACGCAAAACTTGAGTACACACAGATTGACGAAGAAAAAAGAGTATCACGCAAGGTGGAATGTAAAAAAATTTTACACCCGGTATTCTATTAAAGAATTCGTTGACATTTCTAAAAAGAAGTTTAAAAATTTGAATATATTCCTTGAAAAGTGATTTTAGGGAAAAAGATTTATTTAATTTTTGCTAGCGCTTGACTTACCTTCTTCAGGAGGAATTTATTTACAAGATAAATGTCCATTTATTTCAGATAAGCAATGAAGACACTGCTAAAAGTTTCGGAGTATGTCTAACTAAATATGATAATCTATCAAATGTATCAACCAGCCGATCAGAAATGAGAACGTTATTAAATCAGAAATTATTGTTACTTTAATGAACTATTTCAAATACGAGCTATAAGTCTTTTTGTAAAATAAAAACGGAACAGTCTAATAAGTTGTCGATGCATTTTTATTAACCGGTACAGTTTTTTTACATTAATGCCACTATATTTTTGGTTGTCATCAGGATAAAATTTATAAAAGTCTTAAACGCATCGTTTTCGTGCAAAATATATTTGTATTCCTGAAGGTATTTACCTGAAATATCTTTTTTTAATTCTAATTTTTATGCTGATTTTGATTGTCTTCAAAGTTAAGAGTTTAAAACTAAAAGAGTTGTTTCTTTTTGTAATTTTGCTTCTTTTGGCAATTTTATTCTATTACCTTAATGAGCTGAAATTTAAAATAAACTTATTTAAATTAGTATCTAAATTTATTAGCCGTTTCACAAAGATTATTTTATGGTACAAGTATTGTGGAATCGGTGATTATTATCTGAATAAAATGTTATTTTTTACTAAAAGTTGGAGTCAGATTTGTTATTTATTAGAGTAGACGTAGAGAACGACAGAATATTCTACAAGCGACTAGGGACAGGACGATTCCACAATACAAACGGACTTAAAAAATTTAGAAAGGGGAAAATGAGCTCAATATCGGGAAAACGTTGCTGGTGAGAGCTTTAGTTTAGCAAAATATCGCCTTATTTTAGGGCCAACATTGGAAGTCAAATTTTCAAGTTTCAAGTTTTTAAAGTTTTCAAGTCAAGTTTTCAAATTTTCAAGTACCTCAGTACTGTTGACAATTATCGGTTGCTGTTCCAGCAATTCTATACGTGTTGGAGGAGCGTGAGGGGGGGGGGAGATCGTGAAAAGAATTCCGTGTATAAACCGGGAAGTGGCACTTGACCTTAAAAAAACATCAGTGTAGGGTATACCGGGCAAATGTATGCCGGGCAGTGGCACTTAACCTTAAAAAACATCAGTGTAGGGTATACCGGGCA
>NC_092207.1:102180887-102278082 GCF_043381705.1 Parasteatoda tepidariorum
TACATAATAACCGCATCAGGACGTTTATTTCATAGATTGCCTAAATAGCATTTTTCATTCTATAGAATCTCTAGGCATTACATACAATGCCTAGGGGAAATATGTTATAATTCTCACATTTCATACTTTACCTAAAAACATCCAGCATTCTATACAATGCCGGCTTTTCATACTTTGCCGGTAACATACATATATTTAGATCTAACTAACTTTAAAGTAAAAAAAAAAATTAAAAACAAAAGCAAAACAGATAACAATAATAAAAACGAAGACATAACGAAAAATTCAATAAATAACATATTTTATACGAGTTCGAAAAAGACAGTAACCGTCGCAAAAAATCAACGTAAAAGCAAATGTGAACGGTGACGGTAAATCTTTGATATTTAGCCAATACGCGCCAAGGAAGCGAACAAAAAAATCCCCAATATTCTCAGTGCAATTTACCTCTTTCCCTATTTTCACTCTTCCGACGAAACTCTAAGTTTTTAACATTATGGAATCGTCCCTCCCCTAGTCGCTTGTGAATATTTTACTTTCTGTTAGAGTCTCGTAACATTTTGGTGACCTGAGGACGTGATATTAGGAAGTAATCCGAACTTGCGTATGAAGTATTTTTAATAATACGATGAATAAAATTCAAAAACAACGGAAGATTGTTCGTAGCTCTTTTACAAGATTATGCAACCAGATTTTGGAGGAAGTAAAATCAGAAAAAACGGATGAATTATTGGAAGTTAAAGCCAAATTTAAAACACTGAAAGGAAAAAAAATGAGAACTTCAAATTTTAGACAGCGAAATATTAGATCTTATGTTACAATCAGATGATTTATCTGAGGAAGTCATTGAAAATGAAAGTAAGTCAATTGATGATTATAGTGATAATTATTATAAAGTTAAAACTATTATTGATAAGTGTTTTAAAGAGCTCGATAAAGAAAATTTATCAATAAGTAGGGAGCATTCTAATCGTAAATTTAAACTTCCTGAAGTTGAACTTGTCAAATATGACGGTAGTATAAGAGGCTGGTTATCATTTTGGTCAATATTTAAAAAAATAGATGAAGATTTAACTTTAAATCCTGGTGATAAATTTCACTATCTTATACAGTGTACGGTTGATAATTCTCGTGCTGGAGAACTTGTTTTAAGTTATCCGGCAACAGTCGAAAATTATTCAAAAGTGATAGAAAGCTTCAAATCTTGATTTGGCAAAGATAATGTTTTAGTTGAGTTTTACATTAGAGAACTTTTATCTTTAGTCATACAAAACACAAAATCACGAATGGTTTTTTCACTTTCTTCTCTATATGACCAAATAGAATCACAATTAAGGGCTTTGGAATCATTAGGCATAACCACTAAAATGTATGATGAAATTTTATTCCCGTTAGTAAAGTCATGTATTTCTGATGAGCTTCTTCGAGTGTGGCACAGACAGTCGAAAATTGGCGACACTGTGAAAGATAGACTTGATGGTCACGAAAAGGACCTTGGTTGAAAGAGCTGAAAAACTAAAAACTTGAAAATTTGGATAACAGATTACGGTGAATGCCAACTGGAAATTGAATTATTCATTGGAGCTGACATTTGTGGACAACTTTTTACTGGAAACATGAATGAACTGGAATGTGGTTTAACGACTATAGAAACGAAATTTGGCTGGATCATTATGAAGAGAGTTCCAAAGGAAACAGAAAATGGATTTGCAAGTCTCATCATAAATTCACTCCTTTCTCAGACCTGCAGCATAGCAAAACTATGAGATTTTGACATTTTAGGTATAAGAGATCCTATAGAGACAAAGTCGAGAAAAGAGTTAGTGGTAGCAGCATTTGATTATTTTCAGAAAACAGTCACGAAGAAAGAAAATGGGCTTTACGAAGTTCATTTGCCATGGCTGGAAACTAAAGATTATCTCCAGCAAAATAAGTCCATTGCTGAAAGAAGATACATTTCAACTTCAATGAAGCTCAAAGCTTAAGGCCGATACGAAGATTATGATGCAGTTTTTAAGGAATGGGAAGACTCTAAAATAATTGAATTGGTGCCAGAATCTGAAATCGGCGAAGCTTCTCACTACCTACCCCACAGAGGAGTTTTTAAGGAACATTCTACAACTCGTGTCAGGCCAGTATTTGATGCCTCTTCTCATGAAAAAGGTTTTCCTTCGCTGAATGACTGTCTTGAGAAGGGACCTAATCTCTTAGAAGAAATACCGACATTGTTAATGAAATTTCGGATGGACAACATTGGTGTAGTATCAGACATTGAAAAGGCCTTCCTGCAAATTTCTGTTGTTAAGGAAGATCGAGACTTCCTTCGTTTCCTCTTGTGGGAAGATTTTAAAAGGAAAAAATTTAAGATTTTTCGACACAATAGAGTAGTTTTTGGACTCACGCATAGTCCTTTCCTTTTGTCTGCAGTAATAAATGCAATTCCAGAAGCAGGTTCATTAGATATTAAAGACACTGCTGATAGTTTAAAAAAGCCCTTTTATGTTGACAATTGCATAACTTCAGTACCTAGTCAACACAAGCTTGAGAAATTTATTCAGGAATCGACCCAATTGTTACATAGTGCATGTTTTGATCTCAGAGGATGGGAATACTCGCACGACAATTCCAAAGTTGAAAAGCCTACTCATGTGTTGGGATTACACTGGGACAAACAGCAAGATAGCATCTTTTGCGATTTGAACAATATTAAAGAAGTGAAACCTATTCTAACAAGAATATGTGTTTTGTCTACAGTTCACAACATTTTTGATCCTCTTGGTATTTTGTGCCCATTCACTCTACCTCCTAAAATCATAGTACAGCACGTGGACTCTTAAAATAGGATGGAATACTGAATTACCAGAAAATTACCGAAAAGAGTTTGAGACCTGGTATGACGATTTGTCCTTATCGAATGATGTCAAAATTCCAAGATGCTTAGGTATGAGTGATTTAAAAACTGAACTTAGTATTCATGTATTTCGTGATGCCAGTAAACTCGCATACAGCACAGTTATATTCCTTCGAAAGGTCCAAGAAGAAAAAGTATCCCTACATTTTACACAAACCAAAAGTAGAGTAAGATGACTATTCCACGGTTGGAGTTACTTGCCTGTTGCATTGAAGACACATACCCGGTGAGCAGAACCCAGCAGACTTAACTTCCAGAGGTTGTTCCGCTAAAGTCTTCCTAAATTCAAAGTGTTTGGGGGGGGGACCATCAGGGTTAAAATTGAGTGTAAAAGAATGGCCAAAAAATGAATTCAATGAAGAAGAGGAGGATATTTTAAAAGAAAGACGAAAAAGTATTATTTCTTCTTGTAATGATGTAGATGTTCAATGGTACTGCAGACGTTTTTCTAAGTACTCACAAATATTGAGAATGATTGCTTGGATGTACCGATTAATCAATAATACCCGAACAGGCAAAATTCAAAAAGAAAGAGTTCTTTCAGTAAATGAATTAGAATCGGCGGAGAAAAAATTAATGAAGCTTGTGTAACGTGAAGCATTGAAGGAAGAAGATGTAAAAACGCCTTGCACTTTCATTGACAACTACGAAACTCGAAGACTAAAGACAAAAATCACCAAAAGAAATTATACTAATTTTTTGTGCCCGATTGCTCTTCCTTCAAAACAGGAGATTGTGGATAAATTGATACTCGAGAGATACTTGAAGTCTTTACATGCTGGAGTACAATTTGTGTTGGCTGATATCAGACAACATTTTTGGATCTTGAGAGGGAGAAAAATCCTCCAAAGAGTGATCTTGAAATGGGTTCGATGCAGAAGACATGATTCAAGGGGAGTGGAATCTGTGCCAACTACCTTACCAGAAGATAGAATTCGCGATTCTTTGGTATTTGAAGTTTCTGGGGTAGATTTAGCAGGCCTACTTCATTTGAAAGATGGCAAAAAAGCTTGGATTCTCCTGTTTACTTGCGCCGTATATCGAGCCGTGCATCTGGAACTCATTCGAAGCCTGACAGCAAGCTGCTTCATTTTAGGTTTCAGAAGATTCATTGCTCGACGAGGACGGCCCAAAATAATGTATAGTGACAATGGAAGTAATTTCGTTGGAACGGATAAACTGTTGAAATCAATTGATTGGGATAAAATCATTAATGATGCTTCAATATTCAGGATACAGTGGAAATTCAACCCTCCCACTGCAGCATGGTGGGGTGGGCGGTAGGAGAGAATCGTTCAAATGATTAAATGATTACTAAGAAGAGTTTTAGGAAAAGCCTGTCTCATGTATGAAGAAATGTCAACTATTTTGTGCGATGTCGAAGCTGTTATCAACGGCAGGCCTCTTACTTACATTTCAGAAGATTCAAAGGACTTACTCCCACTCACCTCATCAATGTTCATTCAAGATATACGAGACTTCGGTGTACCAGATTTAGACCACATAGATACTGTTAGCATCACAAAAAGATGGAAATATCAACAATCTTGAAGAGACACCTTTCGAAAAAGGTTCAGGGACGAATACCTTAATCTTTTGGTTCAAAACCCACTCAAGAATAAACATCTAATACGAGATTTAAAACCTGGTGATGTTGTTTTGATATGCTACGACAAAAAAAAACCCGAATAGATTGGCCCTGGGGAAAAATCATTTCCACATTCCCAGGAAAAGACTACCATGTTTGAGTGGCAAGAGTAAAAACAGCTAATGGAGAAGTTGACAGACCAGTACAAGGAAATGTATCCATTACAGATATCTCATCATGATCCACTGTTTAAGAAAAAGTCATTTAATGAAGCTTTTGAAAATCAGTCCAACGTTCCAGAAATAACGAAACCAGAAGATGTTGATATGTGTACACTCAAAGACAATAACTTGCCATTAAAAACTAGATGTGGAAGGACATTTGTGAAACCTTTACGTTATAGACAATAATTTTTTTTTATTGATATTATTATTTGTTTGCTTCTTTGAATTTTCATCATTTAGAGATAGATAATTCTAAAAATATTTAAAAATTTGATTTTCTCAAAATCAAAAGGGGGGAGGATGTTAAAAGTTGTTAAATGCTTTTTATGTAAGCTAAAAGCTAACTTTTGATTTCTTTTAAAACTGTCGAGTTGCTATGGCAACCGTTTCTTTTTGTGGAACAAGAAATGAACCTCTAAAAATTATATGTAAATAGAATGTTATTTTTTACTAAAAGTTGGAGTCAGATTTATTATTTAGAGTAGAAGTAGAGAACGACAGAATATTTTACTTTCTGATAGAGTCTCGTAACAATTGTCCAATGTGAAACTAATTTTTCAAGCCGGGGTAGCCAAGTTGATAGGACGTTGGGCTCGTATTCGTGAGAACATGAGTTTGAATCTCACAAGCCGAAGATCTCCCGTGTATTAAATAGTGGCTGGTGCACGCTAAATCTGTAGGGGTCACAAAGTTCTCCAAGTTCCATAGCAAATCTCAGTACCTCTAGGGGTACTGAATTGGAGATTTATCGTTCAGGTCAAAATTATGATCTGTGAATGAATGAATGGATTCTACCAGTAAAACTGGCTGCAAATGTAACTGAAATTGTATTCTTAGTTATAGATGGCGCCAATGAAGAACAAGAAACACACCCCAATGCTTTAAATTCTCTTGGTTTTCCATAGCAAGCTTAATGGTACTGGCAAGTGGCATATTAAACAAGTAATTTTTCTGAGAGAGTTCTGTTTTCATTACGACGCTTCCACTCGCATACTCAAAGTTGAGGTGTTTAAAGCTTCATAGCAACAACAAAAAAAATCACTGAACCAAATTCAACCTAATTTGCAGTAGACAATATTTAGACAATAAGAGTTCGTTTTGTAAAAGGAAAAAATAATTAAGTTTTTCATCCTCAAGGACCAAATTTGTGCCATTTTTCATCCTTCTTTTCGTAAAAGAATTATTTTATAAATAAATTATTAGTTAATCTACGTTACTTTTATATTTAGTTTAATTTTTATGTTATTCATACTTAATTCATGTTGAGCTATTAACTTTAAATTTGCGCAGTGAAAAAGTATGGTCAAAACTATTAGAATATGATAAAATTTACCGTGTTTCCGGCTCTATGGGAAAAGAAAAAGCTCATTAATTTTTCTTGAAGTTCTTTTTTAAGAAAATTAACAATACAATTTTCTCTTATAACATGCGTTGAAATTTTGAAAATGTGGTAAAATTTAGAAATATTATGATACCTTAGAGAGTGGCATAAAAACTATACATTTTGTTAAATTTACTTATAGTTTTGTATTCCAATTGTATGGTAATAAGTACTATAATTTTGAAAAATCACAATTTCTGGTAAACCGTTACCATAAGAATGGAAAAATTACCAAATGAGAAAGATTTAAATACCGTATATTTTGGTCTTATGATCAGAATTAGGTTTTTTATCCAGAAAAGTCATTATAGTGCCGTGATTTTACCAGAATTCTTTTTCCGAGTATCTAAAAAACAAAAATATGTTAATATGTGTAAGGTGTACTGTAATCACCGTCCTTAATCCGTTATATTCTTTGCTAAAATCAATCATAAATATATGCATATTAGGTTGGGATAGTCAATCAGAATTAAAGAGAGAGAAAACTTAAACGTTATCATTCTTTGACGATTCCCTTGTGAAAAAGCAAGATTCAAAACTTGAAAATTCCTTTTATTGAGGCAACAACAGGAGAGAATTTACAAGATTTTGAAAGCGTTGATCAGGAACACCTCTACGTTTCCTCAGGTAATTAAATTGGTTTCGTTTTTATTCCCTTCTTGTGACTCGTCACATTTTCACTACGTTAAATATTTACCAGCTTAAAAATTTATTTTTGACTCTTATTTTATAATTTTGTCTTTCTTTTTGACATGGATTTTAAAAGTATTCATGAAGAACAATGATTTCGGAATTATTTGTATATATTTTGTATATTAAACGTAAATAAAGCATATGTAATAATTAGGTCAATCTTTATCATGTCATATTACATTAAGTCAATCGTTTTTCAAGATCAAATTAAAACTTAGAATGAAAGATTAATTTGTTTTCATTGAAAACGAAAATGTGACAAACCTTATTGATTTTTAACCCCACGATTTAATCTTCAATTCTTAAAGCTATTAAGAACTTAAAATTAAAATCAAACAAGTTCACAGCTAATTGATAATTAGCTCCCCAATGTTTTCAATTTTACCATAATTCCAGTTACATTCCCCAAAGTTTCGGAATTTTGTTTTTCAAGTTATTTGGTTCTAAAATGCAAAATAGTAGACTAATTTTTCCAAAACATTTCATTTAAAATAGTAAGCATTTCCATGTGGAGCAAAAAATTCAGGTTAAAATTATCGTACTGTATGGTAATAATGACATTTATGGTAAAAAAAAAACGAAAGAAAGGAAACATAATTCTAGTTAATAAAACCAAAATATACGATATTTAAATCATTCTTTTGAAAAATTTTCTGTTCATATGGTAACGGTTAACCAGAAAGTTTGGTTTTCTAAAATATAATTCTTATTACCCCACATTTAGTAGTAAAATGCAAAAATGAAAAGTAAATTTAGCCGAATAATGGGTTTTTATACCATGCTGATAAAACTACCAAATTTCACAACATTTATAAAATTTTACCACAGTTACCAAATTTTATCACAAATTATGAAACCATATTTTATCGTCCAAGAATCATTACCAAAGGGCTTCAGTAAAAATTATCAAGGATTTTTACCAGAAACACGATACATTTTATCATATTTTGATAGTTTTGACAGTACTTTTTTGTCAGTGTATGCATAAATGAAATATTCTATTCCATTCATTGGGTGTTCAAATTCTTTTTTTAGAATGATTTTGGAAATTTATTTTTAGAATTTATTTTTAAACACAAATTTGTACATTTAGGGTTTCAAATTAATATTCAAACAAGGAAGAATAGAAAATACTATTAAAATCTGTCGAATCAGTAATGAGTATGGGGGTGTGTGTGTGGAAAAACAATAAAATCGGTATGATTGCATTGAGATTGATAGCATTGGAAGAAGTTCTTAAAATCCCCTTATTTCTTCTTTCAATTTATTTCTGCAATCAAACAAGTTTCAATGAATTCAGTCATACCTTTCTTTTTTGGGATACGTTAAATTAGATAGAGTTTTTTTTCACCGCTTTAATAATTTACGGCCACAGATGTGCATGTTTTTTTACAACCTTTATGAGAAGGATTTTAAAAATATATATTAAGGGTAGTTATTATGAAATGCAATGCATATTTAATTTAAAATTTATAAATCGGCCTTTTTTTATTCTTTATTTTTCATCCCTCGAAAGTGCTTCCATGGGAAAATATTCTAAAAACTCCTTTATTCAATTTACAATTCAGTTTTTCAGTAATAATTTGTTTGTACTATTTTGTCTTATCGATTTCTTCTTGATAAAATTTTGATACTTTCTATTTTTAGAAAGTAAAAGAAATATAAACCGACTGAATTCAATTCCATATTGATTGAAAATTTAAAAAAGCAGAAATACAGTAAGAGAATAAATTTTTATATCCCTGAGAAAAAAACGAAATATTGTATTTGATTACAAATTCTTTGGAGTGAAAAGATGAAACAAAGAATAGCAGTTTCTGTCAGCTAAATTTCTTTTCAAATCATCAACTAGATGTGTTTTTTTCTTTTTGCGTTGTACAGACATAAAGTTGCTCTCGGTACATTTCTTTTCTTTTTTTTTTTTACCTGAAAGTAAATTTTTTCAGCGAATGGTATATGCGAATCTTCAAAAATTTTATATTTTCCAAAAGTTTTGAAAAAAAAGCAGTTCATTTTTCTTCTCAGTTAGATCTTTCGTCACATAGAAAATTCATTTCCTCAAAAGACATTGAATGTGAAATATTCCGGTGTAACATTTGTAAATATTAGTTGTATAATTTATCGGTGGTTTTATATTTATGATTCTTAGTTTAAAACAATTTCATTGTAAGAAAGTTAATTGCTCATGGAAAACTTAAAAGTATTCTTACGGCCAAAGTTTGTTACAAAACCAGTAATTTTTCGTACTTTTTGAATATCTCTTTAGTTTTTGGTATGCTTTATTGTTTTACATAATTCGAATTTATAATTATTACTATAATCATTATTATTACTGTCAAATCTATAATTATTATTACAAGTATTTATTTCGAAATAAATAAGCATTTCACTAACTTTATCATGATTTTTAAATTCTTAAACAAATAAATATTTTTGAATAAAGTTCTTATTAAAATGAAACTTTCATGAAAACTTTTTTAAAAATATTTAAATTATTATTTAAATATTTAAGTTAAATACCTATACTTAAATATTAATTAAAATATAAAATTTTTGATGAAGCTAGATAGTTGTTAGAAAAAAAATAAATGCATTATGGACTTTTTCTCCAATTACAATTTAATAAAATTAGTTTGACGTTGAACCATATACTCAGAAAAAAATAGGGTCAAAACTACCAGAAAGTGGTAAAATGTACCATGTTTCTGCCTCTATGGTAACACCAAAAAGCTCTGCAATTTTTACCGAAGAGCTTTGTTAATGAATTTGGTAAAATCAACGATAAAATATGGTTTTATAATGCGTGATAAAATTTGATAAATGTAATTTTATTGGAGCACGGCGTAAAAACCATTTATTCGGTTACATTTATATTACATTGTATTTTTTTCTAATATGTGGTAATAAAAACTATAATTTTTAAAACCAGAATTTCCGATAAACCTCTATCATATAAACGGAAAAATTACCAAATAAGAATGGTTTAAATACCGTATACTTTGGTACTATTAATCAGAATAGATATTTTGTTTTACCAGATATATCATTACCCTACAGTAAATGATTTTTACCAGAGTTTTTTTTTTCTCCTTTTAGTAATGATATTAAGTGAATAATCCCTAGAAACTGAGGTGAAAAGATAAATATAAAAATTTTCATTTACTTCAAAAAGCATGAAGAGGGTAATTAAAGGGCTTCAAGCGCTCAAAAATAGGCGCCCAGTCTCGAAACTGGCCAGACGTAAATGAGGAAAACAGAAGTGGTTTAAAATAGAAAATGTAAATTTAGCAGTGAAACAATGAATAGAAGTCCATTTTCCCATTTTTTCGTTGACAACTTTACGTTTTCTCTTTTTATCACCATCTTCATATTATAATATCGAACTGCATACCTAGCTGTATCTGTTGTAATCTGTCTGAATATAATATTATGTAGCAAAATTCAAGATGTAGAATGATTTAAAATGTTGCATAATATTGTTCAACATATTGAAACAAATTTTGTTTTGATATAATTACGTACGTTTATATAAAAGGAGTAAAATTTACATCATGAGTCCGAGGTGACTCGGTCTCGGCCGATCTCTAGTTGCAATTCAGTCTTCATTGCTTAATTTAAGCAAGAAAAGTAACACATGCCATTTTATATAAACAAGAGTCCAATTTGCAGCTTTGTTGGAAGCTAAATTTTTGCAATTTTATAATTTGTTTTTGCTAAGAAAAATTTTTTTATTTACCAAAAATTCGCCTCTTTTTTTTTAAATTGTTGCTAATATTTTATTTGCGTTCTTCTTTTTTTTTTAGTTTCATTTCATTCGATATCTGAAATCCTGTAGATTAAAACTCTACAAAACTTATGTTTCGATCATTTAAGAAGTAATCATGTTTATGCTACATTGGATTATGTTACATAAATTTTTTGAACGTTAATTAGTTTTTAATTTTTAAACAGTTTAATTAATTTTAAACATAAATTTTTTAAAAGTCGATTCATTGACTTATTCTCTATAAGATAAAAAAAGGATGTAAATAAATCAAAAATAAAGTATTTGAAGCGTAAGAACTTAAAAAATATCGAAATTTGTTTCCTCGATTTATAAGAAATTGAAAAAAAAAATTCTTTTAAAAATTTCAGGCAAATTCTTACGTTAGGATGAGTTTAGCCAGGTACAAGGATTATTTATCATGTTTTTATTGAGATATTAAAGTAATCGAATGAAAAGCTCTATTGTGTAATAATGTGTTCATTGTTGGAAATGAGTTTTTTCCCGTTATAACCAAACAAGCAACATTAGAAAATTGAAAAATAAAACAATATTTTTATTACTCTCATAGAAAATTTACTCATTTACTCACAGAGAAAATATATAGTTTCAAAGGATTTTGAAAATTATTTGGAAGGTTTTTATCAGGATATCGATAAGTGCTGGTTGAATGTTACCAAAAAAATAAGAAATGAAATTTGTGAAAATCACAATAAAATATACATATAGATTTATTAATGACGCATGAAAAAATCTACTTAAGTTGTAGTGATGGAAGGAAAATGGATAGACGACCACCTATCTTACAATGAGACAAAAATTATGGTTAAAACTATCAAAATATTTACTATATTTCTTAGCTCTATGGGAGCACCAAAAGTCTCTGAAAGTTTTATCAATACACTTTGGTAGCGTTTTTGGTAAAATGAACACTAAAATATGGCTTTATAATATGAGAAAAAATTTAGTCACTGTAGTAAAATTTGGTACAGGGAGTCCCTCTCAATTTTGCCAACATTTATACGTCAAAGTCAGCGCCAAAAATTTATAAACACTTGTTATGCTTTTTAGATATCGTTTTAAAACTACCGAAAAGCATGAAAACATTTTATATTAACAATGAATATTTAAAACATTTAACATGGATATCAATTTAATATCTGCATAAAAATGCTTAGAAATTGCTATTTTGTGTTCGCAACACAAATTTTATAGACACAAAATTCTGTTTACTAGAATTTACCAAAAAAAATAAGAAATGAAATTTGTGAAAATCACAATAAAATATACTTAAAATTTACTAGAATTTTTCTTCTCCATGTACTTATTGTTAAAATATATTAGTTCAATGTGATTATTACATTTATGAAGCTCTGTTTTAATTGAAGTTTAAAATCCCCTACTGTAGTTAACATTGATTTATTTAAAAATTTATACCAAATGAGCTGTTTTGGAGAATATGTTGCACAATTTCAAGTGCAAATTTTCCGATCATATTTTTTAAACAGTTCAATATGCGTCTCATTAATTTACTTCAATTTTTAATTCAAAAATAAGTAAGAAATTGTGAAAGATTAAATAATTTTTTTAATTTTATCTTTAAAATTAAATTAAAAATTAATTTATTTCCTCAACTGATCAATATGATTTTTCAGTCTTTAGTTTATTTGTGCCAAAGCAGTTAAACGAAACCCAGAGCAAGAATTCTTACAAAGCTTAATGTAGGATTCAACATAAATAAGAAGTATAAAAGAAAAACACACTCGCTTTCAAAATCCATAATTAGAAGCAATTAATAAAGCATAAAAGTGAATAAAATTTGAGGTGTTTTAAAGGTATGCTTCTCATTTTTATCTGTAATTTAGAGTTGAAAAATAATTGAAATTTAAAATGAAATAATAATCGACTTCTGTTTTTAATTCATTTATAAATTTAAGAAGATTTTTTAAATGGTCAAATAGAGAGAAATATTTGAATGCAAATGAATTGCTAATGAATGCATAGTTTCATAATTTTGGCGTGACGAAAGCTTCAAATATTCAACGTATCAAGACATTTGAATCAATGAGAAATCTTTGACGGTCCAAAAACCTTATTTTTGTATGTTCGTTTGCTTTCACTTGGCATTTCGTCAAAAGTATGTCAAACCTTTCTGAATGTGTCTTTCATCTCTAATGATTTCAGAGTCATTTGATATTAAAATTCATTTCTCTCAAAGAATTGTTTAAAACAGAGATGGATAGAAGGAACAATTAATCACATTGTCACGTGGCACAGAGTTAGAAGATAGCCAGATGTTGGAGACCTTCAATTTCGAAGATTGAGTGTTTGAAGTCACGGAAAGGTGGCGCTGCTAGTTAATCTGCACGTAGATCATTAATTGAGCAAATCTTTTACAAATGTATACTTTGTTGCTCAAAAGTATCAATTAGCTTTTAAAATAAACTATTTATTGTAAAGATAATTATAATTTACTTTACACTCATATTTCATACTAACGTAACGCAACCGTACGTTGTTCAACTTTTCAATCCTACAACCCACATCCTGCTCGCTTCCCTTTCCATCCCTTATCTTTGCTTGCCTTACCTTTTGATTTTATTGAAAATAAATTTTTTCTTACCATTTTATACTTGTTTATTTCATAGTGAACCATGACTTCCACATTTTCATTTCTTGAAATTTTCCATTGAACTTAGAAAATAGCTATTGACAAAGAAGTTGTGAGGAGTACTTTTCGAGAGAAATTAACCACTTCCTCTTTATATAATAACCAACTTAATTTTATGGAGTTAGTTATACAGCTATACTTTTTACAATTAACTGTATAATTAACTCTGTAATTATTTTTTCTGTTTATACAGTCGTACTCCCAGTTCAGAAAGAAAGGTTTTATAAAGAGAGAAATTTCTCCATATTACCCAACTATAACTGGACTCAAATCTTTGATATGATTATTCCTAAAGACACTTTTTGTCGAAATTAATTTTTGTCTGTTAAATACGATGCACTTTGATCGATTTACTTTGAAGTACGAAAAAGTTGTCTACATAACCGAAACAAATTTAAAATATTTTTTTCTAAATCACGTTGTATGGTTACATTTGACTGCACAACATAACGTAATATAAACATTGATAAATAAATATATTCATGTAAATTTTTATCAATCTAAAAGCATTACATAAAAATACTTATAAAAATTGCTACATAAAAACTCAGTTTATATTTATTTTTATTTGGTCACGCTTTAATTAATGTGACTGTATAATTTAAGATATTAGGAAAATAATAAAAGCAATATTCATTTTTAAACAATATGCATAATAAACATTAAATTTCAACAAAATTTGCATTAATTGAAAAAAAAATTTTATTGTTTGATTAAAAACAATCTCTTAAACAGTCCAAGATGGAAAATAATGAAGGATTTTAATTAAACTTCGTATCTTTCACGAAGTATTTGAATAGTGTCATTGCTTTAATTTAATTTTTGCTTTATTAATGAAATTTAAAGGTAATATAATTGTAAATGGGAATTATTCAAGATGTAATTGTATTTCTTTATTGGAATATCATAAATAACTAGTATTAAAATTTACAGATTATCATTGTTTCTCTTATGAGTAAAATAACTGTACTAAATTGAGTTGAATAATAAAGGTATGTAATTTTTTTTACATAATTTTAAAGAATACAATTTTGCATAGGAAATTCCAAATTTGAGGCCTGATAGTTCCTAATTGGAATTTTCATATGTACGACTTTTTTAAAATTACAGTTACTTACAATTCAAAATTTTATCGGCTATTATTATACGTGATAATAAAAAATTATAAACATTTACTAAAAGTCTTTTTTTGCATGAAATCACCTCTGGACAAAACGAATTTTTAAATTGTGTGCAAAAATATTTCAATTCATTTAAGAAGTTTTCGAAAAACCACGAAAAGTAAAATTAGCATTAAAGGGTCCAAATTTTGGATCGATAGAAATCCTCTATTTCTCAGATTGCAGTTATTTTGAGAGTCGTTTATTCGCTTTGTAACTTAATTAATAGTAAACACTAATTAATTAGCATATTTGAAATCTGCCATATCAACCACTAAGATTGAGTCCAGGAACATAAAGACAAGATTATTAGATCAAGAGTTATTCAGGGTAGTCCGTTTATTTTTTTGCGCACTGTACATTAATTAGTAAATAATAAAACAACTATCACTCGTTCGTTACATTACGCGCAACGAACTATACTTTCGAGACGGACCTAAAAATAAAATGAAAAAATAAATTAAAAGGACAACATTACTATCGGAAAAAACTGTTAGTGTTGTTAATGAAGAAATTTAAAAAATAAACATAAATTATTTTAGAATAATTTGTGGAAAAAGAAATATTCGTGATTTTAGAGTGGATTCGTGAACTTTAAAAGGGATCACAATGGGTTGAAATCAGAAAAATGGAATCCCCTTGTTCAATAGTTTAGTTGAAAGGAATTTCTAAAATTCGAGATGTCATTTTTTATTTTTTTAAACTTACGAGGGCGTAGGAAAGGTTAAAAATTCCATTTTAAGCTAAAAAGGAATTTTCTTGGAATAAATATTTTTTTGAAAATTTATACATGTATTTTTAAATTGTTATAATGACAGCACTTATCAAGCCCTCAGTTCTTAATGTTTTTTTTTAATTCTCGAACTGAAAGCGAAAATATTTTTCACGGTTTGAAAACAAGTGTTAGCTTTTTAATAATTATTCATATTTAGCTAATATTATAGAAGGTACAAAATTATTGGAATGTAACAACACTTTTTTGTCTTAAATCATATATTAGCTCTTATTTTAATTTTTTTGCTTGCATTTGAATTAGAATTGCGTTTCTAAATTTAAATATACTTTTTCTTAGTAAAACAATTTTTAGGTAGATTTTAGTAATTGTTCTATGTTTTTTGCGACATTTAAAGCATTATATTCCTTTTTTTGTCCAACTGATTGATTTCTTGATTTTTATTTTATACACTCATAGGGTTTAATAAAATAATATGTAACATCTTTTTATTATTGGAATATCATAAAATTTCAAAAGACAACAGCCATCCATTTTTATTTTAGCTTATTTAGAATTACATTTTATCAGGCAACCATTTTTTAAATCATTTCCTTCACGCACAGTTTCTTTTTTGAAGCAGTTAGTATAAATAAAAGTTATTTATCCAATTTCAACTAGTTTTGTTTAAATTTTTCTGTAAACTGAAACAATTTTAAGAGATCAATTGCTGCGTTTTTTTTTCTTTCTTTACAGTTTCAGATTAACATATGTCTTGGATCTTTATCTTATAAAAACAATTTAACTTTTACAAAATCATTTCGAATTGAAGGAAACGCATTGGAGTGAAATAATCGAAATCCGCAGCTTAATATATATTTTATATATTCTGTACATTGTTAAAAATTTCTCAGTAAAAATGGGTACACTACACTTTTTTTTAAAATTGTTATTTAACCATATTCAACCAAAAAAGTCAAATAAGCATAAAAAAGATGATATTGAAGCTGTCAAGAGTTAGGAAAATATGGTTTAACAACAAGAAAAACAGGTTTCTATCTAATACGGTTTAACAACCAGAATTCTATCCACACCAAGAAGTACTATCTTATGAAACCATTTTGTTCCATGAAGCCGAGTACATACTGTAGCTGAGAGGACTAATCGGTCAATCTTATGATCGGATGAACAAGGGTGCAAATTCCAGCGTTGACATCACAATATTTAGTCCCCTTCTTTAATACATACAGATTTTCCAGTGCCTTCAGTCGATGACCCTGGACTATTAGAATACGAAATTATAATTCCCTCATAAATGGCGTAGCACTTACAGGTCACTAAAGCTTTTTTTAAATTTTATTTTTATGGCTTTAAAACTATGCTAGTTGTAAATGCTTGAAAACCGTAAAGGTAAAAAAATGTTCCAGGCCATAAACCTTATGCTTAATTAATTGGGCAGACTACTTCAAGTTATTTTACCGTAATTTCAGAATGAAGATTATAACAGTGTATTTAAAGATGAGTCTCTCGAATCCTAAGTATTTCTTTTTTGTTGACGGCTCATTAAATCAAAAGTTACAAGTGTATTGACAGGAGAAGACAAACCTATAAATTCTTTAACGACCCTACAATAAATCGCCTGCAGGCTAATTTTTACTTAAACCAGCTCCTTACTGGCAACAGAGTGTTCGGGACCTATCAACAAAAATATTTTAGGAAGTCAGTTTCATGGTGAAACAGGACATTAAACATCTTATTAAGCACTGCCCAAGATTCAGGACACTTCGTGGAACCCACATGAATAATTACGAAGAGGAACACCAATTCTTTGCTATATTGACCTGCAGGAAAAATTGTGATTCAAATTATAAAACAAACCCCCGAGGACATTTTAGCACCAGATCAACTGACCCCAGTCATGAACCAACAATAGAACATGTCATCGTTATTTTGTACTGATCAACTTTTAGCCTTGCGCTTTGAAATTTTATCTACTTGTGATTTTAGACTTCTATTCAGACTTTTACTTTTAAACATTTACACTTAGAACTTTTAACTCTCATTGATTTTAGTTTTGAGATTCTAGTTTCATCTCTTGTTTTCTTATTGTTATAATTATTTAATTCTCGACATTTATACCGGCGCTTTTAGCCTTCATTGCTTTTAAAACATGTTGTTAATTGTCAAACTTTTAAGTTAATTCACTTTTGACCGATCATCACCACTTTCATTTGGCAAGATTTTACTGTATTTTTAGTTTTTAGCTTAAATTTTTTACGTAATAATTTAACTTCGTATCTCCGTTTACCCCCCTGGGGTGGATTGGAGTTCTACCTATCCTAATCAAAAGTTACTGCAATGATTTTTCAATTTTCCTCGCTGATGAACGAATTAAAAGTTGTTGATTTAGTGTAACTATTTTTTATTCTAGGATCTTCGTATAGAAACTTAAAGTTAGAACCTGCGGGTCACTTTCATGCCTTTTTCACTGGGGATAACTTTTTCATTACGTGTGCTGCACCTTCAAATAGCTTCGCCACTAGACTCACTTGGCAGGCGCCTAATGGAAGGGACATCACTACCAGTGCTGGAAGGTAAATAAAAGCATTTGCATTTTAAATTTTACGCATTGATACTATTCCATCAAATCACACAAGCACGAAAGTAAAGGTACTTTAAAATCTGAAATTTCCCAATCAATTCATGGTCCTTATAGTTTTCAAAAAGTGATTTTCTTCTTTATTGATAATTGAAGGATTGAAGAATTTAAATGACATTTTAGTGAACTTGAGTTAATTAACTAAAATTTTTTGCCTTTATGAAGGAAATAAAGGTTTTGCCTTTCGTTATTTCTTGTCCTCAAGCTCACAGGGGGCGAAATCTATAAATCTCTAACATTCATTTGAACTGTTTGCGTCAGAGCGTTCGCACTCTTGGTCTTTTTGGCTGTAAAAAAATGGCGGCTTCACCGAGTTGCTCATGTACAATTGGTTGTCAAATGTATTTGGGGGTTTTTTTCCGCTTAAAAATTCAAAGACTGTTACTTAGTATCTTCATGATCTAAGAGTTGACAAAATAAACTATTGTTATCTCTATTTCTTTTTAGAAGCCAAGATAAACGTTATTTCAGTTAACTTGGAAATCATCTAACTCAAAATGACTCAAAAGTTATGGGAAATTTTTTTTGTCTAATATTAGTTATTGAAATATAAGGGTAAATTTCTTTACTTTTAAAAAAATTCATTTTAATAATAAGTATAAATCAAAGATTCTTACTAATCGTCATGATATTGTTTTCAGAGTTCATGTGGAAGCCACAACTGAAGTTCCCCATCGTCTTGAATTGGTTTTCGAAGACGTTAAATATGAAGATAGAGGGAAATATACATGCTCAGCCATTATAGATGGTAGAGAAGCGAAGACATATTTCGTGCTTACGGTTTACCGTACGTACGTGTTTTTTTAAAGTGTTTTCTTTATTATTATTAATTCAGGAAATGATCTGTTCTTAATGATAATGTCGTACTAATCTTTCAGGGAAAGGTGTTTCACGAATTTTACTGAAATTTAGTCGCGTTCCATTTTCTTTTTCACTTTTAATTCTTGGGGGGTTAAGCGAGAATTAAACGTCGACAGATCTGAATTATTGAATTTCGAGATTGCGTTTTTTTTTAACATCATGCGTACGTATTTATTTTTGGAAATTTTTATGTCTTCAAGTCTATACTTCTCTAAATGTTCTAATGATTACTGTTAAGTATTGTTCCTGACTCTAAAAAGAATTATACATCCAGGTTTTAAAAGGAGCTTTAAGGGATAGCAACAAAATCGCATCACACATTTCAGAAATATTTTTCATAGCTCAATCTAGCTCAAAAACTGTCACTTTTTCGGAATCAGTCCTGAGATTCATTAAATGCTGAAAACCGGTATATAATACAAAAATGTCGAGCAAAATGCATAGATTTAAAAATGACACCATCATGTACTCATTTAATGTAATTTGTTATTTAAACGACTGTGGACATACCTTCAAAAATGAGTTAGTGCTGTTTTGTCACTTTACACAAAAATGAATATATGAGGTATTCAAATTCGACCTTATTTGTTTTGACTATATTTTATCACATTCTTGCTTAATTTTGAGAAACCTTAATTTTTTACAGAGTAGAATATTTTTGAAACCGATATCAAAATTTTTTCCTGAGGTGAACTTTATTTATATCCATTTATTTATACATTTTCACTGATTTCTAATTTTGATAACTTCTGATCGTTAGGTTTAATTCTATAGAAATCTGAAATGAAAACTGTTACAGCCACATATAAGAGGAACCAATCTTGGTTGGGCCTTTTATTTTTTATCTCCCTAAATAACCATATAGTTTAAATTTTAATAAAATAAATTACTTACTGCCCCCATTCATAATTTGTTGAAAATCTCTAGTCAGTATTTTTTTAAAATAATTATTAAGAAGAAAAAAAATAGAAGAGTTTTCTCTACCACTTGAGTCATGTTGTTACAAAATTATATTCGGAAACAATATTGAAGGTTAGATTTTTTAACTGATTTAAGATTGAGTTAGATTTTTTAACATTAGAAATTGAAATATATAAAGATGAACGGAATATGTATCGCTTCAAACGTAAAAATTCTTCTACGTTTATTAAATTCTATTAAGAAATTTTCGAAGCTTATACTGATGGACTTTGCTTAATGAAACAAGACGTAAGTGTTTAAAATAATTTATAGTGAATTATGAAAGTTATGAAAGCGCAAGTTAAATAATATAGCTGTTCAGTGACTATAACTTGATATTTTCTGAATGGAATTCATAAAAAATAAGAATTATATTATCTTCATGCATTATTATTAGACATTCATTGGATAAAAATATTTTTGTCACCATTGAACAGGTTATTGTTTTATTCTTAACTGAACAATTATTTTAAGGTCAAGTAGTGGAGTTAAAAAAATTACTTTTCAGGACTGACTGTATATTAATGGACCACTTTAATTGAGACACGTGATTCTTTTATGGAATTTGTAGAACTAGTAATGCAAAATGTTAATAGATGGAACTATTAAAAATATTTAATAACATTAAAATAATTGAACACGGTCCAAAGTGCCCTTAGGTACAACCTACCCCTTATAGTGACTGCACAATTCTGCCACTAAGTGGCACAAATGTTTACAATGGTTCAGAGCTCAAAATAAATAAGCGAACATTCGAATTCATTTTTAATCTCGGCTGTTCTTTAGGATCCAATCCCAGTGGTTCAAAGTCTTAAACAACATTAATAGGTGCAGACGATATTTTAAATTACGAAATCAGGCAAAAAATACAAGAAAGAAAGAAAAGAAAAAAGAGAAAAAAACGAATTTCTCTGAATAAACACCCTTTTTTTCGACGGATTTGGATTTTTGACATTTGATCCGATGCCAATCAAAGGTGAAATCAGTCGAAGAGCTCCTTAGAAATAAAATTATGAATGCACATAACTTTTTTAAAAATTCGATTTTTTTAAGAACCGATTTCATTCAAATTTCGTATATTTCCTGATAAAGTTTCTGACTCATACAGTATGGTCTAGATATTGTGAAAATATAATCTGGGGGTCAAAAGTTAAAGTTAACTTCTTTTTTTCCATATTTTTTAATATCGCGGACAGTTTTTAAGCGAATCATTTTTAAGTAACTTTCGCACACAAAATCCGTTCAACCAATTCGCACATGCAAAATTGGCTGAACGGAGTAAGAAATTTCAATGAAGTCATATCTTTAAATTCTCATTTCGCAAGAACTATTTGACCCATTCTCTTCACATTTTGAAATTCGACATTTAAAACTATGTAAATTAAATTGGTTTAAAAATTTGTAAACCTAACTCTTCCAATATTTTTCGAAAATATTTCAAAGCGTGTGTAAATATCTCTTAAGTTCTATAACTGTGTGCAAAAAGTGTTTTGTTTCTCTTCATTAGTTCCGAAGATATGGCAAAATTCACGAAAAGGGATAAAAAGGCAAAAACTTTCGACCATTGTCCGGCCTAAACAAATGGGAGCCTATTTTCCCGACTGCCCACATGTTGAGGGTCTGAATCTATCGGGGGAAGGAGAAAAAAAAAACCTTTATTCAGGAAAAGTATGTTTTTATTGTGTCTGATTTCGTAATTTCAAATATCGTCTGTCACAATTGAGTAGAAAATTTAAGATTAGGCCCCAAAAAAATTTAGATTGATTCTTAGTATTAGAGATTGTAAGATTGAGTACACATTTTTATAAGCTATTCAGAGTGTTGGTTTTTTTATTTTTGCGCACTCTACATTTTGTCTAAGATACAAAACTCTTTCTTGTTTACATTTGAGACACTCTTATGATATAATATTACTAACTTGTCACTGATAGTTCCGAATTGATAGTACTCGGATATGGTTTGAATCCTATAGTGTTGAAATGTAATTTTGAAGAAAATCTTTTTAAAAAAAACACCTTTATTTAAAAAATAATAATTTTAAACTTAGATTAAGCTTACCTGGACAAGTAATTGAAACGAATTAAAAAAAACTTATTTCATTTCAAAAAAAGTGCTCCCTCATTTTTCAATGTCAATTTAATTCCGCATGTTTTATGGTGAACAACAATTAAGATGAAAAATGCTTCCAGAAACTTTTTTTCTCAACTCTTTTTCGTTCCCGAAATTAATCTTAAACAAAAATAAAAGAAACTCATTTTGCATCATTTAGTCATGATTTCTTTTTCTTTTTTAAATGTATTTTTAGGAGTACCGTTATTATAGGAGGCAGAAAACACATTTTTATAAGAGATTTTAAGCGCTCGTGTTTATTAAGACAAATGTATCTCTTTTCTTTATACATATAAACAACTTTCTTCAAGCGTTATATTTTGTTTAAAATTCAAATATAAAAAAAATATTATGACATCATTACAGTTTTATTCTTTTTCAATAATATATCACATCTTTTTAAATTAATGCATGCTGTGCTTATGTTGCATTTTTTTTTGTTGCATCTGGTTACCCTTTTTTAAACAAAGCGCAAAAAAACAGAATAAAAAACTCCAAAATCTAATTCTATTTCAGAACGTTTTATTTGTAAAATTAAAAATGCAATTTGAATTATCAATGGTAGTTTTGTGTTTATTTTAATGTTATTATGTGTTTGTTATTAAAAAGCGTTTTTTCTCTTAATGATATTACACTGAAATTCAGCAAGTGTCACATGAGATTTTAATTTTTCTTAATACTTTGAATGGATAACATGTAGGATAAAATCATCGCTATTGCTCTTCCGGTGGAAGGCGCCTCTGTTAGAGTTAAAAAACAAAAGAGTTAACGGGGTTATGGGGCACAATTCATGGGAAATAAAAAAGCAGTGGTTTTCAATTGTAGGAAAAAATTAAGGTAAAATTATGGTGTTGACATTTCTGATAAAAAATATTTCCTGCAATAAAATTTAATATTTAAAATATTCATTTGCAATTTTTTTCCGTTCATATAGTAACGGTTTACTAGAAATTCTTTTCTTTTTCAAAATTATAGTACTTATTATCACACATTTCATAAAAAAATATATGACTGAAAAGTCTATTTAAGAGAAAAATCGTTAATACTAAATAATGTCACTCTTTGAAGGTGTAGTGATAAAATTACCAAATTTTATCACTTATAACAAAACCATATTTCTTGTTAGTTTCTCCAAAATCATTACCAAAGAGCTTCTGTAAATGTGTGGAACTTTTTGGTGTTAACATTAAGTGTAACATTATAAATTTTACCGTATTCTAATAGTTTTGACCATACTTTTTTTCTTGTTGCACCTTTTAGCGCAAAACTGTGTTAAACCGTCAGAAACACCTTTGTGAATTTTACGAAGCTGTTTTTTTTTCTACAGCCAATAGAAAAAGATGGAAAATTAATTATAAATTATTGCACAAAATTTAAATTTTCTAAATTGAAAGCTTATAAATTAAACTATTATTATATGAGCAATCATGTCTCTAAAATATATTTGATGAACACAAACAAACAATTAAATTCAAAATAGATGTTAACTTTTTCGATTTAAAAAATTCGAAACTAAACTCTAAGTGCACGTTAACAATGCTTAATAACTGGTAACGAACCATTACTAAAAAAATATATTTAGTAATCATTATTAATCGGGAATCTCATCTTTGAAATGGATGTAATTTAAAAAAAAAAAAAGGAAGATCTGATAAGTTTTGATATCTCAAAACTCAATTTTCTACTTAAAATATTAAATTACAGATATTATTTCCCTTTATGCAAATATTTATGCAATTATATCGATGTAATTATATGTATGTAATTATATCTATGAATGTATTTAACTTATTACTGTAATCTCAAAGTGCAAGAAAATATGAGATTTCAACTAATGTCATATTTTTAGTTTTGTACTAGTTAGCGCATATTTTTTTGTTTCCTTTATTAGATGTTTAAAATTAAGTATTCGAAAAAAATATAATAAAATATTTATTTTTTTCTTGCAGTAAGCCGAAAATGGTAACATTTAAAACTATGTATGTTTTGATTGTTTTCATAATATTTTCATAGCTATTTTCGGAATGTTTCAAATATTTTCAGGACTTTTTGCTCATTATATTTCTTTTTACAATTTAATATAGTGTCCTGCCTTAAACTAATTTATGAGACTCATAAGCCAACTCATGTAAAAGTAAAACAAAGCATAATTATTATAAATAGCTGACAAAATACAAATAAAAGAATTTTTATTGCTTAGTATGTTTACGAAACAAAAATGGCGGTCGAAACGACAATTTATTCTACCCCATTTAAATCGATTAAATTAACACTCACAATAGTAGTCATCCATAATATTATATTCGATATTCATCGTTGATGAAAGTGTTCGGGAAAGCGCCCTTTTGAATACTTATTAATATTAGTAATACAAACAATATAATCGCTTACAATACTTGTCGTCGATATGAAAAAATTTTATTCAACACTTATTTAAATCAATATACCCTCATGTTATTGCATTGAATAATTTTTTTCGTAATCGATAAAGAAGGCGATCTTATTATTTAGCTACCTTATTATATTCGATAGTTATAGTTCTAATTCTCAAATTTTTTTTCAATTATTTTAATTTATACAATATTTACTGTAAAGATTCCCGATGTATTATGAGAATTCTTTTTGAAATATTGTCTAAGTTTTATATCGTCCAGCCCTACACGAAACGAATGAATTTATGTTTTTCAATTTACTCTAATACAGGAAACATCTGATAAGACCAAATGTTTCCAAATCAGGATCTCATTTTGAGCGAGAAGTCTCCTTTATTTAGCAAACTAAGAAATGTAATTAATAGTTAAAGATATATATGATGGGGGCAACTAGAAAAGCATTTATTCTAACGAACGAATCTAATGAGGGAAAGGCAACGGAAGAATTTTAATTAAACACAAGAATGGCTCACGAAAGTTAATTAGTTTAATTGTTTCGCTGTCAAAAACACCTCTGGCACGCTATCTCAAAGAGCATTTTTAGTCCAGTTTTATGATTTTGCTAATTCCGAAAGAATAGTAATAGAATATCAATAAACTGATTGATTTGGGATAAAGATTTCATGTTAAAGTGATAGAGGAAATAATATCTGCAATATTTTTATTGTCTTATTACTTAACATGTTGGCTATTCACATTTAAATTATGTAATTGGATTAAGAATCAAATTTCCAATCTTAAATAAAATGAACCTTTATTTTTCAAGTATGCCATTTTTTAAATATATAATCTTCTTTTCTTTCATAATTTCTGTATGTTTATTCGTAATATATTTCATTTGTTAATTCAGAAATTGAATAGACTGATGAGTAATTACTGCTCAGAAAAATAGCTACTTCAAAACAATAACAGTAATTTCAGAAAAATATTTTATATTACTATAATTAATATTTCCTTCTTAATATTTCTTTCAATGTAACAGACATTTCGTAGAAAGTTTCATCAGTAATTTTTTTAAAAGCGCAAAATATTGTACGACCATCAATTGTTTTTTTAACAAGTGTACGCACAGTTTTTTTTTCTTTTTGATTCAGTCTCGATTTTTTATTTTTCTATTATTTTTGCTTGGTAAAAAAATGATTATGAAAATAATAAATTATTTTTTTATAATCTTTGTAAATAGATTAGGCATTTCAAGGTTGCGTGATTTCTCCTCTCCGTTACCATCCACAAAATTTGTTATTATTGTAATAATATAAAGTCTGAAATTATTGAAAAAATCTCTGGCTAGCAAAAGCATGGATAAAGGAAACAAAGCATATAACGAGATAAGTTTAAAAACACGAAATTATGATGGAACGCCAGAGAGTTGTTGATTTTTGAGGATATAGTTTTTGCTTTTTGATTTTGAGATATATACTAACCTGTTACAGGCTTTTCTATATTTTAGGTTATTACTAAGCAGTTAATGGTACTTTAATTTTGTTACTTCATGTGTGGTTATTAAGTAAATGTGTCTTTTTTTATAAAAAAAAGATAACTGTTTCTTATTATAGCTTGATGCGTTACAGCTATATTCAATTGGTGGCAGCGTCGGGATCAGTTCCAGAAATGTTTTAGGCTTGAAGCGTGCGGGAACTATCATTATAGCTTTCCTGTTCAAAAAGGAAATAATGTGATGTACTTACAAATGATTGTTGGAAAAGATATTACAGGAAATCAGAATCTAAACCTAGGAAGGATGAAAAACTGGATAGAAGTAAACCTTTGAGCCAGATTGTATCTCCTCCGGAATCGACCATAACATTTGTGAATGATATGTTTAAAATTGACGCCAAAAAGTGTGGAATTCGATGGTACTTCGAACTCTTTGAACAGAAAGAGATTTAAGGTGAATTTTGATCTCTGGTTTTCGTGTACTTTACTACTTATTCCCGCTGAAATGCCAGAAATTTATGACGAGGATCATGATTAATAAAACGAAAATCTCATTATCAATTTTTCAGTATGATTCACAAGATATTCCCTGTAATAACAAGTTCCAGTTAGAAAAGTTAAATGTGAAATGGAATTCTCCAAGTATTGGGAAGAAATATAGATCTGAGCGTGAATGTTTCCATTGTGGAGAAATAGGACAAATAACTAAGAAATACTGTAAACATTAAGAAATTACATTAAGGCATTAAGAAATTACATTAGAACATTAAGAAATACTGTAAACATCGAGATTTGAATTATAGAAAAGGGAATTATGATAGAAGTTATAAATATAGTAACCACCAATCCAACTAAAAAAATATATCGCCAAATGTTTCCCGAAAAGTACCAAATTCTTATATTGAAACATCAGTTGAAACGAAGGACACAGAGTCAAGTTGGTTTGATATTGGTAAATTAAATGGCACTAAGTCTGGAAATGTTACCAACAGTTATTCTGAAAGTAGCCAATCGACTTAAAAAAAATAATAGTCTCGCCAACAGTTGTACCTGAAGAAATGGAACCAATTACTAAAGTAAATAAGAAAGTAATTATTGATTAGGAAGAAAATATTTTCAAAAAAGTATCTAATTGGAGTTCTCCAAATTACAAGGCGTATAAAATAATAAGAAATAAAACATACTTTCGTAAAGAAATCGAAAAATTTGATGAAAGTATTGTGGGAAGTGTTAGAAATATCTTTATAGAGGATCGGAAGGAACGCAATTAAAAAGTAGGAGCAGAAAAAGATATGATGTTGGAAGTTATTCCATGTATTCCTTAAAACACAGAAATAAAAGCTGCAGCACCAAAAAAAAAAAAAAAAGAAAAAAAGAAAAACGAATTAATCGGCGGAGTTTCTAGAGAGATAGTAAAGGTGGTAGTCATTCAGGGAAAAGTTGTGATGAAAAATGAAGAAAAAGATGATTGCCAAGTCAATCGAGTCAGTTTTGTGGTAGAAATTGTAGAAGAAGAAATAGCACTTCCAGAATGCGAGAAAGAAGTATCGTATGCAGACACTTTTTCGTCGAAAAATTGTGTAATGGTTGAAAATGAAAATGTTTATCAGAAAGGAGTAAATGTAAGAATTAAAAGAATTTCGGAAGTAAGATATTAGTACTGAATCATCAGTTATGGAAGAAGTGATGGAGATTGATTCTAATAAAGGTAGCAAAGTTTGCCAGGTATTGTTGGTGACAAAATGGGAAGTAAGGCATTAATCACAGTGAAATGGAAAAGATTTTCAAGTAAAAGAGATTGGAACAGTAATGAAGATAAAATTGAAACCAAGTGGTTAACTTACCGTAGAGGAATGAACAATTTTGCTCAAGAAAGGAAACGTCAGCAAAACAGGTAAAATTCTTTCCTAAGAAGAACTTTGTTAAGAATGGAAGTGCCCGGAAAATGATCAAATTGCGAAGAGTCAATGTCAAAAGGAAAAGAAAAAAGTACTTTGATAGAATTAGTGCCAAGCAAAGAGTTAAACTAAAATGATCGCCAAATAATTTTGATCACAAATTTATTCACACACGACTGAAACAAAAAAAGAATCGATTTCGAGGAAATTTATTGCGGATAAAAGTAAAAAGGAAAATTTTAAGAGTCAAATGTAATTTTGATCATCGAACCAAAGAGTATAAGTGCAAGAGATATCTACCATATTGGAAAAATTACCGTGCTAATAAAGTAAGATTAAAAGAAAAGTCCTGTTTTTGGAGCAAGAAACAGAAATCCAGTGTACTTGGCAGAATTGGTAAAACTTGCCAGAAAATTAATTAGTGGGACTGGAGGTTTAGGAAAAGAATTGTGGAGATAGCGAAGGAAAAGTTGGAGATAATTGCTGAAATAGGATCTTAGAATTGGAAATCTAGAAAAAAGAAAAGAAAAATGGCAGAGAAATACCAGTAAACCATATTTCTAAAAAGAAAAAGCAAATTCTATTGCAAAATATGATAAACATTCCCTTATAGAGTGGGGCTTGATAAAGAAAACTATATTCTTAATTTGGGACCTGATTCTGAAACCAAAGCCAAGCATTCACTCAAGATAACATTCAAAGAACAACATTCAAAGACTGGTAAAAAAAATATTAAAATCTACAATAGAAGTCATGTCATCTCAAAATTCGCCAGTTGCATTTGACTGTTGTTTTAAGAGAAAACGTGAATTTATCAAATCGCCAAAAAAAGAGAAAAAAAGAAAAGACTTAAGACAACTGAAATTTAGGCTTATTATTCTTAAACTAAACTAAAAGAAAGTTAATTATTTCACTTCAAATGATTTCTATTTAAATTATAAGATTGTTTTCTTATTTCTTTAGTTTGTTTTAAACATTGTTTTCTTAATTATAAATAGTAAGCTGTGATGTTTTGTACAGTTTAGTCTTATTTTCTTATTCATATGCTTGATTTACTAAAAAAAAAAAAAAAAAAACTCGCACAGAAATCAGTTTATTATTGAAGTTTGAACTAAAGTTAAATTATGCTAGTCATAGAAAAAATAAGAAAAATATTGAAGCTTTTGAAATTCAGCCAGTCAAAATTTAGCTTGAGAAAGTGTTTAAAAAATGTTACTTGAAAATGAAATATTAGTGTTAAGCGAATTTGATTGTAGAGAAAACTGCTAGTGTTCTTAAATTATGTTTTTTCAAGTTATGCATATAAATATTAATAAGATTGTGTTAGGATCTAATTATGCGAAATTTAAAAGTGTTAAGTATTTTATTTGGTTTTAAAACTAGTGACATCAAGATGAAAATAAGCATTCTGATAAAGAAAAAGCTCCAGTTAGCTTCAGTCTTTAGATATTGTTGCATACGTGTAAATAGGTATATTTCTTTTGTAATATATTTATGCGTGAAGTTAAATTATAGTATTTATTTGCATTCCAAAATTTAGTTTGAATTTTTAATTTGATATCTAAATTGAGTTACAAGTGAATTGTCTACTAATGTTTACTACAAAAGTCTAAAAATAATTTAGTAATTTTGAGTTTAAAGTTAAATATTGTACATCACTTCCTATATAAAAATTGTATGAAGTACACAAATAAGCTTATAAATAACTTTTCATTTATTTTCTATGGAAAAGTTCCTTCAAGGGGAGAGGAGTTATAAAGTTTAAGATTATTTTTAAGAAAATCTCTGGCTAGCAAAAGCATGGACAAAAGAAACAAGACAAATAACGAGATAAATTAAAAGTACAATATTTTGAAGGAGAGAGTTGTTGATTTTTGAGAAGATAGATTTTGTTTCTGAATTTGAGGTTGTTACTAACCCATGACGGGTACTTTAATTTTGTTACTTTATCTGTGGTTGTTGAACTTGAACTAAAGTTGTATATGCAGTACCTGTTCGCGAAGCGGACACTTCACTGCTTCATCGAAGATAGTGCCCGTGGGCACCTAGAATAATGTCCTTAGGAAAAATTTTTGAAGGTGGCTTGGAAGAGTAGTTGGCCTGGTGGATAGAAGTGATGTCACTTTGACTTGTTTCTGGTAAGAGGGAACGGCTCCTCGTTTTGTTCCCCTCCGAGATCTTGGGCACATTCATCCCCCTCCCAAAAAGCCCTGAAAATGGCCTGTTGCTTCTTTTATTTATGTACTTAAAAAAAATTCTCTGGTCTAAATTCCCCCCCCCAAACTATTCATTTTATTTAGTGTAAAAATTCCCCCCTCCTTAAGCTTTAAGTGGGCTCATCGTGCGCCCATCTTTCCCCCTCCCCTGCAGTTTAGGTAGCACTCCTGTGCTCTCCATTCTTTTGAAGTGGCTTTCGTCTTGGTCTCGCAACACAGCCTGTAAAACAGGCGGGATGCTCTCCCTTGCAGTTAATGCAAGTAGCAGGCAGGCTTCTTAGTTTAGTGCGCTTGTATGTGATATGATCACCCGCACATTTCATGCAGGCTGGATCAGATGAGCAGTTCTTTTGTGTATGGCCAAATTTTTGGCATCGATAGCACTGTATGTCAAAACGACCTCCTCTAAATCGCTCTATCTGGACTTCAGATGATAGAATCTCTTTGGTGTTGAGAAAATCCATGTTCTCTGGGCTATCTGGCAGTATGATCAGAAAAAGGGGGAAGAGCTTGTATCCTTCGCCCCGCCTCTTCTTCAGTTGTTCAACTCTGATTGGCCGTCGACCAATAGCTATGAGTTCTTTCTCCAAAGTCTCTGTTTTGGAATCTTCTGATAGTCCTTTTATGAGAAATTTAAGTTTTCTGTTGATCTTATGCAGTTTATCAGTCTGTTTATGAACTGTGATCTCTTCTGCTGAATGGGCTGCAGGTGAGACTACAGGTTCGTGGATGCTGGTTGCAGGTGGGATGCTTTCTGAGGGTTCTGAAGGAGGATTTTTCTTCTTCCTTTTCTTCTTCTTTTTTGGAGGTTCGGTGTCCTCTTTCTGTGTCTCTTTTTCTTGTTCTGTTGGCTCAGGCTGTTGTTCAGTGGGATTACTAGCAGTGATCTCAGCTGGAGGTGTAGGAACAGGCTGCTCTGGCTTTGTTGGCTCTATTGGATTAGGCATCATTTCAGATTCCATTGGCTCAGGGGGGAGTAATTCTGCCTCGGCTTCTTCGGTCTGGCATTTAGGGTTTGAATGGCATGAAAGGCTCCACCGGCGATACCCAAATAATATCGATCCTTCGTTTCGAGGAAAGTCTTTACGTATATGATGTTCAATCAATTATCTTTAATCTGGTAGGAGTCATAATCACTAGGCGGTAGAAACCGTTTATCTAACTTAGGTGCAACATCAGTAGATGAGGTCCGTGAGCGCCCGCGAGGGCTAACCTTCCCGCGGCGGGCAGTTCGATGAGACATGATTCGCACAGAGCTGGTTATAGCACAACCGCACTCTGCGAAGGCTTGAGTCCTGGTCATGTTGTTGAATGGTTGGTCTGTGGTTGTTGAATAAAGTTGTTATATATATATATATATAAAAGGAACTGTTTCTTAGTATATCTTGATTCGTTATAATTCTGTAATGAGGTATATCCTTAACGGCCGTGTGAATAAAAAGAGTAACGCCTGTCATATCGTTACCAAGATGACGAAGGTAGACGACCTTGAGACACCAATTTTAATTACAAGGGGAAACATCAATTAACACGTCAACAACCACGCATACCACGCTGTGACAATTTGGACGGTTGAACCCCTGTTACTTGTTGGACGATAACGCTAACTGTCACGTCCACCTTGAATTAGCATGGCAAAAATTTTATCAGCCGAAGGAATTGGCCTCACCAGACCCCCAATAAGAATATATAGTTCGAGTTAGATCACCTATTTATGGGGTACAACGACCATCGCTATCTATATATTCCTCAACCAATACGTTTATAAACTTTTGTTTGAAAAGGAAACGGGTGATTCCACAAATATTTGTATGAAAAATTTCTCCTCTGCCAATAGGAATGGTTTTCCAAATACTTTCTGGGATGAACCATGGTCGCTCAGGGGGTAGAGCGTTTATCTTCCAATGAGGAGAGCCGGGTTCGAATCCCAGCGATACAAATTCCGCACCCGGCTCGCTCCAACCACAGTGCGGTTGCAAAATATTCTCAGTGGTAGACAGATATTGGATTAGAGTCCCCTTGACACCAACAAACCATGGAAGTTTTCCGTGGTTTTCTTCTCTATGTAGCGCAAATGCAGGTTAGTTCAATTAAAAAAAAGTTCTCCACGAAGGCAAATTTCTCCCAATACCTGATCCGGGAGTTTCCTTGTCTTCTGGAATGAGCTCAAAATTACAAGGCCACGGAGTTGAACATTAGTAGTCTTGAACTCAAAGTTGGGTCAGCTTTTCAACGATGGTTATTAAATAAAATAAAATACTTTTTGGGGGATAATATTTACAGCGGCAGATCAACAGAAGCCAATATAATATAAAATTTTGATAAATTTCTATACATTTTTAGATACAATATAATTATTTAATTACATACTTTTATCTTATTCTTTCTTCATATTTTTTTAAAGTATAATTTTACTTTAACTATATTTTATATAAAATAAAACACCTTAAATTTCTAGACGAATAGCTAGATAGTAATAATGCTGATAGAAATTTTACATTTCTTCAAGCACTATGCGTCATCCATTGAGGAAATTTTTTACTAAATTTAAAGTTTTGATGCGACTAAATATTTTATCTCTTAAGTAAACGCAGGACATTTCAATCCGTTTTTCTTTAATTGGTTTTCCAAGTCATTGGTTACTTTTGGGACCCCAGGTATAGATTTTTGTCTAGGAACTTGTTCATGAGTCTTTGAAAATTTATAACTGACCCATACGAAAAATTAATGTGGAATTTTTGTATAAAATGTTGTACTTCGAGCAGTGTAATATTATACAATTCTTTCAGTTTCCATTGCATTCTGGGGTACACCTGAGCAACAGCATGGTAAGGAAGGTGAAGACCTTACAGTTACCTGTAATGTAAGATCTGATCCAACTGCTATAATTTCGTGGTATGTTAATGGAACTCTTATTTTAGATAGTAAGTATTTTCCGCCTGTTTATACCTTATCAAGAATAAGCCAATTCTTCAGTTATAAATTTTATCTATCCAACATAAAACTACTGACAGGCGCCTAAATTGTAAAAGTGTAAAAATATCCAGCCCATAAAGTATGTCTCATTTACGGTGCATTCATGCTTCAGAAATGTATCTAACTGTTGAAAATCTTAAGATAGTTTATGTTGAGAAACCATCTGGTAGTATTGTATGAAAATTCAATGATTTGGTAACAAATGAAAGGATTTGTGATGCGTTAAAAATAAGTTTTTAAACTTGAAAAAAGGGTTTCGATAGATGAGGCCGAAAAGTGGAGATTTTTGTATTACAAATAAAAATTTGCAGCAAATAGAAAACACTTATAGGATATTTTGAAACACTTAAAACGTTTCAAATCGTAGAAAAGTTATGTTTCTGGCACGTTTTTGAAGAACATTTGGTTCAAATATTTAAAAGTCTTCTTCATAGTTAAATAGGTTATATGAAGAACAAATGAATGATAAATAAACAACTTCGTTTTTATATGAAATGATAACATTTCCGAAAATTAAATGAGTTGCAACCAAGTTTACAAAATGTAATTATTTTGTTTCCACTTAGAAGTAACAATCTAAATTGAAATTTTTTTATTTTTTTATCTTTCCATATAATTATTTAAGTAAAAAAAGTAGATTCATTAAAAATATGATTTAATCATCTTTTTAATTATCCAGAACTCTTATATATTTTTACATTTCCTTTTTTCTAATTATTTAATCCGAAATATGGATCCCAGATAAAATTTAGAACGATTAAGAGGTTAAAATAATTATGGTTTTCAAAGAATTAATTATATTTCTTCTAGGTTCAAGATACACAATGAGTGATGATGGTCTTCACATTCGTAGTCTACGACCCTCAGATTATGGGAAATATACGTGTCGAGCTTTCGTTGTCACACCTCATAGTTCTCAAATGAAAGATAAGGACATCACACTTTATGTTCAATGTACGGTTTGCTTTGGTCACCCTTCAATAGTTCATTTATTCAAATACGCGGAAAAAACATTCTGGTAAAAAAACCATCACTCTGATTAATAAAACAAAAATAGGGAGTATTTATCGTTTGGTAATTTTTCCGTTCATGTGGTGGTTTGCTAAATTTACTGAACTAATTCCGGTTTTGAAAATTATAGTACTTATTACTTCCCAATTAGTAAAAAAATACAAACGCTAATAGAACCGAAAAGAATGGTTTTTATGCCCTGCTCCAAGGTATCATAATAAAATTACTAAGTTTTACCACATTTAAGAAATTTTTACTCATGTTATATTTTATTGTTAGTTTTACCAAAATCATAACCAAAGCGCTTCGGTAAGAATTACCGAGATTTTAGGTGTACCCATAAAGTCAGAAACACGGTACATTTTACCACATTTTAGTAATTTTGGCCATACTTTTTTTTGCCGGCGTGGAAATTCTTCTCTTAAAAAGTAACGAATTCCAGTACATAACTAATGACTAATGATATTAATTAATGATTTTGAGTAAAAGTGTAAATTGAGTAAAAGTAAAGTTAACAGATATCATAAAAGTATACTTATCATTGTTGAATTTTTTTTCCGTATGAAGGTGCAAGTGTGATTTTTTAAATTATTTATGATTATTATAAATCTTGAATTTGGTTGATGCATTCTCTAGTTCATTTAACTTGTAAAGATAAATATTTCTTTTGATGATAAAGTGGATCGCTTAACTAGACAGCCCCCCAGACTCAAAGGAGTTAAAAAAGGTTTTCTTTTGTGCATTTAGACAAAGAAAGTCATAAAAAGTACTTTTTAATATATCAATAGTAGTTTATTAATAATCTCTTTGAATCCTAAAACAATTTCTACTCACTTTTATGTGACAGAACTCTTATGTGCCATTTGAAGGACGATTTAAATGGAGGGTCTCTTACATTGTAAAAAATAACTATAAATTCTACGAAAAAAAACTTATATTTCACAGTGAAAGAACTGTTTGAAGACAAATACAGATTTTTAATCATTGCGAAAGATTTCCATCTTTAAAAGACCGTTTATTTGACGCTTTAAAACTGTTTTTTATAAACGAATTAAAACTGTCAACTCAAATTTTAGTTTTTGCCACGTAGTTTTGCTTACCGTAAGATAACTTCATCTTTTTTCAAATCATTTGCGATTATTTTCTATACTTGCTATTACTTTTCGAAACATTAGTTTATGGTTTTGAGCAGCGTATAAATGATTCGACTTTATTGCCGAATTGATACTCTATTTGATTATTATTAGCCTTTAGATATAATTTTTCGGTGAATGAAGTTTAAAGACATTTTTACAAGGGTGGACTTAGTTTATAAGGGTAATATTATCTGTCTTTGATTTCTTATGCGAATCTCGGCCCGCATCCATCACATATTATTTTATAATTTTCTTTTAATAAAGTAACAGATATTTTTTGTTGAAATAACGAAGTTTATTTGATAAAATAACTTTACGTATCTGCTTAAAAAACTGACATCCGTTATTCTGCGAAATAAAATATTTTATATTGAAATATTAGCTGACAGTTTTTTTCCCTATAAATTAGACATTTTTAACAGTATATAAGCAGCAGTTTATAACACTTATTATCATTTTTTTCTGAACAAAAATGTCTTACTTTTTTAATTTCTTTCAATAGAATTCTTCTAAATTTTCATTTTTTAGCATTTGGAATTTTTTTTAAAACTTTGGCCAGTATTTAAAAATGCAGTCAAGATTACTTCTAGTCATTGTTGGTGATTGTTAATAAGCATTTTAATTGAAACTGTAGTAAGTAATAGTATATATTATATTGACTCATTTTTCACAGATAGGCCTGTTTGGCACATCCATCAGATGGAGATAACCCATGGTACCATTGGATCCAGTTCTAATTTGACTTGTGCTGCACATTCACAACCTCCTCCAGTGTTCGAATGGTTTCGAGAAAGAGCGTTGCTTGGCAACAGTAAAATATATAGACTAATAAACAAAAAATGGAAAAGTATCCTTCAAGTAATTATATGTCAGCATTCACATACAAAGAAAGTTTTGAAACAATTGTCGGCTTCTGTGCTTGCATTCTTTATCGGGAAGTTTAATTATTTATTTTCTAAATAGATAGTTTTTCCTCTAAAATAATTAAAATCTTATTTATAGTAAAAATCATTTTATTTCACAACCTCACCAACCTTTGACGAACATTATAGATATGGATCAAAACAAAGAATGAATTTGACTTAAGAAAATTAATTGATTTGTCCAATAGAAATAAATTATTTTTTCCTTTCTTTAGAAACTTGAGCCAATATCACCATGAAATAAATGCTTCAGATTTTATTTCACTTCAGGAGAAATGATAGATGGGCCGGGATAGCCGGGTATGGTCCATGTCCACAAGGGTCATGAGTTCGATTTCCGCCGGACGAAGACTCCCCGTGTAATAAGTGGTGACTGTTGCATGTTAAATCTGTCGGGTCACGAATTCCTTCATGCCCCAGTAAAAAAATCATACCGAATAGGAGATTGATTGTTCACTGGTTTAGGTCAAAATTACGATTTGTGGATGAATGAATAGATGTATGAATGGGCCCGACCTATAAACGGGTTCAGATGTATGTGTGTAGGGGGCAGAAGTCGAATTCTTGACCTTAGAGGGCGTCACTGGAAAACTAGAAAAAGCGCACTCCCTTTGCCTTACTGACAAATGACAACAACAACACTACAGAAATGTTAGATAATGTGTTGAATTAAACAGTGCTTATAAAAATATTGCGATATTAGTACTTTTTTATTTAAATTCTAAAGCTCTAGAAACTGAATGTTAGTAATTAGGATAAAAGTATGTAACAAAATTATATCCGTAAATTAAATTGTTCAAATTTTCACCGAAATTATGCATTGAAAAGCATGGTGCTTATTTGGGAATTTCTTTAAATTGTAACTCGGTTAAAAAATTAAGATAATTTTACTGATGTGAAAAATAATTAAATTACATAGTTAATGAATGATAAAACTAAAACATGAATTAAGTAATATTTTCAGATAAATTAAATGCACATTTTTATAATTTAAACCAAAAGGTGGATATTTAAGTGTGCACGGACAAAAATAATTCTGTCACAATTAACTTTACTGTATAGTAATGGCATTTCTGGTAAAAAAGCAAACCATAATTCTGGTAATAAAAACTAAAATACGGTATTTCAACCATTCATTTGGTAAACTTTCCGTTCATATGGTAACGGTTTACCGCTAAATCCAATTTTCAGATGTATAGTTCTTATTATTAAGCATTTATTGAAAAATACAAAACTGAAAAGTAAATTTATCCGAATATAGTTCGTATGCCATGTTTTAAGGTATCGTGATAAAATTACCAAATTTTAAAACATTCATCAAATTTTACCACATATACTATAACACCCTATTTTATTGTTAATTTTGCCAAAATCATCCCCAGAGAGCTTTTGTTAAAATTCGATTTTCTTAGGTGTTCCAATAGAGCAACGTCACATAAAAACGTCACATTTTACCGAATTCTGATAATTTTGACCATACCTTTTTCGGCAGTTCATGGTCCTTTTTTTTAAGTTGCAACACTGTTTGAAAATTAATATAATTTTACTGATGGAAAGAATAAGGTATTTATGTAGTCTATAAATGATAAAACTGAAAAATCAATCGAATAATATTTTCGGATTAACATTTAAAATTAAATAGAAATTATTATAATTTTATCTAAAAGGTAGGAATTTAAGCCTTTATTTTCAAATATTCATTCCTAGATCTAACCTTTCTGGAGATTCATTAAATTGTTGAATAAATCAAATCAATATAATTGCTTTTTATTCTGTTCATGGAATATAATACATTAAAAAAATTGGTTTTGTTTCAGGTCAGCATAAAGGATTCGTCTGTTTTCGGAAGCTATCAATGTGTTGTCAGTAATAATATGGGAGAAATAAAGAGAATCATTAATTTGATCGAAGGAAGTAAGTAAACTAAGTCTTTCATTTTTTTTATCTATTCGATAACTTTACAGAAATTAATAAAATTTGGCAAAATCTTTGATAAATTTTAAAAAACTTAATCATGTCAAACAATTTAATTTTGAGTCATATAAAAGTATTAAATATTTTTATTTCTTCGCTAGTGTAGCTGTTATGCATCTCTTAGTTATCCTATCTTGAACTTTAAAATTTTGAACATAAATTATAAAATCAAACATCCGGACATGCATGTCTTGTTCATCACTGACCCACCTCCTCTTTATGGGAGAGAAATTCTGTTAAATCTTTCAATGACTCCAAAAGATACGGACATATGGGATAATCAGCTCTTCCAAATTTTATAATCTAATTTGGAAATAATTTTCAGTTTTTAATTGAATAGCATTCAAAGCATGATTTGTTTTATTCCCTTTAAATATTTGCGTTAATTTATTTCATTTTAATCGATGATAGCCTGTCTCAAAAAAATTCCGAATCAAATTCCGAAAAAAGTAAGAAGTACCGGCACTCAGAGTCTCAGTCCTCTTTTCCGAAAAGTTCATTTTTACTAGAACATGTTTCGAAATAAAAAGTCTGAAATACCGTTATTTTTACATTAATAATCACCGTAAAATCGCCGAATCACTCTAATGAAACAAATATTACTGTAAAAATGGGTTTTACGGATGATTCCCCAAAGTGCCTGTACTTTATAGCGTGATTTGATCCGGAATTCTTTACAGTGTAGCTAATAGTTCCGAATATAGTATTAAAAAATTCAATTTTTTACGCTTTTTTATTTGCGATAATTTAAGAAGTATAAATCATTAAATCAATTTACAAATGAATTACACTTATAGAGTTCAAAGAAATTTATCAAGAAAAAATACTGCGTCCGTCACGTTTTTGATACTAGAAAAAAATAATTATGATAGTATATTTCACTAATTATCAACTTGTGTTTCTCATATACATAATTGCAAGGTTCCATGATTAAATAGATAAATGATATAGCACAATATGTTATAACGAAGTTTATTTCCTTCCCATAAAATATGTATAGTAAAATAAATTTACAATTCTGCGAAACACTTGAAAATAATACATTCAAAACGTTAAAAAAGCACAGTTAATTGTTTCTGAAACGTTTCAAGGGAAAAGGAATTTCTCAAAAACTAATAATGACAAAGTAATTGATATGAAGATGCAGTAATGATTTTGACAAATATGGTTGTTCGAGAAACATTTCTATTAAAGTACTCTTTTACAACAATTTTCTGTCATTATTATTTTTGGATAGCGAAAATGCAATTACGAATAATCATTATTAATTCATCTGACTAGGCCACACGGGAGTTCAACAATTAAAATCAGAGATCTTTTAACTCATTTAAATTAATGGAAGATTATTCTTATTAGCATATCCATAGTTCTCATCTGAACAAAATGGAAATAAATTGTAGCCAAATTGAAAATTATGTTTTATTGGTATTGATATTTTTGATGATGAAAATCTATAAGAAATTTTGATCGAAAAATAATTTTGACAATTTTGATTTTTCTCTAACCTATTACGAAGAGTATTTCAAGGTTGTTTATAGTGTTTTTATAGAAAAGCAACTATATGAAAATTTAAATTAATAAAAGGAAGTGTAATTAGCCTAAATTCTATTTTATATATGTTTCATAAAACATAAACATAGTTTAACATAACATAACTTAAACCTTATGTTTTGAATCAAACAATAATTGCGGAATTCTAGCTTCATTCGATTTCAATAAAATTTTAACTATATTAAATTTTAATATATTTTGCAAATATGTTATAGCTTCTTAAGAGATTTCAATGGAATGCAACATATTTTTAGTTTTCATTGCCTAACTTATTTTAAATTTAATTAATAACCTATTAATTTATTGCTTAAAATGACACATAATATGAATAACTTTTTTATTTTATTTTATTTTTAAACTTGTGATGATGGATTTATTGTACTAAATAGCAGCTAAAAATTAAAAAAAGTAAAGTAAAATTTTAGAGAAGTTAAAATAATTGTAGGAATAAAATATACATGTATTGAGATACAAATCCTTTTTATTTCTTTTTTTAAAACATTTTTTTAACTTCTATTTTTGTAAATTAAGATGATTTATTTCAAACTATTTGGTATAAAAAGTTAAACAATAAATCCGAAAAATTTTGATGCCAAAAATATTTTAAAATAAGAGACTGACGATGAAAATGATGGTCAAAAGTGGTGATTATGAGATAACATTATTGTGTTAATGCAGCAATGCTGCATTGAAAACTTTAAAATAAGTAGTTTTCAACTAGATTTTTAAAAATTGAATTGTGCCCTAATAAAAAAAACACTTCAAGGAATTCCATCTAAATAATCCAATGGTATATCATGTACAGGAGAGTGAGTGGGCTGAAAAAAAAGTGAATTTTGCAATTTCGAAACGCTTCAGTGCGGAAAAGTTGCCTATCGTAAATGAAAAAAACGACATAAAATTTTTCATGTTTTTCATTAGCGCATCGAGCTTAAAATTAATGAAAATTGGAAAAAATCACCCCCATTTTAATTTTTTAAGATAGGCTAAATGTTCTGAAATAAACATGCTTTACCTTTTTATAATTCTTTTATAGTAATCTAAATATAATCTAAATATATTAAATTCTGATCTAAATATATATATTAAATCTAATCTAAATATATTATCATAATCTAAATATATTAAATTCTGATAAATAATTTTATTTTTTTCGTTCACACAACGCTTTAGAAAAAGACATAGGCTTTCCAATATTTCGTAATTTTTACTTCATTCTTTATGTTAGATCAGAAATCACTACGTGAAGATGACCTGCACACCGCCGGTTTTTTATGTGTTTTTTTATTACATTTACAACTATCTACAATAATTTTCAATGAAGTAGAAATCTTCGGTATTGATAAGCTCCTTTTTTTACATCTACTACACATTTATAGTCTGATTTTTTTTTTTGGAGAAATAAGGATTAACTCGGATATATCTATCTCTAGCCTCATGTTTACTTATTTTATTCGAAGCCCAGTCACCTTTCCATAGCCTGGAAGGGAAACTTCGGAATTTCTCTAATTCGCATTGATAAGTGATTTAATACCATCTTCCTTTAAGTCTTGCAGCATAAGGGCAACGCAAGAATTGATTTCAGAATAATCTGGTAGTAGAACATTTGGTCTTTTCTCAACAAATTCCTATTAAAGTCTGCAGTACATTTCAAGAGTAATCATCTGGGAGGCATCGTTCAGTAGACTTGAGGCAGAAGACTATTCTGTTCCATAACAGGTGGTTAATTGTTGGCAACTAATTTCTTAGGTTGCATGCATTAGGTTGTCTTTCAACTTTGAAATCCTTCATTTTAGTTCTTGTGTCCTTAGCCAATGCTGCACGACTTTATGGTATTAAATAGCACATTAGTTCTCTGCACAATATCAAAATCCTGTGGAGAGGCGTTGAATGAAATATGTGAACATGAATAGCAACATTAAAGTCTCGATCAAGTTTGCTTCAATTCTCCAAAAAAAATCAGACTTTAGATGTGTATTAGAGATAAAAAAAAACCTCCGAAAAATTGGGTGGTTAGTTTGGTTAGTGGAACTCAATGTGCAGCCACTTTTAAGTGCTCTGATCCAAGTCGATATATCTAAAACATTATTTAAGTTTTACAAAGAAAGGGAGCAAATTCTGAGTCCCAGATACCTTTCTCCCAGGTGACTAAGGTCCAGTGTATTGGTTAAACAATTGATTGGAACGCTGTGCTCAATAACAGTATGAAAGTTGAATAAGTCAGTAAGTGCAAAAACATACATAACTGTAGTTTTTAAACTTTTAAACGTACAAAACTGAAATCTTGTATAATTTTTAAACTGTTAAAGTGAAGTGATTCTATTGATTGATTAAAAAATATTTTGGAACCAATATCTTACTTGCTTGGATAGATATATCAGACGCATAAATATGTATGAGTCAGAATTTGCCCTTTTTCTATTTAAAACTTAAATAACTCCTTAACTATTAAATGCATTGATTCTGATGTGATTTTATTCGAATCAGTGTGAAAACTTACCCCAACCGCTTTCTGATAAATGCTATGAATGAACATTTTATCAAAGTGACGAAATAACAATCATCACTTCTTCATGGAAACAAATTTCATCAAAAGTAATGAAAATACTTCGTCAATCTAATTTTTTGATACCGCATTGTGTTTAACAGGTGTTGTCATATATTGTTGATCACTTATTCCGGACCGCCACCCAACAACCATAAAAGGACTGACAGAAACGGGATTTGAACCCGGGGTCTTCCTGGTAGGAGGAAAACTCCCTGACTACCATATAGCCGATCGTTCTATTTCATCATTCTCGTTCCCCTCGCTAAGTCTTCATTCTAGTTGGCTATGTTTCTCAATGCACTGCAATGAGGTTTCGACTTAAGAAAACATTTTCGTCATAAACTGCTGTTTGTAGAAAATGCAACACCATGAAGGAATCATCAGAATCAAATGAAATTCGCAGCNTGTTATCATAAAGTTCGCGTTTCATCTCAAATCTGGTGATTTTGTGACGAAATGATTCACAAAATTTACGAAATACAGCCCAAGGATTACCGAATCGTTAAAAGAAATGGTTTTATTTCTGCGAGTGCTCTTGCCAAGGTGTATGGTTTACCCTCCTCAGTAAATTCTAGAACGAGACAGAAGCTCTTCTCGGGGGTTCCTTCAAATATACATATTAGGCGCAAATCACATACTTTAAAGCAATTTACAGCTTTTCCATAACTTTTTCCGTATTCAGTTAATCTGTTATGAGTCTCAGACTTTAGAACCATTTCATATGAAAATTCAATCAGTAACCATAGATCTGCAAATTGATTTTGTTTTTGCTGTACTGGTCTGGTTCTGGTGAAAGCAATTAATGAACTTAAATGTTTTGTAAAATTTCCTTTTCTTGCTTTGTTAAGGTTAATTTTGAGACCACTCAAATTAACACCACAAATATCTTTACTCCTGGGTATGCATACATAGAAATATATGCCTTTGTGTTAGCACAATTAGATTTCGAATGATTTTTGATGCAAAGGTCCACTGAAAGTATTTATATCTTAATAATTAGTATGAAGGTAGTAGAACACAAAATAATGGTCGATGCCATAATTCAGACATTTTACAAAAAATATTTACACACATGTAATTTCATGTATTTTTCTAAAAATTCCAGAAGAGGTTTACTTTTAACCTTGGAGGTTACTCTTCCTCCTCTCCAAAAAAAAAAAAACATATTTTTTTTCGGAAAAAAATGTGTCTCTAATAGTTTTACACAAAGAAGCTCATATCCTATACAGTTTTTTATCCTGAAAATTTTTAAAAAATAAAAATTTCAAGTATCCAACATTGTTTGATTTTTTTAAAAATACTATCTCTTAATTATTAAAAGTTATCAGAAAGCGAAGGGTTAGTGTGAAAAATAAAATTTTCTATTTACTTTTTTTTTTATTTTCAACGCAAAGTACCTTTAAGAAATTAAATTTGAAACAAAAAAAAATGCATTTGAAATGCATTCAAAATGTTAAGCTTCTTAACGAAATTTTTTTCTTCTCGGAACTTTTTTTGGTCTTTAGAGTTTTAAATTAAAGAAAGAGAATCACAAGAAGTTGGATATTATTAAATATTGTATAGAAAAAGGTTGGGTAATTTTCCCATTACATAAATACTTTTTTGAAGGATATTTTTTTTTGTATTTAGTTCATCCTGATCCTCCAAGTTTGAAAGTGAGAAGTGACGAACCAGGAGTTTTAAAAATGAATTTCCTACCTCCACCTCCCATTGAGTTTCTGCCAATTTTAGGATACAGAATTGAGTGGAAACTTTCGTCAGAGAAGGACTGGTATCAGGCTCGATACCGCCAAGCTAGTGAAGGTAAAATACATGTTAAAAAAATAATAAAGTATTTCAGCTTGCTTTAAAATACAAATATATATGTATTTAGAGAATGCATAACATTTCTCTATACAAAGAATCCAGATTAATGAAGTCTCTTTACAGATTGTTAGTATATGTAGTAAATTTAGGGTTATTGTTTCACAAGTGACGAAATTATTAAGAATTAAAAAATTTTTTTAAAAATGAAGTGTAGGAAACACTCTAGTAATAAAATTGGATCTATTATGTAACTGCCGTTCACTTTGTTAATTATGTACTAGATCGTTTTGGTAATTTTTTAACACGTTGGGCACGACTGTGCATCAATGAGTGCCTAACTGACTGCCCTAATATATACACATATAAGACGCATGATTTAATGCTTTTAATAAACTTCTCCATCATAATATAAATTTTGAAATAGAGAATGAATCAACATTGAAAATTATTTTTATTTGAAATCATTCTTTCTTTCTTTCAGGAGATGAATTCATCATACAGGATCTTAGCTTAGAAAGTGACTATTCGATTCGAATAGCTGTTCGGAATGTTGTTGGTTACAGCAATTATTCGAACATTATTGTTCAGAGGACTAAAGGTTTGCTTGCCGAAACTGTGGTAGACGGATATAGCCTATCTTCTTTAAATTCATCGTCAACATCGTCGAAAATAACGAGTGCATCAATCAATGGCTTCCCCTTAAGCTTCTACATATTTATATTGCTTCGATTTCTCTTTTTACAAAGTTGTTGAACATTTTCTGCGAAGAATTTGTGTTTTCTATCTGCGATATGTATTGTGGTTGATGATGGTCGTGAAGCTCTTCTATAAATGTTCTGCAGGGTGATACAAAGTATTTTGAGGCCGAACATTAAGTGTCGGCACACTCCTTGTGAGATTAAATGGCTTTAATAAGTATAAAACTATGATGGCTTTAATAAGTATAAAACTATTTTCATTTTTTTAGTGTTCCGCTTTTTATCAGCAATCGGAGTTGACTTGCATTTGAGTTGTCGCAATTCTAACTTTTCTACACCTTTTGATGCTATGATTAAGAGAATGCCATACCATGGCAGAAATACTTCTTACCAAATTCTCTTTCACCCAGATATGTAGTTAAAACTTTAACAGTATAGAAAAATAGAGTTTAGGTAAACCTAGAGTCATCCATAAAATTTCAAATTATTGTTTTTTTTTCAAAATATCAAACTACACACAAATGACAACAGAATTACTCAGGATTACAAAGTGGGAAAATAATCTTGCCATAATTTATATTGCGCAAAAAAATGAGCAGACCAACCACAATTTTTTTTTTTATCTAACGATCTGATCTTCACTTTTTAGAAATCAGTCTTAATAGTTCGAAGGAATGACATCAAATATGCTAGTTAATTAGTGTAGGCGAATTTAAGTTACGAATTCAGATACAGAAATGTACTTTGTACTCTGAATAAACATAACTGTTTTTCAACGGATTTCGAATCCTGATTCCGTTTATCCAACGATAATTGCATTCAAAAATAAAATTTAATAAATATTTATTATTTTTTATTATTTTCTTTACAAATAGTTTAAAAAAATTTAATTGCAAAGTACACAATTTCAAAGAATGCAATTTTACATGGCCAAATACGAGATTTGAGTGAAATCGGTGGAGCAGTCCAGAGAAATTGAATTTTGAAAAAGCAATATTTTTACTGTACTTCTATTTTAATATTTTGATAAGCAATTTCAACATCATGGTTTATTCCAGGTTTACCTAAATTTATTTTTCTCCAAATTTTAAAATACCAATGGGGGTTCAGTATCCAGTATAGCGTTTCTCCAAAAATTGTGGCATTTAATGCTACACCCATTTCATATACACCGGGGAAATAAGAATTTTTAAATATTTTTGTTTCATCCATATTTAGATCAACAAAAATCCGTGTCACTGTTAGCCACCTCTTCTCATTTCATCATCGTTAGAAAGCTTGAATTTTCTCCTCTGGATACAGTCCTCTCAATTGATCGATTCATTCAGTCTTCCTCAATGAAATATGCAAAACTCATTTTTACCTCCTCATGGCTAAATATAAAGATAAAATTCTATATAAAACCAAAATTGGGCTATGCGCTTAGTGACACGCATCATTGGAAAGACTTTTATATTTGATTTAAAGAAAAACAACTTCAGAACAGCTTTTTCAGTTATACCTAGAGCTAAAACGTGTTTTAGATTCAACAGCATAACAGTAATCGGTAAAATTCGTGATTTGTTCATGATCCGTTTTATTCAAACGAATCGTAAACTTCGATTTGTTATCATGTAGTCTGTATCAGTTGAATAAGTTGTATTTAAAAAATTCGGCGCATACATATAACATTTTTCCCTTTTTCGCAAAACAATGTGACTTTTTAAATTGCCTGAAATAGCTCCTATTTTGGTGTATTATTCATACACACATTTGAAAAATAAATAAATAAAGACTTCTCAAAATAATAATCATGATATAGAACAAATTATATCGAATATGCAGTTTTTGTTTGGGAAGAGCAGAAAAAAGGTGACTTCCAAGTCAAAATAAATCAATTACGCACAATATCAGAAAATTCATTTTAATTTTTGCGGAATCTTTTTATAAGGACTTAGAACACCTTATTATACATCTAGAATGTATTCGTTACACTAAAAAAGCTTTCTTAGAATAAGTATTTGTTGTATTAAGAAAAACATGCGCTAGTTTTATTTTAAAACTTGCTTTCTAAATTTCTAGCCTCGTTTAAATAAAAAATAATAGTTAAACAGACATCTCATTTTGTAAGGAATAATTGTTATTTTGTGATAAGTATCTACAGAATATTCATGAATAAAGCTGCTGTAAACGAGCTTCGTATTCCTTGTGTCGTTCTGACTATATTTATGCATTTAAACTCAAATTTTATTTGCACTTTTATTGTAAGAACTTTATAGCATTGCTTGTAATATATGCAAGATTTTAAGCAAGTGAATAGATTTAAGGATGGCACCGTCAGAAAAACGATGGGCACTGGATAGATGATGGGACAGAAAATTAAAAAAGTGATCTCGAGGTTTAAAATAATCTCGTTTTATTGCAGAGGCAAAATTTAAACAAAACATAAATAAAATATAAACATCAAATAAAAAATTTTTATTTATAATTTCACAAGCTACAATAGCCAAAAATATTCAGTAAAAAAAAGCTAGTAGTTTAAGAAACATATTTTAAAATGAAAATTTTGTCATAGCTTTAAATGTTTTAGTGGACCGTTGATTATCTTCACACGCCATGGAACGATTTTCTGATAAATTCTTATGCACAATGTTCTGCAATCACCGAATCCTTGTACAAAATAAATTAATAAAATATGCGTTCTTGGGATAGCAAATTGTTATTTAAACAAACGAAGAAAAAATATAATTTCGGTATCAAAATTAACTAGTCCTTAACGTGAGTGTAAATAAGTACGTAATGTAAAAGCAAATAGCGCATATGATAAGTACAGATATGAAAATATCTATACTTATTTAATTGGTGGAAAAAAATGACGAAAAATAAGGAGATATGAAAAAATTCTTCATCTGTCAAATGAAATGATTTTGATTCTTATAACCTGTCTTCCTTGATGATGATTGACCAAATATTTCAAAATTTTTTTTGCTTCAATTATAATTCATAACCACCTAATTTATAATGTCTTTTACTAGTACTTTAAAATTATGTACGAGATGAAGAAATCTCGTATAAAGAGCTGTGATTACGGAATACCCTGCATGAATTTCTTTTTCAGAGAAAAAAGTATTTTTTTATTACAGAAATGCTCGTTTAAATGCTTAATTTGCTCTTCATCATGGATGCTTGGTTATGCAGTCGAATGGAAATTTCTGGCGCCTTATTTTATTAAAAATTGTTTTTATAATTAAGCTTTGTTTCTACAAATTGTTATTGAACATCAGAGCTATGAATTTTTCTGTTCATAATTATGGAGCTTAGAAAATATTTTAGATAAAAAAGGTTTATTTTTTTCCTTATTTGTAAATATTTTTATGAAACTACAGAAGAAGCATGTCAAATATTTAAACGAGAGTTGAATAAATTTCTTATTTCTAATTTTAAATAAATGGAATTACTCAAATCAAGTAATAAAAATTTAGCAAAGCATTTATTTTTTGCTTGAAAATTTGTCTTTACGTGATTAAATATGTTGTAATGCTTTCAAAATTCGTAAATTTATCTTTTAATGTAACGAATGGATTTTTAAAAAAAATTAAGATTATTTACATCTTATCTACTATGATTGTAAATAATTCATTTGTGATGTATTTAAGCTCAATAAATATATGTTTCAATTGTTTTCTGCTTTAATGGATAACTAGCTAAATACCTGTTCTTCGATGAGGATGAAAAAAAGTAATAAATCGGTATTGATCAAGACTATACATGCACAAAACTGACACATATATTATTATTTTCCGCTCTTCTCGGTGGCTTTAGAAAGTTTATGGCAGAAAGGTCCCGAAATCGAATCATCCTTCTCTCTCTTACTTGAAAGAGTGGTCATCTGCCATTTTGATATCCGAATGACGAATATCAATGCATACGGGTGGGCCTTCTTCAAAAAAAAAATATCAATTAATATAATGTTAGTAGCACATAATTACTAAAAAAAGATTAGCGTCAATAAAAAAAAAATTTCTTTATGATTTTCTTAGATGAATGTGTATATTTCTAAATGAGTTAAGATATTTAGGTCAAATTTTCTTTTTTAATTTGCACCTATTACCAAATTATTTTAAACATCATTGGAATCAATAACCATAGGCCAAATTTTCACTAACTTATGATATTCAGAATTTATAACAATTTTCACATGATTTATTAGATAACTTCAATTTTATTTTATTAGCTTTTGTTGAGTTTACATTATTTGAGAGTATAGTGAAAGGTTTTAATTAGACTATGTCAACCTTCATCCATCAAAAGGTTCCTCATGATGGAATCAAGTTAACATGTCTTGTGAATTGGTATTTAATATTCATAGTGGTGCCACATTACTCCCCTTCCAGAATTTTATTTGTCATAGAATTCGATGAAAGAATATCACTTGTTGATTCATGCTGTTTATTTTTATTTTATTTATATCATTATGCTCATTATATTTTTCTTCCTTCATTTTTTTGTTTGTAGCATTTCGCTCATTATTTTTTTTCTTAATTTTTTTTTTGTTTATAGCATTTTGCTCATTATTTTTTTCTTCATTTTCTGTTTATAGCATTTCGCTCATTTTTTTCCCTTCAATATTGATTTTTGACCGGGAACCTTTATTTACTTCCCCGGATTTTTTTTCTTCCTTTGAGCAGTATATTGTTTAAGCAAATCAACTGTTTAATGTGGACCATTCATCACATATCTCGTCCAGGTCACAAAAGCATGTAATAAATTAATTTGATTGTAAATAAGCAAAACACTCATATTATAATATCTTTATCAAATCCTATAGAAAACATTTTCTAAAGTTTTATGCATCCCTCACTTAAATATTTATTTGTGAGTCCTTTTGTGTGTACTTTTCCGACTTCTTTTTTTGTCAAGGTTTCTGAAATTATACATAAAGCGTAGCCATAACGAGTCACCCTTGTATACAGTTCGTAGTACTATGATTAACTAAGCGTTACTAAAGTATTTATCAGTATTGATCTATAATTTAATAAATATACCGAAGTAAATTCTTAAAATTTAGCCGGTTCACAGTGTTGTAATAATGATGTATTTTAAATTTAATGTAGAAAAAGAAGTTTCAAAGTTCTCTTCTTATATACGTTGAAATCATTCTTGTTATACCTTACCTTAGTTGAAAGTTAAAAAAATAAAATTTAGAATGGAATTCTATTTAATACCAATAAGAAAATATAATAGAAATTATAAAATAAAAATCATTGACAACTCTTTAAAGACTCTAAGAAACATTAAGGCGTGGTATTTATGATCAAGAAAATTTCATTACAAATCTCTAGAATTGGAAATAGTGTAAACCATAAAATCTTAGTGAATACATGTGATCTCTTGCAGAGAAACCACGGTTTGAGGAGATTTTCATTGCAACGGAGTATTAGAATATATAATTCAGAAGATAGATTGGAATAGATAGATGATTTAAAAAGGATTCAAATTATACTTAATATTGTCTTTCTTGCAGTTTATTTCAGAAGATCTTCTTTAAAACGTGTAGGCAATATACTATTTAAATTATTTCGATCTTGCGCATTCAGTTTTAGTTTTGATGTTAACTTACACCTAGAAAAGTGTTCATCAACGCTTAAAAAAATTAGGATATAATTTTAAAACTATACATTTTAAAATTACATTATACGTAAAGAATTTATAAATATGTACTAAAATTATTAATCCAAAAATATCGCGATGACGTTAACTATGAATGACTCGAAGTCAATTCATAGTTAACGTCATTTTTAAAACGTTTTTCTAAATTTTATAAATGTCAACATAGATGGTTGATCTCTGACAACGATTGATGAATCAGAAGTTGAACAGTAAAAAGTGAACAATAAATTTCATTTGAGAGGCTTCCTCTGAAGCGTATTACAAATGAATGACGGTTTATATTCACAAAAGCTGATTCTGAGAATTTTAAGGTTTGGGGATTTTTGAGGAGGAAGCATTCGAATAAAATCATTAAAAAAAATGTAGATGAATGGCACCAGCGTTTACTAGAAACCTCTAAAATTTTCAAAAGAAAATTTAGCATTTTTTTAGTTTGAGAAAAAATAAAATCTGAATATCGGTTTGGACGAGAACCGTTTTTCCTTCCCAATCAATACTTTCTCACTCTCTTTGTACCCCTTGTCTAAGTGTGGACAGCACCCCAGCAAGGCCCTTCTTCACTGTGTTATTACCCTCGGGGAGAATTGATTTTTCACGATATTGGTTTGTCAAAGCTCAGTCATCATCAAAATGCTTAAGATGGTACTGTTGAAGTATCTTCACAGTTATACTTTTATTTTCTTTTTTTTTACCAATAAGTGGCAGTATGAACCCATTTAAATACATCGTGATTCATTAAAGTAATAGTAAAAAAACTTTTCCCTCAAATTATGGTATTATTTTAGCTTAAATTTGAAATCGATTTCCAATAGATTGTTGTAATTATGTAATATTAACAATTATTTTCCCACAGTGTCAATTTTTATATGTGTCAATTTGGATAAAATCTTTTTGTATGCATTTACTGGTTGGGATGGCAACCGGCTAGTAATGAAGATTCCGCGGTTGGCATCAATGGTCGTGGATGACAACAAAACACCTCTCTAAGTCAACTAAACTATTGAGATGTTTTTAGGTGTCACCGGCTGAAAGTGCCACTAAAGTATTGTCTGATGAGGTGATTTAGTTTGGAAATCTAACGTGGTCAGAAATGAGAGTTCTGATAAGGGGTACTTTGAATCCCCACCTGGATGGATTATGCTGAGACGTGTTGGCCGATCGGGAGGTGAATGTGTGCAGGCCTTCAAGTGATGTAGACTAAAGTGTGTGTGATGGTAACTGAATTCATTTAATCTCACTAGTGTGATTATCTGCTTATCCATAGTGATGTGTCAACTGAATGGAATGGGGGGGGGATGAGCATGGTTGCCCTAACAATTATGTTTTTTGGTTGTAATGTATTCATCTTACCAGTCCCGTAAGGGCTTTCATTTTTTATTTAATAAATGTTTTTTTATATACCTTAATTTATGTTGTAATGTGGTTGAGAAAATTTTACTTTACAGATATACAGGTAAGATATCCCATGCTGTAAGCTGGAGTCATAAATAACAAAATTTTTCTTTGAAAAAAAAATACACAACTCGATGCACGAATTTTAGCTAATAATAACACTAACAAGATTGCGACCCAATCGTATTTTTTGTGAAAAATCGACATCTTACACCGTATCTTCAAATTAGGAACACTTGAAAAACATGACTTCAAAGTCGCCCATTATTACTTTCAAAGTTCATGGCGTTTAGTTTTCTAATCATTCATACCATATTTGTTATTATTTATATATGTCTGAGTTGCATTATTTTCTGAAAAGAAACTATTCACGTTTTTTTTTAACTATTTATCAAGTTAAAAAAATTTTTTAGATAACTTAATTTTCATTAATTTTGTTCCTAAAAAGCTGAAAAGGTAAAGTAATACAAAGTATTATTTTATGCTATTCATTTAAATTCTAAATCCTACAAACAGTGAAAACTTTACTGAAAATCGAAATACTTTTCTGAAAATGGACAGTATAGTATTCAAGACATATTTTGGAAAACAACTGTCTACAGGAAATATTATTGTACATTTTGTTCAAAATTAATACTTGCGGTGCTCCCTCATCGATTTGAAAATAGTTTCCCTCAATTTAGTTTGGACAAATTTCTGTACTTTTATAGCATATTTGAATCATTTAACAAATGAGACTATCTTTCCATTCTGATCAAATTTCACAAGCATTTTTCTGACAATTAAACATTCTGAAACAGACTTTATACTAATTCACTAAATCTCTCTGATTTTTTCCGTTAATTAATTTATCAAGTTATTAAGCAGTATTGCTTTTTTGAAGTTAAAACTGCAGTCTCTTACTGCACTAGGAAAAAATTGGATACTTTATTGAAAATTAAATTTATAATCTTTATTTTTTGCAAAACTGTAAGGTCAGAAATAACTTTTGCACCTTATCGAATATTAAGTTTCCTATTAATATTTTATACTATATTTAAGAAAAAATGTGTTCGGTATTAAAAATTAAATTTTTGATTAATACATTTTACTATGTTTAGGTAAAAATGAATTCGATATGGCAATTTAAATTTCCAGTTTATATATTTTTCTGCAATAATTAAGAAATAAAGTTTATTTTCTGAGGATAATTAAATTTATAATTGATATAGATTTTCTACTACATTAGCAAAAAATCTGTTCAGTTTAAAAAGTTAAGCTTATAATTGAAATTTATTATTAAGTATAGACTTGGGACTAGATGAAAATCTTTGTTTTGTTTCGGAATTTTATTTAGACTAACACTATTTCACTAAGTAGCAAACTTAGGTAATAACCTCTATCTAAATGAGTAAACTTTCATCTATGTTTTGGTTCCTTTTCTAGCTTTCATTTCCCGTTTCAGAGGTATCTATAACAGTGCTCCTTAATCTAAGAGTTAGTTATGAATAGAGTGGGTAGCGCCTCATTTCTGGTCACATTATAAAGAGTCTCCCAAAAATTCTCTTAGCATAACTCACAATCAGGTAGGTTTCAAATCATGACACAGAGTCATTTTTGGAATATTCTTGGGATTCGCTTGGTTTCTTTCAAATTATTTGCTCTGTTTATTTTTCATACTTACTCGTTTTCATACTTACTCGTAATAATTTCACAAAACTATTAATACCTATAAATTAAAGACAAGATAGTGTTTCGATTACTTTTTAGTTTGTATTGCGTTTATGTTTTGTCGTACCGATATTTTATATTAGTTGAGATGAAAAGTAGTTTTTTGCTACTTCATTTATAAGATTTAAAAAAAACTAGTTTAAAGTCCATGAATAATCCTGAAAATTTAAATTTAAAATGAATGCAGTTGAACTCGCCTATTATAGTGAGTGCAAAGAGACTGAAATATTTCTTTGTTATAACCGAGTTCTCGAAAAAAACACGTACGTGAAAAATCACAAGCTTTCATACTCACTAAATTATAAATGAAATGTTTATTTCCTTACACTGCGAAAAGTTAATTTGCTTTGTACTATCGCATTGTCTCTTTATTATGTGTTCTTCAGATAAAGACCCGAAAAACATTTCCAACCCTGCTTTCGTCTGCTGGATTCGTATTCAGCTGTCATCATAATGTTAAACAAGTCTTTCCAACTAGTGATTAGTAAAGCTGGTGATTTAGAAGTACGCAAAATTTTATAAATCGCAAAAATATTACTCGCTAAAATCGGGGATCGCTTATTAAAAGTTCCTCCAATAGATTAAACATTGTACAAACCAAGTAATTTCTATTTTTTTTTCGTTAAATCCAGGCTTTCCTTAAATCATAGTTCGTTATAAATGAGTTAGACTGTATAAATATTACACAGATTAATCTAAATATTTTTCTCTTTCAGTCTTATTTGTTTCAATCTTGTAGAGAAAGGAGCAGTAAAGAAGACAGAGTAAGAAAGGAAAATAATATCCTAAGTAACTCTTCAATTCCATTACAATGGTAAAGCGAGAAATAAAATACGTTATGGGTTGAGCTCTATCTAAAAACCAGGGTTGGTCAGAGTAAAAACAATTGAACCTAGCAGCATGAAGTTAACCTTTGTATTCATTTGACCAAATTTGAACACTTTTCCTTTTTATCTGCTTGTCTTTGTTTCTAATTTAAAGGTCGGATAACTTGTCGAAAAATTAAACCCTGGAACTAATTTGCTTTTTAAAATTATGTTCGAAATAAAGAGGGGAGGACAAATGAAACAATGTATTTATGCTTAGTTAGGAATTAACATCACATTACCTTAAAGGATACGGTAGAGATACTAAGTGATTTTTAATACCGGTCAAGTGACGCGGACAGCGCTTGAATCCCTCTCTTCAATTTTACACTCCACAATCAAAGAGAGACGCAGAAGGATCTTGCTGTGCGTACTCGTGTTTAATCGGCTGCCAGGATCGAACTTGCACCCTCCATCCTTCCGCCAGCGGTGTGAGCGACGTATTCACTGACTGCTGAGCACTGGTCAAACGGATACATTATTAGATTTTTTTCTATTTGGTATAAGACTGTGAAGTTACCCCCAAACTTTATTGTTAGGAAATTGCTCAAAATAAAGTAGGAAAAATAATTAGTTGCTTGTAATCACATGAATGCAAATTAATGTTTTGAATTTTCTCATTTTAGGGTGTGTATTTTTTTCACTCTGAAATTTTTTTACACAAGAAAAGGAATAAGTCTTTTGAAATACTTTCCCTTCCATGAGCATATATATTTCTTAATTTTTCGGTAATGAAACTCAAAATTTAATCTTTGCTTGAGAGAAATTTTTCAATAAAAAATGAATGAAAATCTAATCATAATATGTTCAGAAAGTGTTTTGCAAATAAAATTAAAGTTCTGTTAAAATATTCTTCAAAAACTTTCAAGCCGTAAAAATAGAAATCAAGAATATTTTAGATTAAATCATGAAGAAGGAATCTGATGCAGAATATAAAGTAGAAAAATTACTCAAGTAAAATTAATACCAGAAACATAGGTTTGAAAAAATTGTAGGGTGTTATTAAATTTTGATAAGATTTTTATATGAAAATATTAATCGTAGTGTTGGGATTAGATTTTCAAAGTTAAATTTAATAAGTCGGAAAAGTGAAAATATATTTTCCAAAATTGTTTTGAATTCATCTCAATTTCTCGAAGCAAGTTTATGAACTTCCTAGAATTCATATCAATACGAGAATTCACCATACAGATATTGATCATTATTTTTCTTAAGCAAACTTTCAGAATTGATCAAAGCATTTTTAAGGTTAATTTTTTTCTGACCTTGTACATTTTGCGCGTTCAGTGCAAAAAATAGATACTCTTATCCCACGAAACGTTTTTTCGTTTTTGACGATATATGCTTGGTATATGCTCCGAGCGAACATTTTGTCAAAATTATTAAATAACTTTTCCCACTTCTTCGAGGGTCACAAAAAACTTTCGAAGAAATCCTTCGTCATTCTATTTCATTTTTGAAATAAAAAGACGAAAAACTAGTGGGTGACATTGTTGATAAGTTTGCGCATGCACCAAATATAGTTTGCATCTAGAAAGAACTGCCCTCGCCAAAAGGTCTGAGGTCGTCTGCAGTTATGAAAACAAGAAACAGCACATTTCAAAGAGGGGAGCTTCTCTTTTCCCTGGTTCCCTTTCACCCTCTGAAACGATCTAAAACATGTTTTAAATATTGACCTAACATCCCTATTTAAAATAGCTAAACCTCATAACCATAGTCACTGTACCAGACGAGGGGAATTTTCTCCATTGTCAGACTGTAAGTGGAACAGCACAAGAAGAATGCATAAAATAGTGAGATAAGTTAAATCCAAGAGGATTTGAGCCCGGGATCTTCCCGGTATGAGACCATCTCATTGACCATCATATATCTATACAGACCGGTTGCCTTATTGAGTCATTCTAGCTCCGCTCGTCTAGTCTTCATTCTAGCTGGCCATCTCCTACAATGCACTGCAATGAGAATCCAAGTTAAGGAAACATTTTCGTCCTATATTTGAGAGTTCGCGTTTCTTCACAAATCACAAGATTTCGTGACGAAATAATTCTCAAAATCAACGAAATACTGCTCAAGGATCATCAGAAGGGAGAATTTTATTTCTGAGAGTGCTTAAGGGTTAAGGATTTTTAAAGATTATCGATTCTTAATTTTATTTATTTGCAACAAGTTATTTTAATAACAAGAAAGTTCCAAACTTTAATAAGCACCCGGGAATAAATAGCAATATTATCTTGTTGAAAAAATCTAAACAAATAAATAAAACAATTGATGCATGACAAAGCCAAGCAAATTTCAATAGTGTTATATTTACAACAGCAATAATGCTAAAATGTCTCATAATATATATTCTTTGACTCTGGAATTTATCTGAATAGTCTAACAATGGAATAATCGATTCGGCTGTCGAACTCTTCAACAGGGAATGAAAAAGGCAGTCATCCACACACGCATTGCTGGGAGGAATATATTTCACAGCGGTTTTGATTTTTATCCTTTTTAAAGTGAAGAAAAAAAGAGCCTCTAACGCCACCATAGTCAAATAAAAGTTCAATAAGAGGAATACTTTAACAAGAGCTCGAAGCTAAAAGTATTTCTCAGTGAAGCTTTTAAATAACATTGAAAAAGGCGTTAGGCCAAGATTAAACACCAGAGATATTTGTCTTAATAAAGATTTCTAGAATTACTAGAACTTGTTAAAAAGTTAGTTCTCTAATTTACGGCAGATATAACGTGGAAAAGTCTTCAAACAAAGCAAAACTATTTATATAACTTATAGATCACATTTAAGAGAGTCTAACGTAATCCTAGTTTATTGTACAGTGTGCAAAATAAGACAGTCGACCCTCTGAATAGCTTTTAAATTAATGGTCAGACCTTCACGTGCTAGGAATCAATCTTAAGTGTTCTACAGCATCATTTGAAACATGTTAATTAGTTAGTGTATATGATATTTTAAAATACGAAATCATACACAAAATTTTTTCTCAGAATAAGCATACTCTTTTTAGACGGATTTGAAATTTTGACCATCAAAATATGGTGGGGGGGGGATAGCTGCAATCTAGAAAATAGAGTCCACAGAGTTTGGGTATTTCGCCATCTTTCTATAACTTAAGCAGACAGTTTTTTCACACAACTATGATATTCGATTTTTTTTCGGCCAAAAACGCAAAATAAATAGTAATAAAAAATAAATAATGATAAATAAGTACAGAAATAAAGTTAACATTTAGGGGTCCAAACTTTATACCGCTCTCTAAACAATTGGGAACGTAGTGAGCAACCAGATAACAATAACCAGAGTGAGCATTATCAGGTTGTTCAATTCAGATTCATGCTTAAGATATTTTTAGCTATATTTTATTATTGATTATAAGTGATTGGAGCTTCTTTATCTCAGAATCAATGATTATAAAACTAGTCTTCGTGGAGAACTTTTTGGTGGGACTAACCCACATTTGCTTTACATGGAGAGGAAAACCACAAAAACGTTCCACGGTTAGTCCGGTGGTAAGATGATTCTAATCCATGATCCGTCTACCACTGGGGATATTTTTACGTTAGTACTGTGATTGTTACGAGCCGGGAGCAGAATTCGTATCGGCCTTCCACAACCAGGATTTGAGTTTGGGTCACCTCATTAGAAGGCGAACGCTCTATTCCCTGAGCCACCGCAATATTCATGTTGTGAAGCTTCAATGTGAGATCCNGCGTAGCAATTCTCGGGGGTTGGCGAGCGTTAGCGAGCAGGGGGCGGAGCCTCCTAGTTTCATTTAAAATTTAATTAGAAGTTTCAGGATGAAAATATATAAAAACAATGATATAATACTTACAAAGTACTTTATTCTTCATACGCAATTATTATCTTCTATGCAAAAAATGAAGTTAAATAAAAGCTTAAGGAGATGCAAATTAATATTTAAGTCAGGAAAAAAAACGAAAGACAAATTAAAATCTCACGAATCACTATTGTGGAAGTTCAGATTACAAATATCGAAACATGTTTGATAGCCAGAGAAAATTGAAAGCGATGGGAAGTAGACTATTCGAAACATCTTCAAGGTATATTAGGAACACCTTATAGTGTTACTTTTGAAATTTTAATACGAATTTAAGAGGAATGGACAAAGTAAATTTGGTTTTTTTTTCCACCTTATTTAGATTATAAGAAATTTTGCACGATATTTTCATTCAAAATATTTTATGCATCAACATACATTTTTATTATGGTTCAAACTACTGATATCATGTATTATCTTTGAACCACTTATACTTCTTTCTCTGAGAATGGGCGATCTAGTTAATAATGAAAATAAAGACGTTGTCCAAATAAATAAAGGATATACTTAAAAAACTATTACTGGAAACTTACATTTGTGACTTTTACGAAGCCATAAATGCTCCCACTGAGATCTTAAACAAAAATTTAGTTCCGTTTTTATACTAAAAAGAACTGCTCAGATATTTCTTTCAAAACGTTTCCGTTTTTGTGGAATACGTGAGCTCGAAACAAAGTTTTTAATGCGTCTGTCGGCTTCATTTTCAGCTTTTTTTTCTGCTTATGCATGATAAACTTTAAGTAAAGCTATAAATTTTGTAGTAGATTAAAAGATTTCTCTAGTAATATGTTTCAAACGTGATACAGAAAGAGACGTTTCACAAAGTTTCAAAAATATTATTTTGAATTTTTCTCTGTAGTCTACCATTCAATACTGGCCAAATTATTTCCATCTCTTCTTTCAGTTGTAGTGGCATTTGCTAGAAAATATTGCTTTCAGAAATCATGATTTATTTTTATAGGGTTTTTAACCACGATTAGAAAACATTTTTAAATTTAAAACAGAACTAGAATGTTGGAGGTGAAATTATATGAAATGAACAATAAATTGAGGTGTAACACTTCTCCGAATGAAAAACTACGAGCATAATCGAAATTAATATTTTATTTCAAATAGACGGAAATTGATGGTTCATATAAACTTTAAAGGGTGTATTTAAATTTAAACACCAATAATAAGAAAATGTTTTTACATTATTCATTTTTTACATGTTTTTACATTATTCATGAATTGTTTTTGCTTGCGGAAACAATTTTGGCTACGTCTGGAATGACAACATTGGATTGTTTACTATCGAGCTCGAGAAGATGTGAGTTTGTTATAGTCTTGCACATTGTTAAAAATTTAAAAAAAAAAATAGAAATTCAGTTACAAATGTGTTACAGTTGTGTTTAATAAACCAAGAACTATCCTTGGTGTTTCATTATACCATTTTTAGTGTAAACTAATTATCTCCATTTTTGACGTTATATACGAAAAATTTTTAAACTCTAAAAAAAAAAACATGGTCAAAAATAGCAGAATATGGTAAAGTTTACTCTATTGAAACACCTATCTATAAAAAAGTTCACTCTATTGGAGTTTCTGACTCTACTGGAACACCAAAAAGCTCGATAATTTTTACAAATGCGCTTAGCTTGTAATTTTCGTAAAGCTAACAATAAAATATCGTAATATACGTCATAAAATTTGGTAAAATTTTGTCATTTTATCATGGTACCTCAGAGCATGGTATAAAAACCATTTGTACAGTTATTTTAACTTTTCTATTTTGTATTTTTTACTAAATGTGTGGCAATAAGAACAATAATTTTGAAAATAAGAAATTCCGGTAAACCGTCTGTCGGAGTGGTTTGTTACTCCTCTGTATACATTAAATTCACAGTATTAAGTTTCGGTCGTGTGTTGGCAACAGATATTTTATTTTCAGATAACGTAAGTGACGTCATCCGTGCATATCATTATGGAATCGGTATATATGACATGCGTTGTTGTAGCATGTGTCGCTTCACTATGTCACTTCACTATGTTGTTTCCGGTGACGATGTACCATATTTTGTTAAGATGTATTCATAGTTACTATTTTCAGTTGTTTGCTGTATCGAGATGATACTGTATGTAATAAAGAAAATGTTTAAATCTTCAAGTTTCTTCATATGAGTTAACACTTTCACTGTGCTTGCTCTGCTAACGCAACAACATCGTCACCATATAAACGGAAATGACATCACAGCAATTTTACCAGAATTTTTTCTTCCTTGCTAGCGTGATTGTGTAACTAATGTGCTTGTGAGGTGCATTAAAGTGCCAAAAAAAATTTTTTTTTCTTGAAATGCTTAGGTAATCTGCTACTTGTTAAAGTGAGATCTTTGCAAAAACATCAGCAATTGATATTATGTTACTTGCTGACAAAAAAAAACTACCAAATGTATGGTTTAAATATATATTTAAATTTTTATAACCAGGATTATAGTTGTTTTAAACTAAAAATGTCATTACCAGGCAGTACAGTAATTTTATCAGAATTTCTTTCTACCTGCAGTGTATTAATTTTTGAACAAATTAATATTTAGTCAACATTGTCAGTTTCATGTTATTTCAGTTCTGAATAATTCTGCTCTGAAGAATAAAAGTAAACAACAAGAAATTAGATTTTCCTTATCACTAACTTTCTGTATAAATATAAAATACGGACTGCATAAATTTATTGACTCAATGCAGAGTCGATTCAAAGCCTTAATCAAGATTCTTTTTCCATCTCATGTACATATTTCATATTCAATTACATACAGTATTTGGCAAAGATTAGTAGGTTTACTTCTATGTTAAGATATCAAATGGTTTATGCTTTAAACATAAATATTTCTTACTTTATGGTTTGCTCCTTTACAAATATTTAAAAAAAAATTTATGTTTTGAAATATTTGATTTTATCTAATACATTCAATAGTTTTTATAGTAAATACAGTAAGCATAACAGATAAAATTCCCTTAAAATAATTTAGTTATTGAGACATTAAGTACCTTATAATAAAATTTTAAACTTACATTTACTGCACTCCGAATTCATTTTCTTATTTTTCTGAATTGGGAATAAGACGCGTGAAAAAGTTACTTTGATAAAATTCATTCATTCATCATTATTACTTCGAAACAAAAAGAAAAATAATGATGTCTTATTTCTCTCACTTTAAAATCTCTTTTTTTTTTTACTTATCATTGATCTCCCAATTCCTAGTTTTAAGTGTGTTTTCTATCTTCACGAATAGTGTAATCATAGAGACATCTTTATTATACATCACTGCAATCTTCACGGAAAAATTTCACGCTCTATAAGTTTTTTAAATGAGAGGAAAAATAAAAATGCGATGAAAATCTATCTCTGTCAATATTTTTCACTAAGAAAGAAGGGACTACAACCATCAAAACTTGGTTGTCGGGAAAAACATTTGGTGCACCTTCAAAATTCATTAAACCCTTAAATAAGCTAACAGGTTTTGATGTTTTCAGTCTCACCATCTTAATAACGATTCGTTAAATTTCAAACTTATTTTTTGCTAAGAATTATTAATTTATTAAGTTTTGTTGATGAGTTAGCGGAGTAGCACAGTAGTGAGTGAAAGTGTTAACTCACATAAAGAAACTTGAAGATTTAAACATTTCTTTATTTCATACAGTACCATCTCGATACAGCGTACAACTGAAGATATTAAATATAAATACAGCGTAACAAAATGTTTGGTACATCACCATCACCGGAAACAATAATACAGTGACGTGACAAAGTGAAGAGACAAGATAAGAACCCATTCTTACAACAATGCATGCCTTATATACAGATTCCATAATTATATCCACGGATGACGTCACTTAGTTATCTGAAAGGAAAATATCTGTTGCCAACACACGACCGAAACTTAATTCTGTCAATATAATGTATTCAGAGGAGTAGCAAACCACTCCAGCAAGTTTTATTAATTGCGCAAAATCTACAAATACCCTCATTGTCATAAAAATTGGCACACCTAGAAAGAGAAATCAAATTTTTCATTCAAGTAAAACGTTCATATAAGTAAGAGATTAAAAAATCCTTGCAGGAAAAAATACAAATGTAACTTGGGCAATCCTAGCTTTAAAGCAGGATTGGTTTGACATTGAAGCATACAAGTCTTTTGTGATAACCTGCGGTCTCTCGTTCCACATTAGCTGTAAAAACACGCTCAATTGACTAAACTCTCCTACTTGCCGTCCAAAGTGATCTAAGATATGCTCTTTCAGTGTGACAAATCTGGGTTCAAAAATTCAGTAGGCCAGAGAGGGGGGGGGAGTGATATTCTTCTGAATGGCTGATCATTCTCTAGTTGAAAAATTGCTCCTGAGAGCCCTGCCATGACAACAATATGAAGGATGTTACGAACGTTACACTTTGGTATCATGGTGGTGTGAATCAATGTTAGGGATGATTGTGTGTCATGGCGGCATCCCATCAGCTCTAGAAACGGTGTGTTGCTGTACAGCGTGGGAGTAGAGTCATTTTCGACAGGATTCTACTGCAAGCGGATGAAATCAGGCCGTATTCAGTGACGAATCCAAATTTAATTGGGCAGTGATGACCATGTCGTACAAGTGTGGAGGACCTGGGGTGAACACCTCAATTATGACTATGCTGTACAGCTGAAGGCCGCTTCTAAAGCTGGTGGGATGCAATGAAACACACGATCACCCCTAATATTGATCCATGACATTTAGACTCTCATGGCAGATCTTCCGTTTTTCACCATGCAATGCTCGGCCACACACAGCAAAGTAGTAAAGACTTCTCTACGCCATTCCCTGGCCTCCTCGATCCCCAGATTTGTCTTCGAGCCAGCATATCTAGGACCACTTGGAATGGCTAGTTGAACAACATCTAAAGTTAGTCGATTTATCGGTATTTTTGCAGCAACTGTAGAACGTGATGCCTCAGGACATCACAGAAGATTTATAAGCTTCAATGTCTGGCCGTAGCTCATCCTGAATTCATTCTGAAAGTGGACCTAGAGAGTAGTAAATCCTTCTTTCATATTCACTTTTTCCCGTATTAAATTATCATTTTGATTTGATTTTTTAATCATTTTACTTATATCAAATTTGTATGTAAAATTTCGTTTCATTCTAACTACTGTTTCTAAGTACGTTATTTCTTATACCAATGAGTGTATATGGAACCCATAATGTGAGATAAAAATGGAAAAGAAGACAAGGAAATAAAAAATAGAAAACATTTTTTTTAAGACAATAAGAAAACAATTTTGAAAGCGTTTTTTGTTTTGTTTTTTATGTTCCCTACACCGTTGTAGTGATATATTCTGCTTTGGCTAGATAAATACTATGTTAGAAAGCACTATTCTGTGGATATAGTCCTGTGAGCTGACGACAAGATTATATATTTTATTTATTTTGCTTCTTGGCATTTTTTTGTAAATATTTAATTATTTTTTTCGCGATTTTTCTTATTTTCATCTGAAAAATGTTTTTACTTCTTCTTTTGTTTTCCTGATTAGAGGCAAAAGTATATCTACTACAAACTACTACTTATTATTACTTCACCACAAAGACAAAAATAAAAAAAATAAAAAAAATGAAATTCCATATTTACTTCTTATCATAATAAATATTTAAAAAATTTCTTTAAGTTTTGATTTAAAAACTTTTGATACTAATTGCAAATTTTTACTTTATAAGTTTTGTTTTTTAATAAAACATGACCAAAGAGATGCTATGTCTTGTAAATGTTGCTGAATACTGAGTAACTGATAAACTGTTTTGAAATACTTAGTATTTTTATTTCGATTTAAATTGTATCGTTAAACTATATCTTTAAATTAGAATCACAGAAAAATATCTCCCCTATACTAAAAATGTAACAGCTTGCTGAGGGATAAAGAGCATCACCATGGTTACGGAAGACACACTAAACTTATTAGAAAGACTTTCTCACGTTAAATATACCAGAAAAGACCTACAATAGAAAGAACCGCTTTACTTTCTAGAAGACGTGCTCTGGAATTTCATTTTATTTTATTACACACTGGCCGGTAATTGGAAAATTATCATAAGATATTCTTGAATAGTTAAATAAAGTTTCTGGAAAATTGAACCATTTTTACCTGAAAATGTTTGCAAAGAAATCCAAGAAATTATAAGGAAAATGTTACATTTTTTTCGGTGGAAAAAGCACGCTGATTCAACTTAATACATTCATACAAAATTTCATGTAAGGAAACTAAGACGTTTCGTAAAAAAATTTAACCATTTCGCGGGGAATTCTTATCGCCCAAGTCTGTGTATTAGTCACTCATATTATTTACCTTTATTAATATTCTTATATACTTGGTACCTATATTTATATAATTGTATATTAGGTACCTATATTTATATATTTACATACTAGGTACCTATATTTATATACTTATATATGGGTTCCTACAGATGTATATGGTACCGATCACTACAAAACCTATAGAGCATATTACCTTGTAGTACCAGTTGTGTGCGTACCGCATCAGTAGCGTCAATAATAATTAGGCATTTTTTAACGTTTCCAGTAAAACACTCTCAGAAATAAACCTCTCCCTTTAGACGATCCATCAATCATTGAGCAGTCTTTTGTTACTTTTGAGAATCATTTCATCACGAAATCGCGTGATTTGTGACGAAACGCGAACTCTCAAACATATGACGAAAATGTTTCCTCATCTCGAAACTTCACCGTAGTGCATTGTGGAATATTGTGAACTAGAATGACGAAATTAGAGTAAAGACTGTAAATTGCAGCAAACAAATAAATCTTACGGACGCCTTTTAGTGTTACTCAAATGAACTACTAGTTCTACAGATGAATAAACAGATGCGAATTAAAACTTAGCAAACATTTATTAATTCTAAAGCAACTTAAATTTAGTGATATTCATAAATCCTGAAAAATCGAACATCAAAATATCTAACATAAAACATTTCAAGAACGTTGCCATAAGCGAAACTAAAGTAAAACAATAACATTCAAGTGGAAGTAGAAGTAGTTACAGGCCCTTGACATTAACTATACCAACATATTACAATCTCTAACATACTCCCACCTTGCAAAGTTAAGGCTTATTGAATTTTTCAACCAAAATTTTACGAAAGTTAGAGTTTTAAACTAACAAGAGCTAAAAATAAAAAGAATGTTCACAAGTATAACCGAAAAGGAATTTTGATGATTCTTCCCGACCTAGTTTTAGGAAAGTAATTCTCTTCAAAAGATTCATTGTTTTCTTCAAAAGTGTCAGTTTTTCTAGCAGCTTTTAAGACCTCAATATCAGTTTTGATAGACGCTTCTAATGGGTAAAGCCTTTGAAATGGACGGATCCTTTCACCCTTCTTGGTCCTCAGTCTTGCAACTCTAGGAATATCATCTTTAACAGGAAAAATTTCTTAAATAACTCCAAGTGGCCAATCGATACGATGGACATTGTCATGTTCTAACACAACATCACCAACGTCTAAAACGTTATTTCTTCTTATCCCTTTATGGACTAAAAGAGCAAGATATTCATTTCTAAATCTTTGCCTGAGATTTTCACGAAGCTTCTGTAAATACTTTATTCGTTTTATGAGGCAAGATCGATTTACATGATCTAGATCTGGTGTTTCGCTGTTACCGCCACTGTGAATAAACATTTCGGGTGTCAACGGTACTAATTCATTCGGATTATTTTGCATGTAAGTGAATGACCTTGAGTTTATTACTGTCTCACAGTCACATAATATCGTATTGAATTCTTCTTAATCGATGGTAGATTTCCCTAGAACTCGGCGTAGAAGTTCTTTGAGGATTCTTACCATTCGCTCTCCCCACCCACCCCACCATGCTGCGGTAGGTGGAATAAATTTCCAAGTGATTCTCTGAGCGGTTGAGTATGCGGCTATCTTGTCCCAATCTAATGTTTTCAATGTTCTGTTGGCTCCCACAAAGTTTGTGCCGTTGTTGGAATAAAGGATTGAAATCCGGCCTCGTCTGGCAATGAACGTCTGAGGGCTTGGATATAAGCATCTGTGGTGAGAGATTGTACCAGTTCAAAATGGACCGCTCGGTAAACGGCGCACGAAAATAAAACGATCCAAGCTTTTCCTTTTGACTTCAAGTAGAGAGGACCAGCATAATCTACACCACTTACCTCGAAGACTTTTGTCAAGGTAACTCTTTCTCTAGGCAGCGGAGCAAAGGGAACTTCACCTATTTTAGATTTGAAACGCTTGCATGTCACACATTTAGAAATGACTTCTTTTACTAACTTTTTAGCCTTAAGAATCCAAAACTTCTCCCTAAGTCTGACAAGTATGATAGAGGAACCAGCATGCATTGATTTTTCATGCTCTTCACGTATTAACTTCATAACGAAACTGTTGTTACATATGGCTTTATTGGAAATATTAATCCATATACAGTGTTCAACTTTAAGTGGACATAAAAAAGGAGTAAAAAGGAACAAAATTACAATAACAAACAAAGAAAACACATGACAAACGCATATTAACACAAAAAGAACACATACAAAAAAATTAAAGAATCATAACAAAACTATTACCAGGTAAGAGAACGGGAAATCTAAAATCTTCAGTTTCATCACTATTTACGAGTTTGGTTCTTATTCGCAGTAATCCCTTTTCATCTCTAAATGCTTGCATTTTATTAAGAAACTTCTCATCTTGAAACGCTTTTAATTGTATGGATTTGAGAACTTAAGTTTCTGCTTCTTTGAATTCTTCAAAGCTCAAGTTACCTTTTAATTTATTTTCATATGATGTGCTATGTATGAAACGAAGAATCTATGACACCACTCTGATGTTTCTACTGTAAGAGGAAAAATGATAGCTCCATATTTCTGAAACTTCAATATTTACAATTGAAGATGCGATTGTTCTTCTTTTTCCTCTAATTATTTCTTCTCCATTGACATCTTCCTCTGAGTCGTTAGTTGACCATTCACGGGATGGAAGATACAACCAACAGGAATCCTCCCACCATTTTGACCGGCGCAATTGTTTAGTTGAACAACCTCTACTTGGCCGATCCGCGGGATTCAGGGATCCAGGTACATGTCTCCATGCTTGAACTGGTGTCAGTTTCCTAATTTCTTGAACACGGTTCTGTACGAATACACCCCACGTTTCTTCTCTTTTCAACCAAGCTAACACTGTGGTGGAGTCTGTCCAAAAATGCACATCGTCGGTTTTAAACTTCTTTCGGACCTCAGTGGAAAAACGAGCAGATATTGTGGCACCAAGAAGTTCTAATCTTGCAATTGTTGTCTCTTTCTTCCCAAAAGGGGCGATTCTTGTTTTACTTTGTACCAGCTGTACATAAACATTAGTCCCATAACAAACTCGCAGAAAGACTACTGCCGAATAGGCATATTTGCTCGCATCACGAAAAATTGAAGTGAAATATTTTCAACTCCTTTATCGCAGTGCAACCATCTTGCCACTTTTACATTCTTCAAATATTCAAGCTCATTTAACCATTTTAGAAATTCTTCGCCCGTTTTCTTAATCAACTTCAGCGTCCCAACCAATTTTAGACTTCCACAAATTTTGTAACAAGAATTTTGGACGCATCATCATTGGACTGGTTATCCCTTTGGGATAAAAAACTTTGTGTGAAGCTGATAAAATATTTCACTTTGTGATCACTTCATTCTTTGTTTCATTAACATCAGGAATATTTATGGAAAGAGTATCACTTTGTCTTTCCCATATCATTCCTAGAATGTTTGTTGACCTTACAGTGGATTCAGAGGGATTAGTGAACTCCCACCCTCTTAAATCAAATTTTCTTTCAACCATAATTTATGTGGTAACTTCGATAAACTGTTTTAACTCTTGTTCAGTTTCAACACTAACTAAACAATTATCCACATAAAAACTGAGTAGTAGTTGACGGATAATGCCTTCAGGATATCTTCCATTTCCTTGTGTGGCTTCATCTAGTTTGTTTTCTAAATGGTATCGTATGGTTGACGCAAGAAAAAATGGACTACAAGAAACACCAAAGACTACTCTTCGATGACGATAATATTTGAGCACACCTTGTTCATCGTACCATAGAAAACGCAGAAAATCTCTGTCTGGTTTATGGAGACCTATTAACAAAAACACTTTGCGTATATCTGCTGTTATGCCAAACTTATGAAGACGAAACCTTGCCATTATGAAAGGAATTAATTCGATCAAATTAAGACCCTTTTCAACACAGTCATTAAGACTGGGATGTCCCTTTTGTTTAGACGAAGCATTAAACACCGGCCTAATCTTTGTTGTACTGTTCTCCTTCACCACGTGACAATGCGGCATATAGTGACTAGTTAATTTCAGTTCTTCTACAGGAACCTCTTCGATGATGCCTCCTCGTTCCCATTCTTTGAAAACATTTCTAAACCCAAAAATTGGGTCGACTGTTCAATGGCGGTCGAAAATAAAATAAAATGTATTCCTCAAACAAATTTTCTGCTTTTAGCTTCCGAGATGTCACTTGCAATCCTTTTAGTGTTAAATTAAAATTGTCCGGGAAGGGCTAACAAGGAAACGTAGGTCTTCATCAACTTTAGCAGTCTTTAAGAAGTGATCCACTGAAGCGTTATAAAGTTCGTCTTTAGTCTCCTGTTCTGATAGATCCTGTATCCCTGTGGAATCTAATGTCCACATATCAGATATATCCATTTCTTTTACTAAAAGAGAAGTTACCAACATAGAATTGCATAAAGATGTATTGCTTTCAGGCACTTTTCCCGACAAAGTCCAACCAAGTAAAGTTTCCATGGCGTCAAATCCACAAGTTAATACTTTACGCTGACCTGTCATAAGCTTCCCTATCACGTCAGCTCCAAGAAGCACTTGTACAGATTGCAATTCATTACCAATATCTGATAAAGTTATCTTCATTTCCCGAAGCTCCTTGATCCACGAAACTTAAGTAACAGGTGTAATGTTATCACATGTAAAAGACTGATCCAAAGCTTCCATGTCACAAGTTACGCTGTTTTTTGGATTTCTTAATCGAATTCGATAACATGTGTGTTCATACTTATGAGAGTTGTTGTAAATATTAGCAAAATAAAGGTGACAGCTATTTTAAATAGTATTTAATATGAACGGTGGATGAACAGGTGTGATATCTTTCTACGGTGGAGGTGCAAATACTTGGAGATGTACGTTGCGGGAGGCTATATCTAATTCATGGTTATGGGCTATTAGCAACGTTTTACTGCGTGGATAGCTGTTTTTGACGACGTGTATGAACTTTTGTATGCCAAATCGTGAGTAGTACTTCGTTTTTCATTAACGTTAGTGGTGAAGTGATTGCTCATTTTTGTGGATTAACAATTTGGCGATGGATGGAAGGAACTTTATACAGTGCACGAAGTTGGAAGGTGCGTCCAACTGGACTGACTGGAAGTTAGGAATTAACTCTTTATTCGTCCTTAATGACTGTGTTGGTATTCTGGATGGCTCAGTTGGAGAACCGTCGGTACCTGTGAAAGACGCCAGTGCCGAGACGGTCAGCGAGTACAACAAAGTGCTGGTATCCTACACAAAGACGACTGCGAAAGCCGCAATAATTATTCGATCAAATGTATCGGCTGATATTTTAAATCTAATTCGTATGCATGGTAACTCTGCACGGGAAATATGGAAGCAGTTGTTGAACAACTTCGGCAACGTGTCAAGTGTAAAATTGGATACTCTTCTTCAACAATTTTTCACTTTCAAAATAGAGAATGATGAAGACGTAATGAAATCTCTCGCACGTTTGCGTACGCTGTGGGTCGACTTGCAACGGGAACAGGAGGCAAGTGGCGTAGGAAAGTTGCCTCAGAATTTGCTCATGCCTCGCATATTAACGATTCTTCCGGATGACGAATACAGTGAGTTCAAGTCCCAATGGGACTCAATACCAAAAGCTGAAAAGACTGATGGAGCAAATAAAGATGCGACTTCAAAGGCAAAGTGTATGCATGAAAGAAGATGCTACAACAGCTTTTGTAACAAGCGGTGCAAGGCATGGTGCCAACGGAGTGAAGAAATGGTGGAAGGGGACAAGGTCCCAGATGGCGAGAAAATCTCAATCTTCAACAGCTACATGCATGAAACTTAGTAAGGCCAATGACGGCGTGAAAAGCTTCCGTGGCAACTGTTTTCGGTGCAATAAGTCAGGGCACATGGGAAAGTTTTGTCCTGATTTTCCAGACAAGCCGAAGATGTCAGATAATAAAACCGAAACTTTTCTTACTCATTGTAGTGCTTTTATTTGCCAAAATGACAGTAGCCGAAATGTGTGGCTCAAAGACGATGGAGCTACAGCACACATCACAAATTCAGCCGAATATTTCAAGAAGTATCGTCATTTTGGCAAGCCAGTAGAAATCGTAGTTGGTAACAAGCAGACAATACCAGCGTATGGCTGCGGAGAAGTTGACATGTGCGCAACTGTTGGAACCCTACAAAAGTCTATTGAGCTCAGTGATGTGCTATATGCACCAGATATTGGCAAAAATTTACTATCAGCGTCAAAGGCAATGAAACGAGGAATTTCACACTTCGGAGATTCAGATGACATGGTTTGTAGTTTCTTTCGTAAAGAAAACCCGGAAAATGTACTTTTAGAAGCTCCATGTTCATCAAGTGGACTCTTTGAATAACGTGCAAAACCGGTCCAGACAGAAAAAGGTTCTGCTGCTTCAGCTTACCTAATCGACGATGACGTAACAACAGCTTTCCCAGATACAACAATGATGACAACGACAAAGTTGCCACTTTCAGTTCGGCACAGAAGACTCGGGCATCAGGGAGTACAATATGTGAAACAGTACCTGCACCAAAATGGTATAGACTTCACCGATGATGGACTCTTTTGTGAACCTTGCAGGTACGGTAAACAATGTCGACGGACTTTCAAATCAAAGCGATTCAAATCGAAGGAGTCAGGTGAAATCATACATGCAGATTTACTCGAATCACCAGTTTTATCAAGAGGTGGAAATAAGTACATGCTAGTGATCAAAGATGATTATTCCAAATTTCGAAGTGTAGAATTGCTCGGGCTAATAAGGATGGCACAAATGTGAAAGAACTGGTTACAGACGGGGGTCGTTAGTTCGACAATGCTAAGATGACAAAACTGACTGATGATGAAGGCATCAAGTTAAAAATCACTATGCCGTACACGCCAGAACAAAATGGTGCAGTTGAAAGAGAAAACCGCACAATAATGGACTCAGTACGTACTATGCTCAAAGATACAGGCCTACCGCAGTCTTTATGGGCAGAAGCAGCATCAACGGCTGTCCATATTCTTAATCGAACTGGACCAAGTAAAATCACAGGAAAATCTCCATTCGAGGTATGGTTCGGATTTTCGGATCAACTGCTTCTGTACATGTACCGGATGTCAACAGAAGTGAACTGGACGACAAGGCTGTAAAGGGATATTTTGTTGGATATTGTGATTATGATGGCTATCGTGTTTTCATACCATCAAAGAATGACACAATCAAGAGCGCCAATGTGGTGTTCAACGAGCAGCAGATAGGTCCCACTTCCATGTCTTCAGAAACTACTTCTAGCGCCGGTCATCAACTGGTATGCATTTTGAAATTTCGGGCAGTTCCGATGGTGCTGACATGCAGGAGGAGGATGATATCTGCAATGCAGAAGTCGAACCGTCCCAGATGACGACGCATGGATTGCGTGACCGATCAACTATACTCCGCCCTCCCAGATTTAACGACTATGAAGTCTACAGCAGCATCCTGAACTTGACAGAACCCCAATCATATGAAGAAGCTATGAAGTCTTCGATGCATGTCAACTGGAAACGAGCCATGGACGAAGAGATAACTTCGAAAAGCAAACACGGTACGTGGAAACTTGTTGAGCCACCTAAAGGAAGAAACATTCTTGCAAATCGCTGGGTTTACAAAGTGAAGACTAACCCAGACGGCTCTATCGAAAGATTTAAGGCTCGAATAGTCGCGAAAGGATACGCGCAGACGAAAGATATCGACTTCGGGGAGACTTTTGTGTCGTTATGACACTATTCGAGCTCTAATTGCAACAGCAGCTAAGGAGAAACTAAAATTATCTCAAATTGACGTGGAGACAGCTTTCCTTTATGGTGACATGACTGAGGATATATACATGTATCAACCTGAAGGATATGATGACGGAAGCGGACGTATGTTAGAATGCCAAGTTTACCGACGTGCCAAGGAAACATGGTATGACCCAAAGCAAATCTGACCACTGCCTGTTCACTTGTAAAGATTCGGGACACAAGATGCTGATGGCAATTTATGTTGATGATGGTACTGTCTCTGTACAAGACGAAGCATCATTCCTCACCTTTATGAACGAACTCAAGCAACATTTCAACCTTAGAGTGACAACCTTAAATTGTTTTCTTGGTTTACAAGTTGAACAGTTGAAGGAAGGCTCAATCTTTTTGCACCAAGAAGCATTTACTAAAAAGATGCTAGAGCGTTTTGGGGATGCTACCAAAACATCACGCATTCCGGTGAAGAAGGCAAATCTGAAGGTTGAATATGAACTTCCGAATGCTGATGGGATGATAAAGATCAAGGAGGCAAATCCTCTTAGCAGTCACATTCCATATAGATCAGCAGTAGGTAGCTTGCTTTATTTAGCGATGGTAACCCGACCTGACATTGCTTATGCAGTGAGTTTAGTGTCTCGTAAATTGGACAATCTCACAGAAACTGATTGGGAAATTGTGCAGACAACATTCAGGTACCTTCGTACTACCGTTGCACATGGCATCGTATATAGCGATACAGATGATAGAAGCCTTATGTTATTTAGTGATGCAGATAACAACAGTTGTACTGAAACTCAGAGATCTCGCACAGGTGTGATATCTTTCTACGGTGGAGGTGCAATTATTTGGAGAAGTAAGTTGCAGGAGGCTATATCTAATTCAACAACAGAAGCAGAGTTCATGGCAGCAGCTGATGCGACAAAAGACCTGATATGGTTAAAGCACCTGTTTGCTGAGATTGCCAACGACGTCTCATTACCAATTCTCCTGATTGATAATCAAAGTACCATCAAGTACATCAAAAATCCGATGTTTCACTCTCGCACTAAGCACATCGATCAGAGATACAAGTTTGTCCAAGATGAGTTTTCGAAAGGACATTTTGAACTAGGCTACGTCAGAAGTGATGAGCAACAAGTAGACATTCTGACGAAGGCACTTCCACACCTCAGCACTTTCATGCCTAAAAGACATTACTTGGTGTGACTTCAGTTCTTTAAGTGACAATATTGACTACTGACTGTTTTCATGGTCGAAGGAGGCTGTTATAAATCGAGCATGCTATCAGCGAGCCTCGCGCTATATTTGTTTATCTTGTAGAGTTGCACTTTCGTAATCTGGCAACTTCTACTTCTTGTATATTTTGAGTTTATTTTTTCTAATCGTTCTTTTCTTTTTATTGCTAAGTTCATATTAAATACTATTTAAAATAGCTGTCGCCTTTATTTTGCTAATATTTACAACAAGAGTTAATACCACCAAATAAAGAATGTATAAGTGTTTCATTTCTTACAGGAGTATATCCCATTTGTTCCACGAGACTTTTCAAAATATACATTTTTTGGGATCCGGAATCTGATACAGCTTTCACTAGAATTTTCTTGTTATCTGAAACCAGTTTGATTTTTAATGCCTGAAGAAACACTTTGAGGCCATAGCCATGTTAATCTCTGAACTTTCACATTTTTAACCACTTTCTCCCGATTCTTTACCTCGGGTATCTAGCTTCTCACACATATGGCACATGTCTTTTACCGCATACACTACATTTGATAAACATTTTGCACTTACGTATTGGATAGGATGACCTGAATTCAAACACGCAAAGCAACACTGGTTTTTTCTTACAATATCTTGTCTCTAGGCTAAGCTCATCCTTTGAGCGGTGAAACAGTCTGAACTGGAGTGCTTTCCAGAACAAAAAACACACGATTTCTTTACATCTTTTGAAACCGCAGTAAGTAAATTGGCAGCTGTAGGCACTCTACACGAAATCAAATGCTTTCCTTTTCTCCTAAAAGCTTGGCGATTCTCACTCGAACCAAACTTCTTTTCCATGCTTTCAGGAACTCTTCCTGAAAACAAGATTCAACCATTGGATAAATCATTGAAGCACATTTATCAGTAGTTAATCCTAGTGTTTCTAATGCTTTAAGGTACGATTCAAGTTTGTCCGCGCCCTCATTCATTAAAAATTTTTCATTTTTCTGTACCGAAATTATTAATCTTAATAGTTCGCAAACATAAATTCTACCAAAAGCTCATCGCTTCCAAACCGAGCTTTTAGGCTATCAATTACCTTGGCGTAGTTAGTTCCGGTTGGCGGAAAGCTTTCTACAACTTCTCGCGTGTTAGATCCACTTACAGTAACTTGAATAAGGTACTGAAATTTATTTTCGTGAGCAATATGAACATCCTGATGAATCTGTTGGAATTGGCTCCAAAAAGGTAACCATTCCCTGATATCCCCACTGAATTGTCGAAACTCTAATTTGGGCAAATTAAATTTCCTCCTAGCACAAGTAATAATAGAATTTTCGGACTAACCTGCCATTGCCACTGGCGGGCTCACTTGAATTCGAGCCAACTCCAGTTCGTGTAATCTTATTTTTCCCGTTCTTCATATTCTAATCGTTTTTGCTCCGCCAATTCTTTATGTTTCCGGTCACTAACCAAACGGTTACCAAAATATCTGCAACAAACTGTGGATCTTCGGAATACTTCTTACTTTTCAAAATTGCCTCCTTCAGTTCCGATATTGTGACCTTTTGAGGTAATGTTGCGCCAATTTCATCGGTGACGAACAACAAATCTTCTTTTTTAAATCCTCTTGCTGCTTGAAACATTGTTTCGAATCGGAAAAAATGTCCTGTCGCGGACGCCAGAAAATTTAAATTGCAGCAAACAAATAAATTTTACGGACGCCTTTCAGTGTTATTCAAATGAACTACTAGTTCTACAGATGAACAAACACTTAACAAACAAAACAATTAACTTACTTAACAAATTAGCTTAACAAACAAACTTAACAATTAACTTATTTAACAATTAACTTACTTAACAAACAAACTTAACAATTAAAACTTAACAAACATTTATTAATTTTAAAGCAACTTAAATTTAGTGATATTCATAAATCCTGAAAAATCAAACACCAAAATATCTAATATTAAACATTTCAAGAACGTTGCCATAAGCGAAACTAAAGTAAAACAATAAAAATTAAGCGGAAGTAGAAGTAGTTACAGGTACATGACATTAATTATACCAACATATTACAATCTCTAACAAAGGCTAAACATTCGAAAGTAAAGTGACGGCATGTATAGAGGTCAAAAAGTTGGCCTCGTTAAGAGGAAGATCCGGGGTTCGAATCCCGCTTAGAGCATGGGTGTAATTTATTTCATTGCTCCGTTTGTCCTTGTTATGTTCTACCACTTATATGATGTCAGCGGTAAATTGATTATCAAGAAAGTTAGATATATTAGGTACTACGGCTCTTTTTTTAGGGGGGGGGAGGATAAGATGACGAAATATTTCTTCAATTTTGACGAAATTCGTTTCCTCGAAGAAGTGACAACAGTTATTTCTCCACTTTGACGAAAATTTTGCTTGCAGTCTATACCAAGAATCAGTTTCGTCAAAAACGAAAAAAGTTTCGTGATATTTTTTTACAATGAATGGATAAGAGCCAAATAACTAAATACTAGGGTATACCAACCAGTGATGGAACACACTACAGTGAATGAACATTTCATAGATATTTTCTAAAAATAAGATTTTAAAAGTTTTTACTTAGATTGATTCTTAACAGTGGCTTATTACCTAACAATAGGGAGTCATCTAACAATGCATTGCATTGGGTTACATGTTCATATAGACTTCTCTGGAGAAAAAAAATTTTGAATTTGTTAGTATCTGTGCAACACCTTGTTTCTTTGACAAAATTATATGGGCAGTGTTTGCAGTTTACCGTTTAAAGTGCAATTAATTGCATGTAATACATTTATTTTTCTCACACTGCGAAAAAAAGAATTCAAAATATGGTCATTGAAGTTACGTTTTGTTTATTTAAAACATGATAGCATAAGCAAGTACTGAGATTAGGGAATGTTAATTAACTCGATTACGAAGTGATAAGAAATCAATGAATGAAAAAGTGTTCCTTTACTGGGATTTTTCCAAGTTCATAAAAATAAAAGAAAAATTGTTATTTTCTTGTGCCTTTGGTCGTATTAAACATCAAATTTCTGTTTAAAAAAAAAAAAAAAAGCTTTTAACCGGCATGTTCCTTCACTGGGAATGGATTTCCCAGTGAACAGTATGTGTGAAGAAACATAATTTTACATGGCTTTAAGATGATTAGTAAGTAGTTCTGCGATATAGAGGACACCTAAAATTCTGTGAATTGTTATATGAAAAATTCCTAAAATAATTTCATTTCAAAAGGCTACTTTAGTTGCTAAATTTTTGAAAAGAATTATAATTATAATCTATTTAAAATTTATCTTCATAAATATAGTGGTTAGTTACATCATACGTTAGACAGCTTAATAAACTATGTTTACTAATCGAAAACTAAATAAAGATAATTATAAAACTTTAATAGAGCACTTCTTTGCTGGCTTCTGTGTTAATAATTAGCTAAATTATTGCCCTAATGCGGTCTTTAACAACATGACGAAATGGGTAAGAAAAATCTATTTAACGACAGTCACCCAGGAGAAAAATGGGTAAAGCTTTTTTTAATACGGCATCCACTGATAACTCAGAGCAATGTGAAGATAATTTCAAAAGGCAAAGCTTCCCTTACATAGAACAATATTTACTTTCACTTGAGAATACTTTTACTTTTCTTACTCAAAGGTACATTACCTACTTGATTAAGTAAGATCTTTAGCTAGAATAACAGCAACGCTTAAACTATAAGTTATTTACTTATTTTTCGATATCTAAAATTTCAGATTACTACAATCAAAACGCATTGAATCAATTATCAATCACTTCTGGAATTATGGAATTATTCTACATAGAATCAAAAAGTTTAAAATGTTATTACCATTAAGGAAATTAACAGTATGCCATTTAACAATTTTTCAATATCTAAAAAACCATGTTATTAAATACAATCAACAAATTAGTTGATAGAATGTGAGAAATAAACTTTAATGACACGGAAACGGGGAATAATTGCGAAAAATCTTTGTTCCCGCAATTTAACAGATTACAATCTCATTTCTTTTCTAAATTGTTGTAATCGTATTAGCTATGTAATGTGCATATTAATAGCTTTAAAAAAATTTAGCTGTAACTTGTCAATGGTTTTTAAGCAATACGTGGTAAGCAATTTTTTGAAAAATTTATTAATTTTACAATAGCGTGTGCTTTTATCTAATAAACCAACGAGCAAGAGGGTACTGATTATACTAGGAGAATTGATTAGTCCGCTTTAAATAAATGATAAGCATGTTCCAAACAAATTTAGTTTTTCATCTCACTGTTATTTAAACAAAATAACATCTTCGATAACCGTCAAAAGACATAGTCAATTTATAAATAGTTTTGTAGCTCATTCAAACTAGGTTATATCATATCTTGATTCACTATTGTCATTATTTCTGCTACTATCTTTGTTATTAACTAAATTCTTGGGTAATACAAAAATCTACTATATTTGTTATTAACTTAACTCTTAGGTTTGTTATTAACTTAATGGTGAAGAAGATGTTATGGCCTATGAGACATTTAAAAAATTTAGGAAAAATTATTGAAAAAGGAAAATTTATTTAGAACTAAAATTTAATTTTTCATTATTGCCTCTTTGTTACTTCTTTGGTTAAAATTGGAACTTATTAATATAAATTGCAATTATATCTATATCAAAAAGAAATAAATATGATAAAAATACATTGAAGACAAAAAGTGCTTGTGTTCAATAGAGTTGATAATGTTATATTTATTCAATTTATTAATTAACTAAACGGTTCGACAGCAATAATGTTGAATTATTGTTTTATAGTCATTGTCTATTCTCATGCATTTTTTCATATATTTATTTTTAAGAACGAAATTATGTTGAACAATAAGTTTGTGATAAATTCTACTTCTAAATTGATACCAATTGATACTGTTAGAGATGTGTTTGGCCACCATAGCTAACTCAAAGTAAGTGGTCTGTAATTCAGTTATTAATGATAAATAACAATGGAAGATTTCAGTTATTAATGATGAATAATAAAAATAATAATTATTTCAAACTGTAAATTTATCAAATAATGTAATAAAAGTGTAAAATATTAAATTTTAAGATCAACGAAAAAACCAGAACATGAGAATGAATCTTGTTTTCGACATGGACGTAATAGAACTCGCTTTCTTACACTATAAAAATAATGGTGTATTATTCCCCTAAATTTGATGCTGAATAATTCAAAACATTACGTTATAGAACATTTGAATTTAAATTAACTCCAAATAGAGTGTTCATATATATTTTAAAGAATATAGTTAAATCTAAATATCAATGAAGTAAAATGTATAGACCACACTCATGCGCATTCACACCATTTGTGAATTGCTTTCGCCTACGAATAAACCAATTTCGGCGTACTTTGTATATCGTCAGTAGATTGCTCACAATCGAGTACAAAATGGAGTGAGTTTGTTGGTGTCCTGCATTCTGCTATTACAGTTAAAAAAACGAAATTCAGCAGCTACAAAATGTATGTATGTTTTTTAACTACGTTACAAGGATAATTAGATTTTAATTTTTTAACATTTGAAACTCTAGGAATTATATAGTATTTACTTTCTATCCGTTACTGTTCCGTTAAGCCTAATTCGAATTCATCTTACGTTTGTAATATTTTTTTTATGTTTGATTTACGAGCTAATTTTATTTTAAGTATTAATGTGTGTACCCTAAGCTAATTGTTCTCACTTTTGATTGTACCATAAAGATAAATTTACTGACACCTATGTGTATTATATCTAAGTGTAATTACAAACTTTACTGAGGACGAGAAATAGTGATGACAGCTACTTTACATCAAAAATAGTATAAAAGAACATTCCGGTTGTTTCATGATTCTAAGAACTGCATTTGATGTTTCATGACTGCAAAAATTATATTTTGTATTTCATTTCAACATTTTTATCGTTACCGTAATTTTCGGTGTTAAGATTCACGAAACTTTTTTCACTGTTGAAATGATGAACACTTTCCTAAATTTTTTAAATAAGTGCCTAAAAATCACGCATTTGAAAAAGATACTTCAATTTTAATACCTCGAAATAACTAAAAATGTTTACACAAATCCATTTAAAACTTCGCTTATTATCTGCTTAAATTTAAATAAGTTTAATACGTTGCTTAAAGATCTATTTAATTTTTTCTAGCAAATCTATGGAGCAAATTATTTTGGAAAAGTGAACTATCAATTCAAACTTATCAATCAAATTTTTCCGAAGAAGAGCAATTTTTATATACAAAATATTTTTAATAAATAAAAATTTCTGATAATCAATATTACGATGCAGAAAAACTAATTGCTTATAATATTGTACTTATATGCAACAAAAAATATTTTAATAAAAGAATTAATTAAAAAGTAGTTGAGTTCAATTTACTAATCAATAAGAAATGTATGTAAAATGTGAAACAATTTCAAAACAAGAATCTTAGAATAATTTTACTTGAGTTCGTATAAAATGTTTTGGAAGTATCGAAAAAAACTTTTGCATATATACTGGTGATGAAAAGAAAAGGTATTGTTCGAAGAAAAAATTCAATCTTCAATAACGTCTTTCTACATAAAGCTTTGAAAGAATTTTCAGTATTCTTCATTTTACGATTCTAAGAATTGTTGTATCAGTTGATACTCTGCTATTTATTTATTCTATCTTTGAATCTTTGAATTCAAAAAAAAGCACTGCGTCTTTATATTTGAATCTTATAGGTAGAAAAGGATTTTCCATTTGAATGGTCAAAAAGTCTTTTTTAACAAACACTTTTCAAAAAAGCATACAAAAAGAAAAGGTACGTTTTGAGTTTTAAGATGTAGTGCTATGATTCTGTTTATTTTCAAAATTCTATCATTTTTATTTGAGTTGCTATAAATACTATGCAAATATTTTTAAATGAGTTACTGAATTACATTTTGAAGGGGTTGTTAAACTTTAATAATTAGTTTTTTATTGAAATAAGAGGTACCACCTGATCGCTCTATTCACAAGCGACAGTAATTGTTTCTCAATATTCATTGTTTTTTTCTTCATAAAAGTCTGTATTTTCCACAAATACAAAGAAAAATTTATGTATAAAACATATAATTAATATAATGAGATTCACGTGAGAACATAGTGTTAATATGTTAATCGAAACGAAATGAGTGATTACCTCAATTTAAAAACAATCAATTATAATTAGAAAAATAATATTTAAGAGACAGTTTTTTTTTAAGAAAAATTCGGATAAATCAGTCAACTTAAGTATTTGAAATTTTTGATTTTGTTAAAAGTTTATATGTTCTTTATGTAAAACTATTCGACACGTATTTTATATTAGATTTAAAAAATAATAATTTCTTTCTGAGGTTTTTTTTCGGGAGAGGGGGGTCCAAATTAAAATTGCTCAGGAATTTCTTAGAAAAACTATCTATTTACATGAGGTAATACTTTTTGTGAAATGAGCGAATCGTGACACTGATAACTATTGTGTATTCTACTAGATTCACACTAACTATTAAAGAATACATATTTACAGTGGATAAAAAATCAAAAGTCATTCATAATTCTTGAAAATAAGACTATTTTCTTAGAATTTGACAATCAGAATCTGCTAGTGGTAACAATGAACCACAGCAGCATATATTTCTCGAATACATATTAATAAGTGGTACCTAAAAAAAAAATCAACCTATGTGTGACGTACATTATTCGTGACCTTAAAATTGACTTCAAAGTAGCAAGAAACTGAAATTTTGCACAACGTCAGTAACTGTCTTCGTTAAAACTAGAGAAGAATGAAATTTGTTGAAACAGATACAGAAGAAACAGAACCAGTTCACAGATCTATAACTGATTTAACTTTTATATAATGTGGTCTTTGAAGTCCGTACTTGAGTAACTGCATTCAGAAAGAGTTACTGGAATGCGATAAATTGCTTTTAAAAAATTTTATTTAGATTCATTATGAATAAGTAATGCTTTCCCCCAAGATGAGTTTTTGTCTCATCTAGAATTTACAGGGGGGGAGGTGGAAAACATATTCATTGCGATCTAGGTAAGTGATATGCTAGGCAAGTTATAAAGGTTTTAAATTTGTTAACTGCAAAAAGGTAATTTTTGTAAGCAAATATTTTAACCTGTTAGTGAACTGAAGCGCTCCTATCGACTGCTCAAAAACCTAATTTGATTGAGAGCATTGCTTCAGAAATTGATCTGTTTCTATAAGAACTATTATATAGTGCTACTCGTATATATCCACCACTAGCTTCATGTTATTCAAATTCTCTGTTACGATGCACCCTTCCACATTTTGGTCTAGACAGGGAACAAATTAATAACGCCTTCTTTTTAATCTAACGGTATTGTAGGAGGACACCTAATTTCAAAATAATCCGAAGCTTCAAAGTTTATTTTCGGAAATTTGGCTTTTGCTCCACAAATATCTGATCTGCGCATTCTAAATGCCCCTGTAGCATTCTAAAGAAGACTTGAGATATCTGTTCCTTTGTCCCATTCCAGATTAAGTTTGTGATCATAAAGCTACAGATTTGAGCATTAAAGTTTAGATCAGTTAGGCATTATTTCTACATAAAATCAGACATTAAATGGATATTATAAAAGAAAAAGCCTTAAGAAGCCAGACATGAAGCCATGTAGAAAATAAACAAACTAATATGCATCGAAATTGTTAGGTACACAAAACAAAAATATATCACGGTTACAATAAAATACACAAAGAAATAATAAATCTAAGTGAAGTAAAAGACGAGAAAGAATTCTATTTCAACAAATTTGATACGTCTCTGTATTTAATTAACTTGTGTGGAGAGCTCAATTCTAACACACCATTTTGCTTACAAACGATCAGCTGGCGTCATATGTGTGGATATCAGTGATCTTCTTCCTCTTGAAGTACCCAATTGCATTTAAGAAAAAGTATTTGAGGAAATAAAACGGCAAAAGCGATGATTAGTTGCAATAATGTAAGTTGATAAACAATTTATTTGGCTCACCCACGTAAAACTTTTTTTTTTAAATTTTAGTGCAAAAACAATGAAATAATTTAATCAAATACAAAAAAGTGTATCATAAGATAGGTCTGAGATAAAATGGTTCAAAATCGAGCTATAATATGGTTCAAAATTTCAGTAATTTTTAAATGGTGTTAAATTGAACTGTTCAAATTGAATCATAGCAATTGTATCAAAGCACGATAATATGGTGAGCTAGCTTAAGGATGCAGCAAAGAAGAACTGCTCAACTCGCTCAGCTGCATAAACGTGGATCATTATTGAGCAAAACAGTGTAAAACGGAATCAAATAAATTTAGGAAAAAGTGATCAGAAATTATGAGTATGTGTTTGAAACGTTAATACCGTTGTCTGGTTTTTATCTTACAAGCGAAACAATTACACCAATAAAAATAGCTGTCCTTTTTATTCCTGTTTTATTTTTTTCTCTTGCATTCCTCCCGTCTCCGTGATTGTTCTTTTTATTGGCAAGGAAATAAATTACTTTAGGAATGTGAAAGAACCAATAGGAATAGTAAAAAATTACTCGTTTCTTTTACCTAGAGTTATCTAGAAATGAATCAAATAAAAAAACCACACAATCGTATCGAGAATATCGATTGAATTTTGAACTTAGCTGGGTTTTTGCAGAAGTGGAAAAAAATCGTAAATTAATTTTTCATAATTTTTTTTTTTTTTGAAATGGTCTTACAACTGCTAAATTTAATTTCACGATTTCATTTCGTTTTCTCACGTAGAGATTTAAGTTATTGATTTTTTACTCTTTATCATGCATATGTTATTTAATATGAGAAAAGTTTTATCTCCTTTAAGGGCCATTTTTACTTTATTTCATTTATTTTTACCACTCAAACTGCTCCCTTAAAATTTAATATAGAGGTAGAATTAATTACATTAGAATAAAACAAATAATAGAGAAAGTAGTTTGTTGAATCTTCTCGTTTTTCAGAATTTCAAGAGAGACTTTACTTTCAAATAGCATAATAGCTTTTTTTCTGTTATTTTTAAACATTGAAAATTATATTTTTACTGTTTTCAATTTTTTGATTATTAATGAACGCTTCCTTTTATTCAATATCCAGTATGTATTATTCTTATTTGTTTATGAAGTAAATTGTTGTTAACGGTATAAATATTTTTAAGAAAAATATAATATTGTACTACCAAAGTTTATTTCTTGCATTAATGCGCTACACTGCAAAAAAAAATCTATTACATTTACAGTCAGCTGGTGAGCCAGTATAAAACAGTCTATTTCGCCGAAAAATACTGTTATTTAAAAATGGACACCTGTTTTTTAAGCAGAGAAGCGCTGTTATTTTAACAACCTAAATCTGCTAGTTTAACAAAAAAACTCATTTTATAAAATAACTATGTCTGCATTGCGGTTGTGACGTAACTACCACTACACTTATTAAACATCAATTCACTAGTGTATAAGACATGCTAGATTCAATCTTGAGGTGCCTTTTGATAGATAACGGTTGGCATAGTCGAAAGCACTTTTATCACATTGGTGACTTACCACTATCTCTCACATTGGTGAACCGGACGTAATATGAACACGCCTACTTCGTTGTATAGTAAACATTGAAAAGTTAACTTGCTATTTGCAGCTGCGTCATCGTCCTCCTCTGGCTGTTGCTTCTCAGTCTCATTTACACACAACGATATCCTGCACACACTTGACTGCTAATAGCAACACACCATCCACATTACCGTGAACTTAACACATCTCTCTCGGTCTTTCGGGTATACGGTAGAATTCAAAAAAATTTTCAGCAAAAATAATTTTTTCTGTTGAATTTACAGTTAATTTATGCTGTAAAGTGTGATTTTTTACTTTCCCTTCGTGAGCGAGCAATACTTTTTTATGTTTCAGGCTTGTTTAACTTAATACTTTAATCGCTTAGTTGATAAAAGCAATTATATTCATTTCTATATAAGTTTATATGTACCTTGGGTTTCAAATAAACTGTCAGCTTTCTTGGTTGCCACATTTCGATTATCTTTATAACAAAATTTCTTCATTCTATACAATATTGAAAAGATGCTCAGGGGTCGACTGGGGGATTAGCCCAAATATCCGAAAATACATTTATTTAAATAGCATCAGTAAAATGGTGTCTTATGGCGCGGAAACTTGGTTCAACAAGCAGGTGAGAACTATCAACAGGATTAAAAAGATTGAGAGAATTCCACTATTAAATATCACTAAAGCCTATCGAACAACATCAACCTCAGCATTAAAGGTTTTGGCTGGTGTAATCCCACTGGATCTTATTATTGAAGTGGAATCAATAATGTCAAACTTATATTTGCATAACAATAACCCAATAGAAAAACTTGAGCTCCCTCTAAAACACCCAGCCAAATTAATATCTATTAGCTATAGTTCAGAATTACCAACAGGAAAATGTATAGAAATTTACACAGACGGATCCAGATTGATACATAACAATGAGTATAGGGTGGGATGCGCTTTCATCGTTTACTATTGGGGTGGCCCTATAGAGAGTTTTCAATATAAAATTAGCAACTTTGCATCGGTTTTTAAGGCAGAGCTCTGGGAAATCCTGCAGTCGATCCATTGGATCATCAATAACCAAATCTTCAATACGGTTATAATTTATTCGGATTCTCTTTCCGGGTTGCAGGCTTTCTGTTGCCCGGAGGAGAAGGAGTTTCTGATCAAAATGGTTAAAGAAAATTTTTGGGACAATATTAAGTTAAATTGGATTAAAGCCCATGTTGGTTACCGTGTCAATGAGGAGGCTGACAGTCTGGCTAAATTAGCATGTCAAAAACCAAAAATTGATTTATACGATATTAGACCTAAAAACTCAATAGAAACAGATTCTTTAAGCAAAATTTATTAAATTGGCAAAACCAATGGGACAATATTTCAAATCAGGGAAGCCACACAGACGAATTCATTAAAAAAATAAACCCTATCAAATTTCTATATTAATCAGTGTTTAACTAATCACGGAACCCAGGGTACGTATCAAGCAAGATTCCACAATAAAACGGATCAGTGCCAAATGTGTGGTTGTCTAGACAATCTTGAACACATGCTACTTACCTGTCCGAACTTTCGGGACATCCGTAACCTTTACTTTCCATCAAATCTGACTATCAATTATTCCATTCAGAAATTATGGACTGTCCCAAGGATAAGTAAGGGAATAGAACAAATTATTAAAAAACATTTTGAAAACAATCTTCCAGAACTGGCGGACGATTGAGCATACTGTTTACTTGTAAATTAAGTGTTTTGATTGATTTCATCTTTCCATCTGCAATTGTTCACCATCCACAATATTTCCAATTTTATGTTCCTTAATGTTTTCAATTTTCCATGTTATAATTATGTTTGTAATCTATCAGTACTCCCTGGATGTCCCCTGGCGGGGGCGGGACAGGGTTGAGTAATAATGAGTAATAAAAAAATAAGTTTGTATGGTTTGTTATATATATATATATATATNTTTGATCAAATGATCGGATCTTCACGTTTTAGGACTCAGTTGTTCGAGGGGTTGACCTTAAATATGCTAATTAATTAGTGCAGACGATATTTTAAGTAATAAACCAGACACAAAAACGTACTTTCTACGAATGAATTCGATTCTTCGATTTCTGCCCGACCCCCAAAATATAGGGGGAAGCCTCAATCTGGGAAAAATGGTCCCCATAGTTTGGTCAGGAGAGCGATTCAAAGTGAACTCTTTAATATTAATTTTACTTTTTGCGCTTTTCGCCATAACTCGAGAACTTTTTAAGTGAATTGAAAAATTTTTGCAAGCAATTATAAAATTCGTTTATCCTGAAATAATCCCAAGCAAAAAATAAGTTTTAGTAAGTATTTATTATTTTATTCTTAATAAGAAGTTTTAATTATTTTGTTCTCTAAAGAAATAGTAGATTTAAAATTCGATTTCTCAGGAACTATTCGACCGATTTTGCACAAATGTTGTATTTTGCCATGTAGAACTACATACTGTGGCGTTGCGGTCTAATTTGCAAATTCCGAATCTACTAATCTCTGACGTTGGATTACGTCGCTTGCAGCCGATAATTGTATGACGTAAACCTCAAGCCTGAATGCAGATTTCCTCGGAGTATATGCGTGAAGTACGAAATCGGCGAAACGCGCACAGGATGCATTTTGATATATCTTGGCCGCCTCTCCACTGCTCTCACTCTCTCTCTCTCCGTCGGTTCGTGAGTAACTACCTAGCAGTTAGGCATGTTCTTGCCGGTTACTCATTTGCAGCTTTTTCTATGCTGCTTGAATGTTAAAATTGTTATATTTTATTTATGTAAAAATGTTTAGTTAAATTTACCAAGTTTTTCAGTGCTAATAAAGATAGTTGTTTATTTTAACTGGGAGTGTTGTTTATGGAGTGACACGACATAAACCTGTTGTTCTTTCTCATGAACATATATCAGAGTTGGAGTCAGATTCCTTCCCAGAGTTCAATTGGGATTCGACCAAACATACCAATCTCCACAATATATATATATATATATATAAACCTACAATTGGTACTACTGCTTTTACATTCAGGTACAAAATAAATAAATCTAAAAATTCTATTTTGAAAAAACATCTGTAGCTTTCGGAAGAAAACTAATTGCTTGTATAAATAAAAAAAAATGTGTTCACCAGTGTCATCAATCACTCTACCATTTCATCTAAAATGTAACAGAACCTAATTATTTTTTTAGACTTTCATGTATACATGTACATTTTTAAAAAAATGGATATTATTTTTTTTTTAAAAAAAACATGGCATTGGCAATGACATATTTTATTAAATAGCTGTTTTCCTCTTATTGAATTTTTTAATAATTTAATCTAAATTACAGCTGAAATTATTGAATCAAATGAATTAATTTACGAATATCAGAAATGAAAATTTTATATATTTCATCTAAAAAAAAAAAAGTTTTTTTACGAAATTAGTTATATCAGAGTGCATAAGCAACTCGAGAAGCGTAAGCGTTAGTAATATTAAGTTTAAAAATGTTAGAATTTATTTTTATTATCTATACATCTATACATCTATATCTATACATCTATACATAATAATAAAAGCGGCTGTGTGTGTGTGTCTGTAATCACAATATATCGCCCCAGAAGCCTCGCCCANAGCAGAAGCATAGATCCTTAGGCGGCTAGTTTTTAATATTTTTAACTATCAAACAACACTGTAAAAAATTTACAGCTTTGTCGCGCCAAACTTTGGCATTCATTTACTGGCTACATAAATTGGTGTTTAATTTTACTATATATTGGTGCTTTCACTATCTCCAAACAATCAGAGAAGATTGCACCAAAAATAGGTATTTTGAAAAAAACCTAAAAGCAGAGAAATGTTGCACAAAAAATCAGTGTTTTGAAGCAAACTAAAGGCGGAAATAGATTGCACCATGATTTGGTATTTCAAAAGGAACTAAGAGCGAGGAAGGTTGCATTAATAAGCATTTTTCAAGCGCCAAAAAACAGAGAAAGTTATCGTCATTATTAAATATTTATAAAAAAAGAAAAGATAATTTAAATCAAATTTATGTAAACAAATTATAATTTAATGATTTAAATCTATAAAAAACTATTTTCATTTTGGAAGTGCTATGTAATACACTGCAAAAAATTTCGAGCTATGTTGTACCAAACATTGGTATTCATTTGCTGGCTACATAAGTTGGTGTTCAGTTTTACTATATATTGGTGCTTTCACTAGCTCGAACAATGGGAGAAGGTTGCACCAAAAATCGGTATTTTGAAAGATCCTACAAGCAGCGAAAGGTTGCACCAAAAATCAGTGTTTTGAAGGGAACTAAAAGCGATGAAGGTTGCACCATTATTAGGAATTTTTAAAATGCTAAAAAGCAGGGTAAGATTGCCCCATTATTAAGAACTTTCAAAGCGTCAAAAAGCAGAGAAAGTTAGATCATTATTAAATATTTATAAAAAAAGCGAAGATAATTTAAATCAAATTATAATTTAATTATTTAAATCTAAAAAAGTTTTAAAAAAAACTATTTTAATTAAAACGATGTGCTATGTAATATATATATATTACATAACATATATGTAATATATATATATTACATAACACATCTAAAATATAGTTTTTTCAATTTTTATAGTTTTATATAATTAAATTATAATTTGATTTATATGAATTTGACTTAATTTATCTTCTCTTTTTTTATAAATATTTAATAATGATGCTAACTTTCTCTGTTTTTTGGCGCTTTAAAAATATTTTCCTTCATATAAAAGTTTTTCCTTCTTCAAGTTGATATATATATGTAAAATTAAAATTCTCTTTTTACATTTTAGTCGTTAAAGAACCAACAGATGTTATAGAGTTAGTACCACTAATGTTTTAAAGAGAATTTTAATTTTAGGCTGAAGCAAATTCTTATTACTATGTATTTTGAGATTATTTTATTATTTAAAAATAAAAATATTACTTTCACAAATAAAAATTTATTAAAAAGAGTAGAAAAATATTTGATTAGTCAACCGCCAATCTCTAATAAAGGAAACATTCCAATATTAATTACATTGGCATATGGAAATAATACATTTGAAGTAAATTAAGATAAGTAAAAATAATGACATAGCTTGGAAATATTAACAAAAAATATACAGATCGATATTCAAACATAATTTGTTCATTTACAATTGCTTTGATGTTTGTATACATAGACATAATGTAATAATTTTTATGCAAAATCTTACATTTTAAATATATTATACTATTTATACATATCACAGCATTCATAAAAAATACAAAATATTCACTCAAAAATATGATAGACAGTATGTTTTTGTTACTAAGAGAATGCATTCAATTCCAACTGATTTTTAATTTAGAGTAATTTAAAATAAAAATTATGTTAACATATGCCTCAATGTTTACAGCTTTGAAATTTGGGATCACCTAAAAATAATTTTTAATATTTTAATAAGATACTAAATTTCTTGATATACTCTGCCTCATCTGAATTAAAATTTACAATATAACTAAATTACTTTTTTACAAACATAATTTACTACTTGATAAAAAGATTAAAATTTCACTCATTTTGGAAAAAATTACTGTCATTTTTTTTACAAACTAGTAAGTGGTGGTGAGTATTTGAGCAAAAGCAGTATTTTTTATTACATATTCATTATTATAGATTTTTTTGGTGCTATTACTTTACCTACATCACATTTTTCAGTTGATTGTAAAAAACACAGCAAAATTTAAAAAGATTACACACAAATAAAACTTTGGAGCCTTTTTACAAAATAATAATTGTTTTTCCAAACACAGGTTCTTCATCCTCAAAACTTGAAACTATACACATTCCTTGTTTGTAATCTGTTCTTGAAACTAGTACTTTTGAAGTTTGAAAAAACTGCTTATAACCTTCTAGAATTCTGGTAATTTCGGCAGAATAAATATTTTTATTAATATGCTTTGCACTGCTTATAACAATATTTTTTCTTAAGACTCTTTCTTGATTAAAAGCATTGAAGTTGTTGGCGCCTTTGGGCAAATGAAAGAAGATTAAAAATAATGTAATTTATGCTAATAAAAAGTATAGGAATTGAAATAATTTTACGGACGAAGCAAAATTTGAACCCTTAAATTTTTAAAACATAAAAAGATCAATCAAAGCAAGTCATATTTTAATTACTATTTTTGAAATACAATATTAAAGAAAAATTGAGAAATTTTCGTTCTTATGTAGAAAATTGCTTAAACCTTTCACCATCTGAATCATTTTTTCGAGACCAACTATTTATAGGAATGGGGAGGGGTAATTTTATCTTAAAACTCCTTTCACCCACAAAGATCCTGGAAAGGAAAGGACGGTTTTCGTATTTTAAAATATTATTATTATTATTATTATTGTTGTTAAAATGCGCCAAAGCACTCAAGTAGAATTTCTCCTCAGGAGAAATTATGAACTGAATTTCATGCACGGCAGCCCCCAAAAAAATTTGCAGAAGGAACTTTCCCCTGTGAAAATATTAAATGAACAATATGATCATCACTTGGATAGATCAAAGAGTTTGTGTTGAGTCTAAGAGGGCGGGATATGGCTGCTGATAAACACATAAGCAGTATTCATGTGGATGGTACCATCCACATATATACTATTTGTGAGGATTGTCTTTTTAATTAAAGTTCTTTTGCTTCATCGAAGCAGAAATATTTCAGAATAAAAAAAAATTACTTTTATAATTAAAATAAAACTCTTAAAATAATATATATTTTTTAAAGAAACAACTGTAAATATTATAAGGAATACATATGACCTTTTTCATGATCAATTATAACGTTCGATTTTATGCTTATGTTATATTTTCGCTCCCTCACAAACCACAAATGTGGGTAAATAAATCTACAAAAAAAAATAATAATTCATGGAAAAATAAGTATCTAAAGCAAAGTAACTGTGAGCATCTAAGTACTTTTTATTATTTAGATTTAATTAAAAAGTATATTTTTATTAACTTTTTAAATACGACATTTTGTTTAATTTAATTCTTTTTTTACCTTAGTAAAAAAACATTAATAAAAAAATCTAATTTTAAAAAAAATTATAATAAGAAATCAGCTTATTTCTAAATGCTCTAAAAACATATCTTGTTCTGGTCGGCATTTTGTTCAAATTTCAGTAAAATTCTTGGTGAATAAAAAAAATTTAGCGCATTATTCTCTTTAACGCCAATACGTTTCTTTGTTGTTGTTTTCTTCCTACCTCGTGAGCCAAAGAGAAACCAGTTTCCATGACAGCGACTGCTTTTCTCTCTAGTGCTAATTTGAGTATAATTCGAATTGAAAATTTTACAACAAAGGCATTTGAGAATGTATAGACAAAAATTCGTGTAATTATGTGACATTACAAACGGAAATGAGCAATATAGCACATGAAAATTAAAGCAGAAGCATAGATATTGATAAGAAGTTTTAATGCTAACAGAGAGTACATACAATATTTTTCCCCGGTAGAATGCAATTAAAACACGGAACTGGAACATTTTCACCAGCAGTAAATTTGGCGGAAAGCTACGCTGCTTAAGATGCCGTATTTACCGTTTATTTGTCACTGGTATTGCAACTTCTGTTTCGCATAAAATGAATGTATCTCCTTATTTACTGAAAAAGACCTAGTATAGATTTTAAAATATTTAATTATTCATACAACGAATATAGTTTCCTAGAACACACAACACTCTTTCAGAAAATACAACGAAATTTTTAAATATGATATGAAAGAAATAAACTGTAATTATTGCAAATAAATAAGAAAAGTTTACTTACTTGCAAAAGAAATAGTCAATTTCAAAGACAAGTTGCATGAGATGATAGCAAGTTTCGACAACAAAATCTTCCATTAATCAGCAGTTACAAAATAAGTAATCGGTCACAGTTAAAGCTTGTACGAAAGTTTGATGCAATCGATTGAGCCATGAATGTATTTCTCGATCATATTTACCAATTTATGGCGCAACCTAAGTAAAACAATTTTTCATTTGACCAATTTAACGAAAAACAAAAGTAAAAAAAATAATTTACTGTTAACAAAAAAAGTCTCTGAAATTTAACTCGTCAACTCGTATAGTCAATGATTATACTAAATAGCAAAATGACATAAAACGCTAGAAAAAAAGATGACGTTTTATTTAATATTTCAATCATATAATGTTTTTAAACGTTGTATTACTAACACTAAAAACTTCAGTCGAAGTACAGTTTGCTTAAATGAATAAAAAAATCTTTAGTCATGCTTCTATTTTATAATGTAAATAATCGGATTTATTATTTACAATTTAAAAATTTACTTGTAAATTACATTTATTAAGTATAAATTATTGCTTTTTATCCTATTAAAAAGTAAAAGCAGCTGTTTAGAATACAACCTAATCATTCGATGTTGAGTGATTACCTGAGAACGCAATATTTCACATATCAGCAGTTTTGAAATTTTTATCTTCACTATTTTTGCATCTCAATCCTCTAAAAATTCTGATAAATTTATAGATTTTTAGGTAATATATCTATGAATAAACAATAAACAGACAATATATCTATAAGTAAACCATAATATCAATTTTTGATGGAATAATTTTTAAAAACCTAATGCAATTCTCGTATTTCTTTAATGTATTATAAATCATATTAAATTTCGATCATGATATTAGACACTAATATTTAAATAAATAATTTTGTTAAAAATAAAAGAAAACATTTTTAACTAAAGATAAAGAAATATTTATAATTTGGTATGTAAAACCTGTTTTAAATTAATGAGTTAAGGGAACAATATATAACACTGGGGAAAATATTTTTTCCCGTTGCATGAAAATTTTAAAACGGATCTTGGATGCTTTCAAGTTGCTGATTTCAAATCTGCAATCGCATTCTCTTTCCAAACTACAGTTTAAATTTAAAATGACATTTGACATTTGTACTCCATTTTTTCTCAACATGTACAAGTTTAAAATCGCTATATATAACAGGAGATCGCTTAAATATTGAGAGAACTTCTAAGGGAGTTAGGGCACATCATCAGGACTAAAATTGCATAGGAACTTTTGTCCGGTATTGTTGTCATACGCAGCAAGGTAAGCTTCCCTGTTATGATCTGTTTTTTTCATGTGTTTCGGAACGGGTCATAATAGGGGAGCACCCCTAGCTGCGTATGATCGCATTCTTCGGACATTTGTTCCTATCCAGTTTTATCCTGATGATGTACCCTTGATTTCCTAGAAGTTAGTAGCAACATTTACGTGACCCCCCTGTTATATATAACTTTTATAAACTTGTAAATTTCAACAAAAAATAGACTACAAATATCCTTTAAGGGAACTGTAGCATTAGGAGCAAAGCTAATTTTAGTTTTGAAATCCCCACACCCGAATTCGGCAAAATTCAGTATTTGTATTAATGCAACAAGAAATTTGTTCTATATTTATTTTGTAGAGCCAGTTATAACTAGGAGCATTAGTTGACGCTAAGCATTTCACTTTTTCCTACTAACATTTTTTCACTTCGTATCTAAACATACGACAATTTCTATTGTTGTAAACCAAAAGAAATATTTTTATACAATTGCATCGCATTTATTAAATGAATTGCTTTCAAAGAAATGAGAAGAAATAAGCAGCCAAATTGCATTTTATGTGTATTCTAGACAACTGTTTATTGTAAAAAGATTCTTGACCGTCCATGTGGAAAAAAATCCATTTTATTTACGAGATTCCAATTCATTGTCAAAATGTATTTTTAAGAAAACAAGATTTGGTGTCGGAAAAATGAATGGCAGGATATCATCGTATTCTTCAGACTAGAATTTTCAATATACTTTACGAACGCATTCCTTCTAAAGCTTTATGCAGACTGACAACTAGATATGCTTTTTCTCCAAATAATAGTTTAGCTTTTTGTTGACAGTATTCATCCAAAAACTTAATGCAAAAAAGGTTTTTGGTATTATTTTACATTGTATTATGATTCAAATGTATAGATATTATAAATAGTGCATAGGGTGATATTTAGAACACATATGATATTATTTATAGTACATGTTATAAAAATACATATAGATAAGTAAAATAAGTTGCTGAGAGATCGAAAAATTATAAGTTTTGTAAGAATGTAATGTATTTTCAAAAGCATTGAAGACTAAATGACAAAAGTAGATTTATATAAAAGTCAATTAGTTCAGTTGAAAGTTCATCAATTCACAAAAGTTCATCAATCCAATAATTTATCATTATTTCTTGAATTATTTCGGCGAAATTCATCAGTTTGACCTCATCTCGTGCAAGGATTAAAATAAATTAACTTTGACATAGTTGAAATGAAATATAATGAGAAAAGTTCTGGGGCGTATCTACGATAAAGCAATATAAATAATTTTGTAGAAATACGGCAACGATATTGTCACAAATAGAAATAGGGTGAGAATGAGATTTTGATATAAGGATTCACTGTAAACAAATACGGTAAAAAGTACGAGTACTCAGGGTGTCGATACTTTTTACTGTAAAATCCATTTTTACCGGAGCATGTTACGGAACAAAAAAATCTGACATACCGTAATTTTTGCTGAAATATTTTCCTTAAAATCACTGAATTAATAAATGCTAATTAAATAAATGCTACTGTAAAATTACGGTATAATATTTAATGGTCAAAACGGATTTTACGGATGATGCACCCAAATTGCCGGCACTTTTACCTCTCTTTAATGCGAAACAGTGTAGAGAGATTGACATGACACATTTAGCAAATGAATAAAATGGAACTGTAAAGAGGGTCTGGTAGCTCTAAGCCACGTTGAAGATCAAGGAGAGGGTGGTTGGAGGTTGTTGAAGAAGTCTTAAAAAAGATCAAAATTAAGAACTGAAAACCGTTGAAAATGGAAGGTAGTTCTGAGGCAGGCTCGAAGAACTGTTAAACCAATGAATGAATGGTAAAAGTTGAAGTGACATGAAACTTTATGCAAACCTTCAAAAATCAAAATGCTTTAGCAGAACGATTCTTGAATCATTCTGCTAAAGAGTAAGTAGTGTTGACTTTAACAACTATCCATTGGGGTTATTTTGCCCAATTTAAAACTTCTAGCTAAAACTCCATGCATTTCTCTATCAGTTAGAAAAAGTAAAATAATTTTAAAAAGTTGGGGGAGAGCTTACAGATTTGACTTTTACAGTTAAAATTAATTGTATGTCTTCCTTTTTCAGTCAAATGTCTGGTTGACAGATTTTCTCAGATAACAAAAGTAATTTCTTCCACCAAATATTTTCTTTTGAAAACTATCTCCAAGTTCAACTTCTTTTTTGATTTCGCTAGACGCATGGATCAGATCTAGCTGGCGTTAAATCGTGAATGCCAACTACTGAGAAATGTCACTTTACCCTGGATTAAACTGAGCAAAAATAAATGTAAACACAGGTGAAAAAATTTATAAATTTGGTGCATAGTTGTCACCATTTTTGGTGTAGAAGTAAACTAAATTCATTTTTAAGTACAGAACTCTGTAGCTATTGTGCAAAACATTGTATGAAATTGACAAAATAACAGTAGTCTGAAAGATTTAGTGCAAAATTTCCTTGCTTTTCAAATGAAATGGTTTTACAATTAAGTCACAAATTGATTGTAATGGGCACGAAAATATATGTTGTAAACTAACAATTAAAAAATGAATAAATAAATAACAAAAGTATAACAGAGAAAAAGTAAATAAAAATGTGACTATAGCACTGTAAATTTTTTTGGGTTTAAATAAACACTAAAAATGGTGGCAACTATGCAACAATTTTTTACAGTGCAGCTAAATTGTCAGTCTTTTTATAAAGTTTTAGTAGATAATTATTTTCAGAAATAAAGAAAAAAAATCAGATTAGTAATGATTTTTCATTTCGTTTCAATTTTTGTCCATAACGATTTTTCCCGATTTTTGTACAAAATTGAAGAAATCTTTTAAAATTTTTTTATTTGTTTCAATTATTTTGCGAATGAGTTTGTAAAACAACTATTTTTAAGAAAAGTCAGTCGAATTTATCAACAGAAAAATAGTAAATTTATTCATAAAAGGAGTGTTTTTGTAACTGCTTACGTTATTTAAAATATAGTCTGTTTGCATCTATAAGATTAGTTTTAAAGCAATAACATTGCACCTCAATATTTGAAAATCCAATCATTTGACGGGAAACGGATCAAAAGTTATTAAGATGTGCAAGCATGCACAAAACAAAGGTTAAATTGAAATGATGAATTTCCTCCGAGAAATTGTCATACTTTTGAAAAATTATAAGCGTAACAATTAAAATCAAATACAAATTTACATGAGTATCAAAAATAAAATAAATCTTCTTGGTTTATTTGATACGGTCTCTCGGTTTTTCTCCCAAATATCCTCTTTTTATCCTGCGATTTCAATCTTCCCACAAAAGCAATTAATTTTTCTTTCGAAAAAAAAATCATTTTAAGAAGCAGGAAACCATTAAAGGCTTCAAAACGATTGGTAACTGTTTTTTTTAACTTTTTTAATGGCGTTTTGCATTTGTCTTAAGGACCGATTTTGTATCCATACAGTTTTAAATAAGAATTGCATCATTCGTTCTTTTTTTTCTTCTTCCATGTAAGAGGCATCAAGTTTTAAACCTTGATGCCTCTTATACAATTACTACTACAACACTTTATTTTAGAGCATTTATTTTTAATTTTTCGTAAATCCTATGTTTATACTTGTTTCGTAAATCCTATGCAAAATTATCATTGGAAATATAATATCTTTAAAAACTATTTAATTCATAAAGACGCAGATTATAACATAATTTTCAAATTTTTTCCTTACTTCTTAGACAAAAGTATAGTTTGAAAATTATCTCTCGTCTCCTTAAATTAAATTAAGGAAATTTTTTTAAGTGTTCAATATTTTTAAATATGATTTAAAAGGCTATGTAAACAGCATGACAGGACTTTCAAAAGTCCTGCTATGCTGTTTATATTATCTGGAAGGAGGGAGGCAGTACTGACTCTTTTGTTTGTCTATTTTCTCAAGTTGAGCTCATAATCTCAATAAACTTCAATTACTTTTTTCTGAAACTTGGATTCAGGGAAAACATTGAAATAAATGATATTTTTACCTTTGCTTTCACAGTGTTTTTAAGTAGGGGAGCTAGCCTAGTCCAATTTCCTCTTAAACTTCTTTCTACTTGACAAACACAGGTTGCCCTTGATTATACTAACAGTTTTCAAAAATTTATAAACAGTAAAATTGTTAAAGTTGAAGAAAAAAAATTTGCATCAAATTCATGTGACAGGGCTTGAACTTTTCCTAGATAGTATTCCTAATTTTGGTCGGAAATCTTTTCGACAGATGGAGCGGTGGGTAGAAAACTTTTAAATTAAAGAAAATGTATTGAAATTACTCATATTATAACATTTCACATTTACAAAATATGTTCCCCTTTTAGTTCTATTGTTGCCCCACCGTGGCGAGGGGGTGTTTCTGGGA